>NC_068911.1:136406003-136716717 GCF_023091745.1 Budorcas taxicolor | reverse complement strand
TGATGAAAGAGAAAGAGGAGAGTGAAAAAGTTGGCTTAAAGCTCAACAGTCAGAAAATGAAGATCATGGCATCTGGTATCATCACTTCATGGGAAGTAGATGGGGAAACAGTGGAAACAGTGTCAGACTTTATTTTTTTGGGCTCCAAAATCATTGCAGATGGTGATTGCAGCCATAAAATTAAAAGACGCTTACTCCTTGGAAGGAAAGTTATGACCAACCCAGGTAGCATATTCAAAAGCAGAGACATTACTTTGCCGACTAAGGTCCATTTAGTGAAGGCTATGGTTTTTCCAGTGGTCATGTATGGATGTGAGAGTTGGATTGCGAAGAAGGCTGAGTGCTGAAGAACTGATGCTTTTGAACTGTGGTGTTGGAGAAGACTCTTGAGAGTCCCTTGGACTGCAAGGAGATCCAACCAGTCCATTCTGAAGGAGATCAACCCTGGGATTTCTTTGGAAGGAATGATGCTAAAGCTGAAGCTCCAGTACTTTGGCCACCTTATGCGAAGAGTTGACTCATTGGAAAAGACTCTGATGTTGAGAGGGATTGGGGGCAGGAAGAGAAGGGGCCGACAGAGGATGAGATGGCTGGATGGCATCACGGACTCGATGGACGTGAGTTTGAGTGAACTCCGGGAGTTGGTGATGGACAGGGAGGCCTGGCATGCTGTGATTCATAGGGTCACAAAGAATCGAACACGACTGAGCAACTGAACTGAACTGAATATTTAAATGACTGTTGGAAGGAAAGAAGACTTCTGGGTCAGAAACAAAGGACTGTACTAATCATAGCGCAGCAAGCAGCATGAGCACCATGTTGTGCTGGGTCCCCTTGTCCCAAATCCCAAAGAGGCAACATGCAGACACACAGGTGAATGCCAGGTGCACAGTGAATAGCTTGACAGGAGACTGGGAACTTGTTTTATAGTGAACAATAAGCAAGGCCACTCCTTGTCCTAGAGGGACACACTGTGTCATCTGTGAAGGCTGCTTGATGCGGACATAATCCTGAGATATGGCCCTAGTGAAGATGGATCAAGGTCTTGCATTCTTGGCAAAATTAAAAAGGATGTGCAGTAACACTTAGAGCCCATGTAGATTGCCTTTCCCAACACCCATATGTGCTACACCCAGCCTATTAACTTCCCAGATTTTGCTAAACAATATCTATAGCCCACAGGAAGGTTATTAGGGTTAATAGGGAGGTGAGTGAGTGAGTGAAGTCGCTCAGTTGTGTCCAACCCTTTGCGACCCCATGGACTGTAGCCTACCAAGCTCCTCTGTCCATGGGATTTTCCAGGCAATAGTACTGGAGTGGATTGCCATTTCCTTCTCCAGGGGATCTTCTTGACCCAGGGATCGAACCAGGGTCTCCCGCATTGTAGACAGATGCTTTACCGTCTGAGCCACCAGGGTTTTTCCAATAGGAAGGTAATTAGGGTTAATAGGAAGGTAAGGACCAGATCTGTTTTCCAACCATTGAATCCCTAGGGCATATCACAGTGCATGGTACATGGTAGGTAATTGATTCATAATCCAAACAAACTAGGAGACTTAAGCAATTCACTTTATGATGCGTTTATATTCCAGAAGCTCAGGTAAGCTATATACACATACATACATACACACACACACACACACACACACACACACACATTCTTTTGGAAACACAGAATGGAACTCTTTTTTAAAAGAGTATCCACTTTTTAATACTGAACATTGGTCATGGTCCCTTTTTTCTGCTACTCAATTCTTTAATCTCTAGTGCCTCTCATTTAATAAACTCTGTGACTTAGATAAGATAAACTTAGCTTAGAATCCTTATTTGCTTGACTTTAAAACCTGTGTCTTTTCCACTATGTTTTGTCTGTTATTTTATCTTACTTGAAATACCATCAAGTAAAAGTCTAATTGAATTTCTAGACTAGTCTTAGTAATTGCCCTAATGCACTGGTTCTCAAACAGCAGTCCTTTTGCTTTCCAAGGGAAAACTGGCAATGTCTGGAGACAGTCTGAGCGGTCACAGCTAAGGTAAGAGGTACTACTAGCAACTAGTGGGTAGAAGTCAAGGATGCTGCTCAACATCCTACAGTACATAGACCGCCCCCTGCCCCACCACAGCAAAGAAGTATCCAGTCCAAAGTGTCAGTAGTGCTGAGGTTGAGAAAGACTGCTCTGGGGGTATGCATGAATGGAGGCCCTCCATACTTGAAATGCTGCAGACCAGTTCTTGTGCTTGCTGTACAGAAACCCATTATTTCCCAGCTTTCCTCCATCCTTTATTACTTCAGAAACTTAAGTTTCTCTTTTCCTTAATGATAAAGTCATGGTTTCTTCTTCTTACCCTTTATTGCAGCACTTTTGTCTTTATTATACAAACAATCTCTAGAGAAGAATATAAATTCAAATGGATTAAAGATTCACTACTATCCCAAGGATCCCCCATGACTATCTTATCCCTGTCCTGCAGCTGTACACATACCTCACTGTGTGGTCTGATTTATTACTCTCTACTGTTTGGGTAATAGGGACACAGTAGGCATTCCATGACTATATCTTGCCTTATAGAGCAGAAGAATGGAGTTTGAGGTTATTTCTAAAGAAACGTAGCCCACCAGTTTGACCTTTTATTCAAATATTGGATCCACTCAAACCCAAAGTCCCTGGAAATTTAGGAGAGTTAACCACAGTAACTTAAATGGATGTTTCTGGATGTGTATTTAAGCTGAGTCAGGAAGCAATATAAACTATAATAATCCACCACCAGATAAGTCCTATTCACACAGCAACTTGACCTGACCTAAGTCAAGGTAAACAGGTAAATCAGTACAGGAAAGTCTGGCATGTAGGCTTAATTTCCAGACCTAAGAGATTAGAGATGAGTTTAGAAAGAGGTATAATCACAGACCTACAAACATATACAGATTGCTTTTAAGCCAGCCAACAGAATTCCTTTGCCTCATCAGCTTATTTGCCCACTTTGACATCTCAAAGACTGGTTTATATCACCTCTTGAAAAGCATTATTATCCTGGGATTTTTCATTTATCAATCACATTGGAAATTAAATGTTCAATTAAATATTCCACCACATGGCAGGCTAAAGTCTAGCCCAGAACAGTCCAGCTCTCCCCTGGCTTCTCTCTCTGTCCACGCAGCATACTGGTCCTACCCTTGGCCCCACTGCATTTCTGATTTTCTTAAACACTATTCTGGCACTCATTCCCAGCAAACCTGCTCTCTCCCCTCCAGCTGCCAACTCCTTTCTCCTGCTACCACCCTGTTTTCTGGCTCCAAAGTGATCTACTCAGCAATGATCACGACTCATAATTCAAGGGTGTAACTCCACATCCAGGAGCCATGAACTGTTTTTCCATGAAACGATAGTTAGCGCTGGAGCCTATGCCTTGTATTACAGGAAATTACATCAAGCATTAATTTAACTTACAGGTTCTCCAACTTTCTTAAGGGGGAAGGGAAAAGGGAGGTGTGAGAAGAGGAAAAGAATCCATAAATAGATTTTTGTTGAAACATACCAGAAATGGAGCTTGAAGTGCCAGCAGAGTGTTCCAAACACCATTTTTTTAAATGATTTTCCATGAATGTTAAAAGTGAATCCAGCACATAGTTTATTACTGGAATTGGAGTTTGTCTGATACAACAGTTAAAAGGCTACACTAGCCTCCCATAACTCAAGGGGCTGAAGCCTAAATGAATGGAATGGGAAAACTGATGGCAAGCTGAAGAAATGGGTTTTTCCAGGCAGCAACATATTTCTCAAAGCTCTGAGACAGATAGGAAGTGAAGATGGATGAAAGACTAAACCAGAAAATAAAACAGTCACCTCCTTTAAGAGAAGAGGAGCTATTTTTAATGCATTTATCTTCTAAGGAAAGTGGTAAAGGATAACAAAAATTGAACATTGTACTTAAAAGCTCAGTAACAGCTTGTCCTCATTTGGTTTAATTTAGTCCACTAGATTAAGTACCATGTCCAACTCCCATACAAAATTGTCATGAGATTTTACTAGACCGAATCCCGACTTTTGTTTCCTGTTTTTCAGGGTGTGCCTCTCTCTCCTTGTCTTCCTCTCCCCACCCCTCCTGTCCCTATTCTGCTCCTTTTCCAGACACCAGATCCCAAGCAATGGAAACTAGGGTGCTACTAAACTTTAAAGAAAAATTCCAAGTAGCTGAAGCCATTCCAGTGAAGGATTATGAAAATGGTTGCATACGAATACCTATAACAGTAGGTCTCTGGGGTCCTACTGTTATAAGAAATTGCTCTTCATCACCTCTCCCCTCACCCTGTCTACCCTCTAGCCTGCCCTGGAAAGACATTAGAAATAAAGTAAACAGTAAAGGCTATTTGATGACAACTTTTGAAAAATGAAGAATCTTGGAGTTGAGTGGAGGGGTGTGTGTTTCAAGATTAGACAGATTTGAAGGGCAATGAGACATATGTCTGTTGGCCTACAGGGAATCCCACAATTTCCCACATGTTAGCTGCTAGGAGGAGGGTAAGAATTGGTACCAAACTTTCCCAAGCATCTTGACATCATGGGATAGATCTAGTCATCCTTGTGTTCAGTCTAGCGTGGGAAAAATATAAGAAAAGGAGAGAAGAAAAATACTTGTCAAGTTTGTCTGAAGACAGTATCATGAATCCACTTTGGAAAGGTTAAAAATCAACATACAAATAGTTTGTCTTATTGTACATTTTTGTAGGCCTCTTTAAATATTTTTTAGAATAGCACATATATTTTTAAAAATTAATCTATAAAAAGTAACCTTCAGAGAGTTGGACTGTGAAGAAGGCTGAGCACCGAAGAATTATGCGTTTGAACTGTGGTGTTGGAGAAGACTCTTGAGAGTCCCTTGGACTGCAAGGAGATCCAACCAGTCCATTCTGAGGGAGATCAGCCCTGGGATTTCTTTGGAAGGAATGATGCTAAAGCTGAAACTCCAGTTCTTTGGCCACCTCATGCGAAGAGTTGACTCATTGGAAAAGACTTTGATGCTGGGAGGGATTGGGGGCAGGAGGAGAAGGGGATGCCAGAGGATGAGATGGCTGGAAGGCATCACTGACTCAATGGACGTGAATCTGAGTAAACTCTGGGAGTTGGTGATGGACAGGGAGGCCTGGCGTGCTGCAGTTCATGGAGTCGCAAAGAGTCAGACATGACTGAGCGACTGAACTGAACCTTTATTTTTATTGATGAAAGAAGTATTAAAGAATCAGACTATCTGGTATCTCTATTCAGACCTTGCAACTCATAGAAAGTAACCTAACCTTGGTCATCCTCTCTTCCCTGCCTCCCTAATACTCCTTACCTAAATCTTATACAGTAACTTTTACATCTGTAGCTAATTATTTCTTAATATACTTGTGTCTCTGTCCATAAACATAAGCTTTCCAAAGAAAAGGACCATTTTTTTCAGCTCAGTAACTGCCTGACTTAATAGGGATTTTAAAATGTTGAATAAATGAAGCCTCTGCATCTCAATCTCCTTCCTTATTCCCCATTGCTTGTGAGAGTAAAATGAATGAAGGTAAGTAAAAGTGTCATTAAAAGGCAATGTATCACCAGAAATCACTTAGAGGAGAATGACAACAAGATAAATATGGAATGTGAGCAGATGAAAGGAAAAAAATGCTTTAAAGCCAGACCCAACCAACAGCCCATTGACTGTCACCACAGCCACCTTACGAAGGTCTCATCTTGCAAAGCTGGGGAAGACCGGACCTGAAGCTACCACAGGCGAAGCACATAAGTGATTATTACTCATTGCCTTTGTTCTCCCTGCTGCCCAATTTATGAAACCAAACTTGTGTTGTTTTTGGAAAGTCTTCCTATCCTGATGATCCCAGTGGAGGCACAGGAACATATACCTCTTCTTTGACTTGTGTTTGAGGTTGATCTAGTCCAGATGGAAAATTCTTCATAGACATTTTAAAGTATTCCATCTGCGAAGCAAACAAAAGAAAGTAAAAGATAATGAACTATATGAAAGCTGACTTACCCATTAAGGGGGTTAGACTGAGGTCTGATAATGGATTAACTCATTGTGTGAATGCCACAGATAATGCTGAGAAATACACCTTCTTTCCTCTGCTTGCCCTTTGGAGGGTCATTGAGATTATGAATGTCTTTTCCAGTGGTGGAAACATACACTTCCACTATATTATGTAAGTTAAATAATATTTTTAGTTGGCCTTTTAAGTCTCTTTCTTTATGAGTTAGGCAAGCTTCTTGATAGCAGTGTGACCATGGGCAACTGGGTTTTTGTTTGCTTAATTGTAATCTTTTGATTTTCAGTTTCTTCATTTGTAATAGAGGATAGTATACTCACCTCACAAGATGATAAAAAAATAAACGACAAAAGCTTCTTTAAGTGGCTTAGCAGAGTACACAATGCATATTATGCTTTCTGTATGATGATAGTAGGGTTATCGGGCTTCTGTCAATTTTTTAATATTACCATACATTGTCATTTGTTTTTGCACTTTGCATTCTTCTCTGTGTTCACCACCTCAGTACCAAAAAGCAAGAAAAAGATAGTTTCCCCAAAGCTAATGGGCCACTGGTTTCCCAAGTTGAAAAGAGGATAGCTAAAAAACGGTGACCATCAACAGTATTGATGATAAGCTGAGAAAGACATCTTTAAAATACAGTGGTGTCCACACCCAAGAAAATAGCCAAAATTTAAAAGCTGGCTTAAAACTCAACATTCAAAAAGCTAAGATCATGGCATCCAGGCCCATCACTTTGTGGCAAATAGATGGCGGAAAAGTGGAAATAGTGATAGATTTTATTTTGTTGGGCTCCAAAATCACTGTGGATAGTGACTGCAGTCATGAAATCAAGACACTTGCTCCTTGAAAAGAAAGCTATGACAAACCTAGAGAGTGTATTAAAAAGCAGAGACATCACTTTGCCGACAAAGCTCTGTATAGTCAAAGCCGTGGTTTTTCTAGTAGTCATATATGCAAGAGTTGGACCATAAAGAAGACTGAGCACCAAAGAATTAATGCTTTTGAACTGTGCTGCTGGAGAAGACTCTTGAGAGTCCCTTAGACAGCAAGGAGTTCACACCAATCAATCCTAAAGGAAGTCAACCCTGAATATTCATTGGAAGGACTGATGCTGAAATTCCAATATTTTGGCCACCTGATGTGAAGAGCCAACTCACTGGAAAAGACCTTGATGCTGGGAAAGATTGAGGGCAGGAGGAGAAGGGAGTGACAGGATGAGATAGTTGGATGGCATCATCAACACGAAGGACATAAGTCTGAGCAAACTGTGGGAGATAGTGAAGGACAGGGAAGCCTGGCATGCTGCAGTCCACAGTGTCACAAAGAGCTGGACACGACTGAGTGGCTGAACAACAAAAGAATGATGACACCAAATTTTGGAGAGGTTGTGGAGCACCTGGACCTCTCATCTTTCACTGGTGAAAATGTAAAATGGTACAATAGCTTTGGAACACAATCTGGCAGTTTCTTTATACATTTAAACAAACACCTTCCCTGTAACCCAACAAGGGCACCCCTAGGTATCGACCCAAAGGAAGCAAAACCATATGTTTACAAAATGCATGACGAGAATGTTCATAGCAATTTTACCCATAATGGCCAAAAACTGGAAGCAGACCAAATATCCATCAATAGAACAGATAAACAAACTGTGGCATACAATGAATTACCACTCAACAATAAAATAGAGCCAACTACCAGTTGTTAATAAATCTGAAACATACTGCTGAGTGAAAGAAGCCTTATACAAAGCAGAATATATGCTATTAGTCCTTTAATATGACATTTTATAACAAATGAAACCAATCTATAATAGGAAAAAAAAGTCTCAACTCAGTAGTTGTCAGGGACAGGAGCAGAATAGGCAATGTTCTGGAATGTAATTTTCTGTCTGTAAAAATTAGGGTTGCACAAGTGTATGTATTTGAAACACTCCACAAGTGTACATTTAAGATAGGTTTGTTTCATTGTATGTACATTTTATATCAAATAAAAAAACTAAACAAATGCCAAACTCTAATTACATTCAGGGTTCAGTATTTTGGGAGAGATACACATGCTGATATCTGCAATTTATTTTGAAGTTCATCAAAAAATCATCAAACAATAACACAACTAACAGATGGAAGGGGTTTAGATGGATGGATAGTGATAAAGTAGAGTAAATGTTAATGGGAAAACTAGGTGATAAGTGTACAAAGTTCACTGTAAAATTCATTCAACTTTAATGTATGTTTAATAATTCTTGAATGTTTGACTAGTTTTGAATATTTGAAGTGTTGGGGAAAATAGAGTGGTGGCAAAGTTCTTTCCTACCTAGAGGACTAATTATTTAACTTTCCTTTGTATTAAAAGATCCTGCTCTATTAAAGGAAACTGTTCCTATAGTGTATGAAAAGAAGAATATATAAAATGTATACTAGCTCAGAGGTAAGGGGAGATGACCAAAGATACCTCCTCAAAAAGACAGTTAGCTAAAATTGGGTGCCCTTTCATATTTCCTTCTCATTTTCCTACTGGTCTGGTGGTGCCTATTGACTAAGGAGGGTCTTGCCTTTTTGTCTGTTAAGAAAGACCTCCATCTCAATATGAAATTAGTTTGAGAGAGAAATTGGAAGATGGTACCAATTTGCTTCTGCAGAGACAAACCTTTCAGCGAAATCAGCATGGTGACATATTTGTGCCCTTACTACAAAGATTGAAACAGCTGTATTGCAAACATATGCGTGCATGCTAAGTCGCTTCAGTCATGTCACTCTTTGCGTTCCTCTGTCCATGGGATTCTCCAGGCAAGAATACTGGAGTAGGTTGCAATGCCCTCTTCCAGGGGATCTTCTCAACCCAGGGATCAAACCCATATTTCTTATGCTTCCCACGTTGGCAGGGAGGTTCCTTACCACTAGTGCCACACTGTAAACACATCATGTGTAATAAACACTGAGGAAAGGATAAGTGCTGTTTCTCACTGGGCCAGAGTAAGAGCCATATATGAAAAAATGGAATTTTCTTTTTGATAATAGAACCTGGTTTTCCATTTTTCCACATTAAGGCTGGCTGGAATGGTTATTTATAAGGCCTCAGCCCAGACCTAGTAGCCATGTGCTGATTTTGATACTTCTTCTTTAAAATTTATAAGAAGGAAAATATACTATTTGAAAAACAAAATGAAATCTCAAGAAAGGCTGTATCAAAGCAATATAGTTTGTTTCTTAGAGCTGTCACAGGATTTTGCGTTTCATAGATGAGCATGGGATCTGCTTATTTTGGCAGAAAGGAAAGGAAAGTTAGGCAGAACTGAAGGAAATGATCATGTGAGGGTTATGATTCTGTAATAATAAATGGTCTGACAACACTTAATGTTAGTGAACACATGAGTGAAAGTAATTAAGCATAACTGTTAATTTTGCCTTATATAAGTTCTAGAATAACCACTTTCAGAAGACGGAACTTCTGCTAATGACTTCAAGGAGGCAGCCAAAGAGAATTTTCAAAGTTCAATAGCTTTCCACCAGGCTTTCTGGGAAGGTAACAGAAAGTAGCATGGCCGTCAGATATGAATACCATTTGAATCCACATGTCATTCAAGAGAGCCTCAAAACCAGCACCCACTTGGCAGAAAATTTATCTGTTCAAACTTTCTCTGCTCAACTCTAGCACTTTATTAAAGTTTATTAACAAGAATTAAGCTGTTAAATCCAATTATAATTGCTATAAGGGCAAAGAGTCAGAGGTTTCATTTTTCATGTCCACCTGAAGAAGAGAAAAATATGATACAAGTGCTTTTTTTTTTACTTTTCTGAAGATGGAAACATAAAAACATTATTTTAGTCTATTGCTATTTGCTTTTCCTCATTTTGAAGAGAAGCCTTTTAGAAATAAGAATGATCATGAAAAAATACACATGGTCAAGAAAAATTTTAACTGTTAATTCTCATTAACAGTATAAGAAATATAAATTAAAACAAGGGACTAGTGTTTTTCTCACCTATCAAACTGGTAAAGATTAAAAACTGGCAAGAGAATGAACAGGGCATTCTTAAAAACAGCTTATATGTAGGAATGTTAATTTGCTATAATCTTTTGCTACGTAACTTTGCTGGTGAGAAGTCTTAGCAATGTGGATTAACAGCTTATAGGTAGTCTTGCTAAATTTTTAAACTAAATTAATAATCAGAGACATATAAGATTTATGTTTTTAAAAGTTTATTGCAGAATTTTTTATAGTAGCCAAAATTGGAAATAACCCCAAAGCCTACCCTTATGGGATTGTTAAGAAAATTATGGCTACATCCATATATGGGAAGAGTGTGCAAAAAATTATGACTTTTAAGACTATTTAGTCATGTTTATAATATACATTAAGTGGAAAGAAAAATCTGGATAGAAATTGTACTTAGAGCAGCATCCGGTTTTCTAATATATGTATATATGCATGAAAAATCCTCCAAGGGTCGATATTTGTGTATGGTGAAGCTTTGGTGATTTTTGTTTTCTTATATTGTCTGTATTAACTGTATGTTCTACAATGAGCATATTCTGCCAGAGGACAATGAATCAATACTTTGAATTATACCAAACAGAATTTGTGCTTTGTTTTGGATCTCCCAGGCCATTGTCAGTCAATTCAGTTGAATGATGGGACAATTCAGTGAAGAAAAAAATATCAGGCAACCTGGTTGGTTGGCAGTTTGTAGACAAAGAGTTGGCTAATTTCCCACACTTGTAATTTTTCAACTAGTTGGTTTGGCATCACATAAATACAGCTAGAGTTGGAACATTTGAAAGTGAAAAAAGCTTTAATGCCAAAAATCTCTTAGAACAAATTGAAAAAAGATGAACACTGATTTTTTTTTTTTACTACAGTTTCTCTCATACATAAAAATGAACTAATAAACCAAATCCCCCCTCACCACCAGCTATATTTTGAGCATTTTAACTGTAAATGTAGTCCTTAACCCCATCTGGCTGCAGAAGCACTATTTGTAAAACTGCAAGGAGTGCAGTGGGGAGGTGAGGGGGTGGTGGGAAGGGTGGTTCATGAGAAAATGTAAAGCTATCTCCAGGCAGGACTGGAATTCTTTGTTCTAAATTTTCCCCTCAATCTATTGTGTGGCTAGTTCCTTATTGGTGACCTTGAATAGGTCAAATTAACCATCATGGCCCTTACCTTCAAGAGATTAGCCAAAGGACTAGCAGGAATTTCTTCTTTTTGTTCCTTGCAATGTTCCCAGTGACTAAAACAACCCCTGGCACATAGTGGGCACTCAAACAACTATTGATCAAAATAATCAACAATCCAATGCCTATAATTCTGTAACTTTCAGGCACTCCTTTAGCTTAAGCTCTGGGAGACCTAATTGAGTCAAAATTCCCATTTATAGATTAAAAACTTTAAGTTGATATCAGTAATTTATACTTTAATCTGATGAGTTTCAATAACTTTGGAATGGGTTATGACAGGGCAAGGAAGTTCAAGAATGAAGTTTCAGGGCACTTAAAAGCAGAGAAAGAGAGAATGTTTTGGGGTATACAAAGCGTCATATCTTGAATTAAGGAGAGAGTCTTGGTAAATATACAAGAAGATGGGATTGTTTTGACAGTAAATTAACCCAAAATCTTGCCAGATGCTCTCCCAAGTCATATCATTTGATCCCCACAATCATCTTTCCAGAAAGACATTTCTTATTTCCATTTGGCAGATAGGAAACTGAGACTCAAATTGGACAATTTCCTGAAGACCTAACAGTGAGAAAGTGGAAGAATATACCTGTATTTGACACTATAGCTTCTAACAATGGAAGAAAAAATTAAATTTAAAAATGACAGACTGGGAATGCTGTAAAGAATTTGGCTGTCTTCTTAGTTTTGCTCAGAGCTGCCAGTTCCATGGCACAGGTAGGAATCTCAACAGAGCTGAGCAGTTCAGGTGGGTTCATGACAGGAGAAATTCCGAGACACACTGAGCAGGAAAGGCTGCTGTAAGCCCACAGCCACATTATCTTTACAAATGCTGAACCAAGGCTATACCAGCCTCCCGAGCAGGGAAAAAAAAAAAAAAAGTCCTCCCCTAGCATTTCTAATAGCCTTAAATAAATACTGCGAAGTTTCAAGTAAATATCCAGAAAGCAAAAGTTGAACTGAGAGCTAAACAACCTTAAATTATTTAAATTCCTGAACATCAAATAAAAGAGCCAGACACTAGGTAAATTAGTGGGATGTTTACACATGAACTGGATAATTTTTAATCTAATTTGCAGGGGCATTTGGGACACCACTGACCACTTGAAATAAATAAAATGTTGTTTTAGACTCAGATGATTAGAATTCTTTGAAAAGATCTGCTTTATTGTACAATACCTCCCAGCAAAGAAATACCACTTGAGGAGACAACGATTGCCAAACTGGGGATTATTTGCAGAATGTACATGGCTGAGGATAATTGTGTATCATATGAATCTTATCACTACACAGAAAGCTCAAAGAAGCTTTCCTGGGTAGTAGCTGAAAGTGAAATAAATATGATTTAGAGTACTTTTATTCCAGGGAGTAATTGTGCACCCTGGCCAGCAATGGAGAAGTATAAACAATGTCTGGGAAGACAGAAACAAATGTCTTAAATTTTAGTGACTAAAAAAAGTTTGTGAAAGAATAGCTGAAGAGAACAAGGCTGCTCTTGAAATCAGGAGTGAAAACTGACCACTCCCTCCAAAGGGCAGCTGTCCAGACAAGGGTTTTGAGAATTGGAAAGTTGGACTCAATTCAGACAAGCTTCCTCATTTCTAGAGCTCTGGTTTTCCCCTGCCAACAGAAAAGCAAGGCATACATAAAAATAGGAAATGTGCACTTCTCAGCAAGGCTTGCCAACTTGCAGTATTCACATGTTTCAAAGAAAAGGTCATAATGGATGATGGCAATGCTATATCATCAAGAGGGAGAATTGTAGTCTGTCCATGTTTCAGAATAATTTTTAACTTTAAGTACATAAGTGGGATATGATGAAAGTTTGAAGCAATGGATTATTAGATATAATTTTAAAGTATCGATTTTAGAAATTGACAATATTATAAACCAAGAGTACATAAATATACATATTTAATGTCAGAATTCATGGGAATGGGTCTCCAGGTCAGCCATGTTCTAGTCAATAAGTATTGATCAAGAATTATTATATGCACATGCATGCAGGCCCAGTCACTTCAGTTATGTCCAACTCATTGTGACCCTATGGACTGTAGCCCACCAGGCTCCTCTGTCCATGGGATTCTCCAGGCAAGAATACTGGAGTGAGTTGCCATGCCCTCCTCCAGGGGATCTTCCCATCCCCAGGGATTGATCCTGAGTCTCCCATGTCTTCTGCATCACAGGCAGATTCTTTATCACTGAGCCACTGGGGAAGCCCAAGAATTATTGTATGCTTGGATTAAATTCCTGCTATGAAAGATGTGGTATTATCGGCTGTTAACTCCAACCCACTGATAAGGAGGAAGGGAAGAAGATGGAAACTCAAGTTAGCTATATGCCAAACACAGTTCTAATGAGGCCACCCTTTAAAGGAGATACTAGAATTTCTATTTTATGAATTAATTGTGCATGAAAATAACTGGAAAATGATATAATATAGCATATAATTGTCTTATGTTGAATATTATGAGGTTCTATAGTTTATGATTCTTAGGAAATAGTATGGAACATCCAGAAAAGATGAAATTATTATTTACTAAGGTGACTACAAATGACATCATGAAGGAGCTGATGCTTAGAATGTATTTTAAAGTAAAGGTCAGATTGGAATAGATGAAACAATGTCTGGATGGGAAGAGGTTGGGTATTAGGGAAAGTGTTAGTTGCTCAGCTGTGCCTGACTCTTTGAGACCCCATGGACTGGAGCCCACCAGACTCCTCTGTCCATGGGATTTTCCAGGCAAGGATACTTGAGTGGTTTGCCATTTCTCTCTCCAGAGTATTATGAGGGGCAAGAACCATATAATCAAAAGCAAAAATCCATTAAAAAAAATAGTGTATTTGTGGAGGTGAATCGACTTGGTGGCCAATCTGATAGGAAGAGAAGATTAAGGAGAGCATTGGTGGTGTTGTTCAGTTGCTAAGTCACGTCCAATTCTACAACTCCATGGACTGTGACACGCCAGACATCCCTGTCCTTCATTGTCTCCCAGAGCTTGCTCAAACTCATGTCCACTGAGTCGGTGATGCCATCCAACCATCTCATCCTCTGTCGTCCCCTTCTCCTCCTGCCTTCAGTCTTGAGCATCAGGGTCTCTTCTAATGAGCTGGCTCTTCGTATCAGGTGGCGAAATTATTGGAGGTTCAGTTTCAGCGTCAGTTCTTCCAATGAATATTCAGGGTTGATTTCCTTTAGGATTGACTGGTTTGATCTCCTTGCTGTCAAAGGGACTCTCAGGAGTCTTCTCCAACACCACAGTTCAAAAGCGTCAGTTCTGCATTCAGCCTTCTTTATGGTCCAACTCTCATATCTATACATGACTACTGGAAAAACCATTGCTTTGACTAGACGGACTTTGTTGGTAAAGTGATATCTCTGCTTTTTAATATGTTGTCTAGGTTTGTCATAGCTTTTCTTCCAAGGAGAGCACAGTAGAATAAAATTATGTAGAAGTATGCTTAGATGAATGCTTAGATTCTGGTTGATCCAAAGAACAAGGGAAGGCCACTGTAGAATCTTGAGACCAAATGATACTATGATTCAAATATTCAACCCATTATGAGCTCATTTCTAATCATGGAGGCAATACAGTTTAGGGTGGCATTCAGGACATGACTGCCTAGACAATGATATAATTACAGTGATGTTTTATAAAGACATCACTGCGTCCAAAGATTCATGCATAAGCAAAGTCTAGAACAGGGAGATCACTAAATTCTCTTTCATCGTGGAGACGATGGCTTGATCTATGGTTGCACCAGTAGACACAGAGACCAAGAAAAGCTTTTCAGCTAATTTAAAGGAAGAATGTACAGGACTTTGTTATCTTGTTGGGGAAAGATAGAAACTCTAAGCAATGTAGCCATAAGTTGAGAAGAAAACACATAAAATTCAGCTCTGCTATGCTAGGTTAGCATCAATGTTTTAACTGATCAACTTGTTCTCCTGTTCAACAACAAACCCATAACTCAGAGCTGGAGGCAGGAAGACGAAATAGACAGTTGAAGGGGTGATGAGTAGCATTTACCTTTTAGTCCATATATGTATCTTTCTCTAAGGGAACGTGAGGCTAGGGTGGAGTGTGTTGCAGAGATTATGTACCCACATGTGCCCATATCAACAAGTGATCAAATGTAACTTTCATCCCACTTTTGACTTCCAGAATCTGTCACATCAACCTTGGGCTTTGCAACCTAACATCAGTGTCCTTACCAACACCAACCACCCTTGCCTTCTTTTTATTCACTGCTATCAAATAGGAAAGTATTTATTTGAGGACAATTGGACCTGTAAAATATATTTTGTTGAATTAATAAAATAATGCTAAAAGCAAGAATGGTGATCAAAATTGAAATGGTGGTCCTCAGTAGTGCACTGTATGTCTTTGGATCAGATGCTCCAATAATGGTTGAGTGCTGGATGTAATGTCTGCCACAGAATCAGAGCACAAAAAATGTGTGATAAAGAAATACGCTAATTTTCTTATTTTCATTTTCTTTTTGAGTTTATATGTTGCCTTGGCTTGAATATATCTGAAGGCCTCTATCCTTCTGGCAGCATGGAAGCTAACCTGATCTTCAGATGGCTGTGAAAATTCTGCAGCACAGTGGAGTGGAAGAAGCATTTGTCTCAGGAGACCAGGTCTGAGTCCAGGCTTTGCCTTGTAGTACCTGTGGGAGTTTTGGACAAATCACTTCCTCTCTCTAAGCCTCTGTTTCCTCAGCAGTTAAAGAGGGGGCTGGATCAGGAGAAATCTCAGGCTTATTCTGCTCTAACAACCTCTGAGTCTATGCAAGCTGGCTGAATGTCACCTTGAGCCTGGCCCAGAGAATCCAGTTGGCTAAAATTTCTGCTCTGGTCTTAAAATATGACTTAGTAGCATTTTCTTTTCATCACCTGACTTATGTCATTTGAAGGTCATCTGTGACCACCAGCATGAATGCAGTTTCAAGCCCTTAAAAACAAAAATGACAATTATTCAGTGACATCATCAGTATGTCACCCATGAGTTTTGCCACATTGGCTGTATGATTTGGTAATAATTATCTGTAAGACCCTTCCACAGGAAACACCTGCTGAGGTGTAGGTCAGCCCAGCTGCTCTAAATATGAAACACTTCTTCTGTTCCTGCCCCTGCAGAAATAGAGATAAGCAGGGCAGACTCTCAAGAAACCTCAAAGCCCCCAGCTTCCTCTTCATTCTCCCTTTCTTCCATCAGGGTCTGCCATCTATTCTAGCCACTGCACTTTTTATTGTATTCTGAGATAGAAATGTAAAGGAACCACCATTAGTACATGTCCTTCTACCCAGTTCTATCTAATTTAATTGTCCTAGTCATATTTAACTTTTAATATTTTTTTCTTTCCTATTAAAAGAAATGAGAAGTTAGTTGCTTTTAATTTAGTTGAGATTTTCCTCAGAGGGAAAAGAGTGAGTACAAAGAAATGGGTAAGAACTCTGTCTCATGCTGTCTCCTACCGCGCAATTTCCATCAACTCTGGATTGAGAATTGTGTCCCTGTGACCCTGACTTGTCTTCTCTCCCCATCTCCTTGAAGTCAACTGTTTTCCTTTCACCTTTCTGCTCTAAGATGCCCAACTATTCATCCCCCATCCCCACGTTTCCCCCATTCTCCTGGGGTTCCTCGTTGGCTTAGGTTCTGCTCTGTCCACACAGTGGTAATATCATGATCCACTCACCTGTTCAAGGAATCAATAGTCTCAGACCTTAAAACTGTCATAGCTTCAAGCCTCCTGGAGAGCATGCTTCTGGAACATTATTCTTTTAATAAATAGTTATTTTATTAATAAATATGAAATACTGATTGGGTGTAGAAACATGGCAGCAAACCAAATGGGGAGTAGGAGAGGAAAGCAGATCAAAGACCCTTCAGGAAGGGTGTGGAATAGGATGGGGGCATGTGATGTACTAAACCAGTGTCCCCCCCCAAAGTTCAAGTCTACCCAGAACCTCTGAATATGACCTTATTTGGCAACTGAGGCTTTGCCGATGTAATCAAGTTAAGATGAGGTCATCCTGGGTTGCTGCTTTTGTTGTTCAGTCACCCAGTCGTGTCTAACTCTTTGCAACCCCCTGGACTGCAGCACACCAGGCCTCCCTGTCCCTTACCAACTCCCGGAGTTTGCACAAGTTCATGTTCATTGCATCGGTGATGTTGTCCAGCCATCTCAGGCCCTGATGACCTCTTTTCCTGCCTCTGATCTTTCCCACCATCAGGGGCTTTTCCAAATGAGTTGTCTATTCACATCAGATGACCAAAATACTGGTGCTTCAGCACCAGTCCTTCCAGTGAAATTCAGGGTTGAGCTCCCTTAAGATTGACTGGTTTGATCTTGGGTGGCCCTACATGGCATGGCTCATAGCTTCATTGAGTTATGCAAGCCACTTTGCCATGACAAGGCAGTGATCCATGAAGGGGCATCCTAGGTTAGGGGGTTTGTAAATCCAATAGGACTGTGTCAGACAGAGACAAACAGGGAAAACACCCTGTGACAATGGAGGGGAGACTAGAGTGATGAGAGCCAAGGTGGGGATCAGGATTGCTGGCAATCTTGTTGCAAGCTAGGAAGAAGCTGTTCTAGGGCCTTCAGAGAGAGAATGGCCCTGCTGTGACTTCAGTTTTGGACCTCTAGCCTGTGAAACTACAAGAGAATAAATTTATATTGTTTTAAGCTGCTAAGAGGGAATTAATACAGATTATCCCAGTGACTAAGTACTGGCAGACAAACCAATTCCCGAGAACCTCACCCCTGGGCACAAGAGGATGGAGGATCTGGGACCAAGGATCCTCAATATTCAGAGTCAAATCCAAAGCCTTGCTCTTCTACGAGTGATATCAGAATAGGACAGTGTGCAAGGAAAGATGATGGGAACACTAAAGACCCTGACTGTTACTGTGATAAAGAAAAAGAGAACAAGTGGAAGAGGAAAAAGACAAAAGAAAGGAGATATGGAGAAAGGCAGGATTTTAGAGAAAAGTGATAGCATTGGTAGTGACTTTATATCAATAACCGGAGCCAAAGTAGACCGAGGAGCAAAGTATCAAAATTTGACTCTACCAAAATCCAAAGATACAAAACCTGCATAAAAGAAGATTAATTATGCAAACTGCTTACCATTTATGCCTAATGAACTTGTAGCACAATAACAATTATGCGTATTGTTAAATGTTAGATTTAAATTATTGTAAACTTTATTTGATCAAAGCAGTAAACTCTATGCAAATAAGCTTTATAAATAGTGATTCCTACCACATGGTCACTAGCTCCAAAACCTTTAAAAAAAAAAAAAAAACTACAGGTAACAACGCTTCACATCACTCAGATAAGTACAGAAAACAGAATACAATATCGTGCTACTTATGGATTTTACCACTCAACCCTAGATTTAATAAGCATTAGGAAAAAAAAGAAGCATGTTATTATGTGTGAAAGTGCTTATTGAAAGAATTTACCAGGTTTACAGGTGTGATACACTCTATAGAATATTCCTTGACCAAGATAAAAATGCCTGTTGTGTGTTTAACAGAGGAACATTAAGCTTTCTCTGGCAAACCTCTGGCATGTCCACTGCCTGAATTTTAACAAAGACTGCTTGTTGCTGCTGTGTGCTTGCTTGTGTATACCCCAGTCTCACATACAAAATAAGGTCTCTTTTCATGCTCGCACCAAGACAGAAGAAAAATATCCTACAACTGTGAATGCACAGCCCTGTGTAACTGTTGGGGTTCAGCTGAACTTTGTCTTTCATTTTGAGACCATGAACAGTCCCACAGATTTCCTCTCCCAAACATGCTAGCTTTTTGTGTTTAATGATCAGTCTGGATTTAAACAAAATGCAATGTGTTTTTAGAGATATTTGAAACTAAAATAGGAAGTCTCGTTATCGGTTTATTGGTCTGTAACCAGGTTCTTTCCTGTAGAGAGATGTTTTTAAGTTTCAATGTGAAACCCACAGGTAGCGGCTCCTTTTCCAAGGACGGGGTGTTGGTGCCCTCTTGAGGAAGAAGGGAAAAGGCAGAGGATAAAGAAGGGAAGGGAATGGCGGGGAAACTGAGAAAAGAATATTTAGATAGCTTGGTGCTTCAAGTTGAATCTACCTCAAAGGACAATTGGGTTTTGGCCAAGAAGGTGGCCAACAAACTTTTTGCAGTTTTTCTCAGCACAAATTCACATATCTTGATGTTTATAAATATAGCCTGCTTTGCTGCTGCTTTTTTATTTACTGTGTGTTTTCCAAGGTAATGCCCTTTTGATGAGGCAGTGTTTCCCTGACTTTCATATAGTTCATGGTCAAGAACAATTTTATATGATTAAATCCACACCGTCACTCTGACAGAATATTTGCCATCAATCCCCTTCTGCCCTAACTTGTGAATCACAAATCTCAAAAGTCTCCATCTATTTTGCCCTTCTTCCCTGGTTCATACTCTGGTTTAATCTAACCATGAAAATTCAGTAATGTTACTCTTTCCTTGCTACTCACTTTTGACAAGTTCTTAATCCTTTGTCTCACAACTCTTTGAACACAGTCAAATTTTCTGCCTAATTTTGATTCCAGGAGCATGAGCTTAGAGAAAATTTTTTAAAGAGGGCAAATAATATGTTTAGTTACCATCTCCACCCTCAACCTCCAAATTAAAAAAAAAATCCTTCTAGGAGTTTTCTTGAAAGAAAATTAACTGACTAATGAACCATTGCAGACAACTGAAGAGACTCAGAGCATTTACCTGATTTGTTTCAATAGTGTGTGTTAGCAACAAATTCTCTGGGGTTCTAGTCTAATCCTGTAGCATGAATTTTCCCTCTACCCAAATCCTTAGCACAATTGCAGGCTTAGAGCCACCTGTACATATTTCTGGTCACTAATTTTTTATTATCTTAGGACTGGTCAAGACAAAGGTGCAAGCATGTTGGCTTCCAAGAGACCATATATTCTAGTAGATCAAAGAACCTGCTTTAAAATTATATAATCTGAGTTCTAATTTCCTCCTCTGCCACTTTTTAATTACTTACATTTCACCCAGGTTGCTTTAAGCTTTCTGGCCTCATCTCCTCATCTGTAAAACAGGCATGGTCAGAGGCTCTCCCTATGCTAAGGAACCTGGGTCAAGACTCCGGACACAGACCAAGGCTACTTTTTGGTCATTTGCTATGTAATAATTATTTCTACATCCTGGGACACATCAAATTACAAAACGATCTTGAGAAAAGCAGAGCTTGAACCATTACATTTCAGTAAAACAATATTAAAATAAAATAAGGGAACTAGAATAGACCATAGGGTGGCATAGGGCATTCTTTAGCTTTGTTCTGAATTTGTTCTGAATTGCCATGGTTTTGCATCCTTGCTGCTCTGTAACAACCTCTCAGTTTGCCCCAAATGAGAAATTACAGCTTTATTTCATCAGTGTGAGTCTTCTTAGATGTCACAGGGAAGCAGGTCAGCCCAAGAGAAACTGTGACTGTGTTTTATACACTGTACTTTTTTGTGGACCAACATGTTTTTGCCTCATCTGCCTCTGAGAGAACAGGTTTTGGAGGTAGAAGAGGTAGTGACAGACATATATCTCAATCAGAGCCTTGGAAACCATCATCATTTAAGGAAAGATACTGTATCAGAAAGCTGAAAACCCAGGACATGGAGTGTCTGATTATTATGTAATATGACCTCAAGTCAAAATAAAGGAAGCTTGCTCTGAAAAACCCTTGTGACTCTATTATTTGTCTCAAAATTCTGAACCTCCTGCTCACTGTCACATAAAAAGAACTTATTAACACTTGGAAACTGAAAGGCATCTGCCCCTATTTTGGACCAAAAATTCCCCTCAAACATCCCACGGCGAGTGGTTGTGAGGATTAAATGAGGTAACGTTATGAAATGCTCAGCCTGGGGTCCCAGATATGACTGTATTCAGTAGATATCTATCACTGTCTCTATTGATCATCTCATCTCTGGCTCTTTTGCAAATATCTTAGCAAGTAAAACAAAGAACTAAGTTTTTAGCCTAAGCTGACCTCCTGGGCACTGTGCTCATGGGGAGATATTTGTCCAGGGAAGGACCCTGCAGGGACAAAATGTTTATCCCTTTAAATCTGAACAAGCTCAGACAAGAGGATCAAGTGTTTCCCACAGCACTCACCAAGACAAGTCCACCTCTGTCCTGGCAGGACCTGTGGCAACATGGGCTCCGGGGTCCTGCTACTGAGATTCCTAGAGGAGTCCTTGACCTCACCCATGGCCACGCCTCCTATGCTTGTCTCTGTCTATCATTAGGCTCTTTTCCTAACAGGGCCAGAAGGAATCCCTCTTTAAATCTGCCAGAATTTCCTTTCCTACCAGATTATATAGATAAACACCTGGAGAACTGTACATGTTGTTCCGTTCAAGTGGCACAGGATGTTGATTATTTTATTAATGCAATTCAGAATTCTTAGAGAAGTGTCTTTCCATGAATAAGATTTTTCCCCCATTTTAAATAAGGCAAAATTTATTATTATTATTATTTTTTTTACTAGAAGCCTATATGGATCTGCCTTAAATCTTCTGGAGGTTGAAACTGGTTGAGTTTGAATACAGCTTAAAGTTTATTTCCCTCAATTTAAAAAAATAAAGAAATAGGAAAAGAAAGACAGACCTAAAATCTATTTTGATTGAAGCCAAACTTGATTGAATCCTGTTCACAATGAACTTAAATGATGTTGCCTCATTGTTCAGTGTATTACATTTACATTAGTGTTCTGAAAATAAATTACTTGGTCAAGATAAATAAATAAAACATATTTCCCTCATACTATTATTTGTGAATGTATTGTTTGTCCCTTAGGCTAATTGCTTGAAAAGACCAGGTTTTATTGATAATAAGAAATGTTCTGTGGGTTAGTATAAAAATGTTTCAAAAGAATATAGACCACAAAAAGCCTACTTGGTGGTAGTTTTGCTATGTATCAGTGACACTTGAGGCAGGTGCCCAAGACAACAGGACAACCACCTCCCATTTTTATACTAACTCACAGGATGAGTCAGATGTGCAGTAGATGAATACATACTGAGATGTGAGAGGTCAAGCATAGCAAAAGTGGACGTTTCCCACTTCTACCTGCCCTGCCTGTTTCTTATAAGTATAACCCACAAAATCAACACAGTTTGCTTTTGCCTTCAGTGGGTTCATTAGCTTACAAAGGCATCCTTGAAATTTCAAGTACAATCAAGTGCAATTGCAGTTGTAACTCATGCAATATGTGTGTGAATGAGGATGTGAATGTCACATCCTCATGTGGGTTTTTTTTTTTTAAAGAGATTCCAGTATTACATTTTAATCGTCTCTCTGCTTCTCACAAAGACAAAGATCCAACATCTCAATTTTCAACATTTTTCAACATCTCTCCATTGACTTGATTACTTTGCAGTCCCTATAATGTGGTATCTTCATCACTCAAAATTGCTGATTACATGTATATATTCCATTCCATGGAAATATTTTTTGAGATAAGCCTTATGTTTCTTAATGCTGGATAGCCAGAAAATAAAATTGGTTAACCAGAATCATTTAAATACCATCAATCATAGAGACTAACCAAGGCTAAAGAATGCTATTTTAATACTTTTTAAACTGAGTCCCAAATAGATTGCTCAGTCTGCAGCCACAGACTCCAAAATATGAACCAAATACAAAAACATTTTAACTTTCATGTTTTAATGATAAGAATGTTGTTGGCATTAATATTTGAACATTTCAGCATACCTAGTTCTGAAAGCTATGTCATGGCAGGCTCAGAATCCACTAGCAGACTATAAATAAAATCTTTCTATAAATATACTTCATGCCAAACTACCAGCAGAATACATTTTTCATCTTCTAAACAGATGGTATAAGAGAAAAATCATGCATGTATATGATTAATCAAATGTGCTTTTGCTGATAGAATTTTCATTACTGTTACCAGCATGGGTTTTGTGAAATTTCTGCATGTTATATTTTCTTTTGAGAATTTGTTTATTTAAGGAAACGATTAATATAAATGAAGATGGAAAGATGATAGGCCTTAATATGTGTGGTTTCTTTAAGGTCTACTGTGGCTAGGATGTAAGGGTATTTTCCTACAAAGGCATATCTAGGCAGCTCTTTCAGGTCTGTGGTTAATCCACACGCTTAGGCTTCCAGCTTCTTATTCTCCCAGCCCCTATCCCAAGCCCTCGCTGGTCATCTGCCAGAACTCCTATTCAGCTGAGAAGTTAGTCTTTATGATTGATATAAGACACTGAAAGCAGAAAAGAATGCTTTACTGAAGGAAACACCAGGGCAAGGGGTTTTGGCATATTATAAATAGCACTGTAGGGAATGGGACTCCTCTACGTTCAGATCATCAGGGTTTATACCCAGTCAACCACTATGGCAAAGAGAGGGGTTGCTCACCCCCATGTCTGTTCTATTTCTCCTTGTATAGAACACTACAAATTTTTATCTAGGCATATCATCATCTAGAATAAAAGATTAATTCTTCAAGCCACCTTAGTAGCTATGTGAAGCCATAGAAATAGTATGTGGCCTGGGGCTAAATTTTAGCCCAGATTTAAGTAAGGTAGGTGGCTTATTTTTTTGCCCTATGGCTTTTGTCCTCCTTCTGGATTGTCTTGTATGTGTATGTGATGGCTAGAACTTCAGCAGCCATTTTGGACCATGACATAGAAGTGCTATGCTTAGATGATATACAGAAATTTTAGATCTGGAGTCTCTGAAATCACTGAGGAACTACCATTGCAACTCACGTCTACCTCCTGTTAGGCTTCTTGTATGTGAAAAAGGAACAAGAAGCAATGTTCTTATTATACTGGCTATGGGCCTTTGGCAGGTTACTTAACTTCTCAGCATCTTAGTTTCCATGCTTATGAAATGGGGGTCAGAATGCCATCTAACTCAGGGGGTTGCTGTGGGCACCAAATGAAATGACATGCCAAGTACTCAGACTAGAAACCTGTACATAGTAAGTACTTCACAAACTGTCGATCTTATTAAGGATAACTGACATTTTAGTATCTAACAGTCAATTTCAACAACTGAAAAGTGCCCTGGGAAGTTCCTCAGCCTGTTATTATTTTTAAATGTTCTAAAGTGTAAATTTTGAATCATGTCTTCTAAACAGGAATGAGTCATTTGTCTAGGTGGGGACTCTGGCATCTGCCTCCATACCACTTTGCTGCCCTCTGTTCAGACAGTAACTCCCTCATGGTATGACTAAAACATTGTTTTCTCATGAAAACAACTCTGAAAAACAGGCAAATATCAGTGCTTGTGACAGTAATAAAGAAAATATTAAGAAGCATAATAAGGGAGCAAAATGAAATTTCATAGTTAGAAAATTAACTTTATGCTAATGGTTCTGAATCATGCCACGAGTAGAACCACCACATGCTCCGTGCAGAGGAAGCTATAGACTAGAAAGGTCATTTCAAACATGAGCATTTTCAGATGGCTCTCAATGTATCGTTTACAAATGTTAGAGACCTGATCTTGCATATGATCTGCAATCAAAATATACAGGCAACAACAAGGATTAAAGTTAAAGAATTAAAGGGAAATAGAACCTGCAGAATGATGACACAGGGCAGATCCTTTGGGTTAGAAGAGTTCCAGTAGTGAAGAAACTATTTTTATTGTATTCATACCACACCCTCGGGCTTCCCAGGTGGCACTAGGGTATAGAATCTGCCATCAATGCAGTAAACTTAAGAGATGTAGGCTCAATCCCTGGGTCGGGAAGATCCCCTGGAGGATCCCTTGGAGGAGGGCACGGCAACCCACTCCAGTATTTTTGCCTGGAGAATCCCATGGACAGAAGAGCCTGGTGGGCTACAGACTATAATGTCACGAAGATAGAACATGACTGAAGCAACTTATTGGGCATGCACCCACATAATCTTCAAGAAGACTTGTCTTTGTATAATAAAAAGCACGGAATTAATGAAACCATCACTATTGAGACAAAGGGAGAAGAATCATGAAAAAGAGGAGCTGAGAGGAAGGAATAGTTATAATCAGCGTGGTTCCCGGTCTAGGGAGGTCGCTGTCTGAGATTTCACTTGGATGAGAGGTAACCCTTGGAGAAGGTCCACTGAGAGCAGGAGGAATGGCCACGGAGCTGGATCTCTCCCACTTGCTCCTCCAGATTTTCAAGCCACCCTTTCCACCCAGCCCAGTGCCCTCAGAGGTTGACCTGCCTGTCCATGCTCAGTCAGTCTCCCCTATTATCTGGTTCACTGGTTGGGTTCAGCCAGTGGTGAATCCTGGCAAAAGATCAGAGGAAGATGAAAGATTAAGACCATAGTGTTTATTCTCCAGTTTCCTTCCTGTGAGCTTGCTTGAGTTGCCTGAATCCCTAAATCAAACCTTAGTCCTCCTCCCAGAATAGTCTGCTCTACATGACTCTTGCAGGTTCTCAAATGTTCTCTCTTCCCTTGAGTCCAAGAAAAGGATGCTATATTTAACAAAGACAAATATAGGTCGGTCAGTTAAATGTGAATGTCAGATAAACAAATATACACTGCAATATGTGCAATACTGGGGATCATACCTACCTTTATTGTTTATCTGAATTTCAAATTTAACAGAGCATCCTGTATTTTATCTGGCAACCCTACCCCAAGGATAATGTCAGCTGCTAAGCCCGGGTTCCTACTGATTTTGCTCCATCCTAAACACACCTTTGGAATGAGTCCCTTTGTCTATAAGCCATCCTTGAGTTATTCACATTATTGAGATGTGAGTGTGCCATCTGTTTTCCCTCAGGATCCTGATACAGTCATCATAAAGGTTATTTTCTCTCAACCACCTCTTGTAGGTTATTTCTTTCAGAAGATTTTCACAAGGGTTCTATGACAGACAACCCAGTGAGATTGAAAGGAGATCTTTATCCTCTGGAAAATAGATGATGCAAAAGTGGCAATGCTGACATTTTGTTATGAGACTTAAAAACCCCAATTTAAATCCTTATATCAGTGCATCTGAGCTTGGCTTTCCCTGAAAGTAGAGTTTCCTCTGGAGGAGGGCACGGCAACCCACTCCAGCCTTCTTGCCTGGAGAATCCCATGGACAGAGAAGCCTTGAGGGCCATAGTCCACAGTGTCACAAAGAGTCAGACACAACTGAAGTGTCTTAGCATGCACGCACGCAAAGTCTGAATCAAAGGCTTGTTTGCAGGTAAGTCTTTCTGAATGTAACCTCAGGAAGCCGAAGTGCAAGGCAGAGAGAGTGAAACAGGGAAAGAGAGCCAGTGTGAGGACGTGCCATTAAATTGGCTAAGGATAATTGGTGTTTGATCGTGCAAAGACCATATGAAGTTCCTCATGAATGTGACAGACTCTATCCAGGGGCTCAAGGGAGAAACATCTATCAAAGCACCTGTCCCTCAGTTGCCAAGACTGACCTCATGCATGCCCTGAATTTCCAGTATAAATATTCAGGAATGCAGAGCCAGTCTCTGAGATTTCCATGCTGCAAAATCAGAGAGGCCTCAATGGGAAAAAAAAAAAAAAGAAAATGAGAGAATTACTTGGCATAGGCCCAAAGAGCAGGGCTGTCCAGTCTTGACTCCTTGAAGGTGGTCAAAGCCTCCACAGCACTGGTTGAAACTAAGAGGATTTTGAAGGGGTGACCAAGATGTCTCCCACACCCAGTGGAAGGCCAGTCTCCTTCTGCATGGAGATGAGATACATGTTTACCCAGAGACATGCAAGACGTTAACAAAGACAGTCAGAAGCTAATGCTGTTGAGGAAACATGTCCTTTCTCAGATGAAGTCACTGGAGGAATTGCCACAGTTGGCAGCAGCTAGAAGTCAGACACTCTCAAGAACAGAATATGCTTGGGAAGAGCTTAATTAGTTGAGAGGAGACAAGCTGACCTCCAATTTGAGACCTAAGCTTGTGAACTCATGGACTGTAAGCTGGCTAGGCTCCTCCATCCATGGGATACTCCAGGCAAGAATACTAGAGTGGGTTGCCATTTCCTTCTCCAGGGAATCTTCCTTATGCAGGGATCGAACCTGTGTCTCCTGCATTGGCAGGTGGCTTCTTAACCATTGAGCCACCAGGAAAGCCCTAACTTGAGACCACTGCCTGTCTACTGTGAATGGTTATGACATTTATGGGATGCCTCCAAGTGGATATACATGGGAAATTCATAGCTTCTCCAGTATGACTGCAGTTAAGGAGCAATTTACCCCAGTTCAAGCACAAGAATTTTAAAACTTAGACTCTATTAGTCCTGAATATCAGAATTAATGCTTTCTATCATGACAGGTAGTTTCTGGATGGAAACTTGGTAGAGTCTATCTTCTCTGCCCTGGTGGGCTTCTTCTTCCACCCCCACAGCCCAGATTACCAACCTCATGTTTTCATGATAAACATGAGTAACATGGAGCATCACATCCAATCACCTCTATCTTTCCCTTGTTTTGCCAAGAACATTTATGAATTCAACTCTATACAAGCCATTGTTCTTGCTCATCCTTGAGCCCAAACCACTTTCATGGTCTAATGAAAAAGGCAAACACTCACCAGGAAGGCAGAACATTCAGTGGTTAGATATGGGTGCAATTAAAGAGCATCATCCGTATAATACAATTTATTCATAAGTCACACTGTAGCTCACAGAGGTTTTCCAAATGGCACTAGTGGTAAAGAATCCACCTGCCAATGCAAAAGATGCAAGAGATACAGGTTTAATCCCTGGGTGAGAAGATTCCCTGGAGTACGAAATAGCACCCCACTCCAGTATTCTTGCCTGGAAAATTCCATGGGCAGAGGATCTTGGTGGGCTACAGTCCACGGGGCCGCAAAGAATCAGACATGACTGAGTGACTGAGCACACTATAACTCATAGGCCCATCCAATGGCTTGCAATGGGGAATCCAGAAGTTCTATGATGTCTGTCACTTTATAGCATGTGTTTGAAGGAGGACAGCTGGCAACCCTCATATCCTAGTTTACTCATATAGTAAGCTAGAAGAGGGCTTCTAATTATAGGTTAAAGCATCTGCCTGGAATGCTGGAGACCCAGGTTCAATCCCTGGGTTGGGAAGATCCCCTGGAGAAGGAAATGGCAACCCACTCCAGTACTCTTGCCTGGAGAGTCCCATGGAGGGAGGAGCCTGGTAGGCTACAGTCCATGGGGTCACAAAGAGTTGGACACGACTGAGCAACTTCACTCACTCACTTGAGCTGTATGTTAGTTCAAATTATTATCAGCATGGATATAATTCAACTTTTCACTTTGTGGCAAATAAAGAAACCTGAGCAGTATTTGCTTCTCCATATGAAATATACCAGCATGAAACAGCCACAATAATTTTAACCTGTTCCTCTGCTCATGATAGTTTAGCATTTCAAACTTCATTTTTACCCGGACACACAAAAAATCCTTGAAAATTATTAAAATTAACCTTTTAAATAAAAAAGAGGGGAGCAGGAAGAGCCAAGGCTTAAAAATACAAAAAAAAAAAAAGAAAAAGGGTTTCTTCTACTTCCTTTCACATTCTTCCAGCATTCAAAGAAGTTGAAAACTATATTAGCCATCAAACTACATGACCTCAGAGATTTGAAAAAAATTAAGTCCCATGCACCCAAGCAAATGAGCTCTGAACATATCAATAGGATAGTGCTCAAATCACACACACACACACAGTTTCACTTCAACTGCTGTAGTTAATTGACAAGTCTACAGTGATTAAGACTGCCTTTCATCTGCAGTACATTTAAATCTGATTTTACCTTTCCTTTCCACCAATACATTGCCAATAGATTGCTCCTTCAAAAACTGTACATCCTAATAAAGCATTTGAATGAAACATGAGAGAGGGCACCTGCATATAGTCTAAGGCCTGAATAAACCTTTGAGTATGATTGGCATATCTTTCAGATCATTTCAGAGCACCCCAAACATCATCCTTTCCAAATGCTCTCAAGTCATAAATACCTCGCTGATCAATTATGAAGGTAAAACATTCAGATTTGCCCCTTCTGTGGTCTTTGCTGCTGTATTTCTTTATAAGCCTACAACTGTGTATTAACCAAAATGGCAGAGAAATTTACCAAACTGGAGATTATGGTGAAAGAGGAGAGAGAGGAGTGATTTGGAGGTAAATTATCATTAGACAGAACTGGTACTACAGTAAAAAATGTTTTAACTCATTAATAAGTGATGTGACTTAGCAAGTGCTGAAGGGAACTTCAGAGATTGATGAGTTGATTTATGCCTGGTGAGGACAGAATGTTGAGCTGAGAAGCAACATTTGACTGCCTCCACCAAAGTGTCAGCCTTCCACGACCCAGTAAGTCACTATCATAGGGTATGAAGGCTCTGGCCATGTACTTTTTCTTCCTTCTGTTTGGTAATAAGAAAGGAGCAAAGGGTTGAGGGGGGCAAGAAGGAGCTCACAATAGGAATTCACTTGTGGCTTCTGGCCTCAACATGTACAAAGTTTGGAAGTCATTACTACTACTCTTATGACAAAAATCTGTACAAATTAAAAATCAGTGACTTTTCTTGGCTGTTACAGGGAGCTTAGGTTGCAGGGAAACTGCCATCCTGAAATCTGGAGAGATGGGGGCGTTCAGAGACACACAGTCATGATCTTTTCTATCAGCCAAGAACAGAAGCTCCTGGAGCCATAAACTGGTTGTTGTTGTTGTTTTTAGTTGTTAAGTCATGTCTGACTCTTTTGCAGCCCCATGGATTGTAACCCGCCAGGCTCTTCTGTCCAGGCAAGAATACTGGGTGCCAGTCGGGCACCATAGGGTGTCATTTCCTTCTTCAGGGTATCTTCCCGCCCCAGGGATTGAACCTGTATCTCCTGCTTGGCAGGTGGATTCTTTACCACTGAGCCAGCTGGGAAGCCTCCATAAACTGGTAGAACACTTAAACGATGGATTGCTAGAGGCTGAGTGTGGAGTAATGTGAGAGTGAGAAATTCCCAGGAGTCATGGTCTTAGAGGGGGGCCTGCACCTTGATGAGTTTTCCTTCCAGGAACCCCACTACTGCTACTGCTAAGTCACTTCAGTTGTGCCCGACTCTGTGCGACCTCATAGACGGCAGCCCACTAGGCTCCTCTGTCCCTGGGATTCTCCAGGCAAGAACACTGGAGTGGGTTGCCATTTCCTTCTCCAGTGCATTGAAGTAAAAAGCGAAAGTGAAGTCGCTCAATCGTGCCCGACTCTTAGCAACCCCATGGACTGCAGCCTACCAGGTTCCTCCGTCCATGGGATTTTCCAGGCAAAAGTGCTAGATCCTCATAATGAAGATCTGAGAAAAATACCCTGTAGGCTTTGGGGAGGGGAAGAGTCATTATGAAACACACCAGAAGGTTCTCCATAGCAGAGGCACTCACTCTCTAAGGGAAAGACTGTGCCAGAGCCTTATCCCCCCCACCCCACCCCCTGGGGGAAAAGCATTCCTCCCCTCCCAATCCCCTGGAGCCTTCCTGTTTCACCTAAAGAAAGAAAAACACAAAGTCAAAGAGGTCAGAGCTCCAAGGCACTGGATTGGAAAGGAGGGGGATGCCAGGAAATAAAAACTAGACCTCTGCAGAAACACTTGTGAAAGTCACAATTTCAAGACACGAACTCACTGAAAGACTGAGATTTGATTAGAAGAATGTAGAATACACCCCGTTGTCCTCATCTTGCTACCACGCTAGCGTTACAACAGTGGATAACAGCTGAAAGAGCCGTGAGACACAGATTCTTTCTGAAGAGGAGCACTTTGGAATCTTAAAAAGGTTTGTGGTCTCATAGAGCCTGAATCCTGTCACAGCAGCAGAGAGCTTGTGGATCTCTGTCCAGACGTGGAGAAGGTTGATCTTGTTGGCAAACAGAACACCATGGTCCTGTGGAATCTACCATCAGGTGGTTCTGTAGAGGATCTGACAACAGAATATACCACTGCAACAAGTCACGATAGGCAGAGAGGGAAAGCAGACACGGGCAATCTTGCCCATGTCTTGTCTCCTAGAAATGGGCTGCAGTTCTCTGATACAAAGAATTTCAGGCACCAAGTTGGTGGCTGCCCTGTGTCACTGACGGAACTTTCAGGGGTATTAGTGGACTGGCTTAGATGAGTCACTGAAGAAATTTCTTCGCCTGCTTGCCATAGCTCATTGATTGACTCAGGAGAAGCCTATAAGATTTAACTGCTCTTCTGGTCATATATATGATTCCACTGATGACCTAGACAGTCTTCCAAGGAAACAAAGCAGAAATAAACAAATGGGACATAATCAAACTTATAAGCTTCTGTATGGCAAAGGGAATCATGAAGAAATGAAAAGATAACCTACGGACTGAGAGAAAATGTTTGCAAATGATGCAACCAACAAGGGCTTAATTTCCAAAATATACAAACAGCTAGTACAAATCAACAATAAAAAAACCAAACAACCCAATCAAAAAATGGGCAGAAAGACTAAACAGAAGTTTCTCCAAAAGAGACATACAGATGGCCAACAGGCACATGAAAAGATGCTCAACATAGCTAACAACTAGAAAAATGCAAATTGAAACAATCAGATACTACCTCACACTGGTCAGAATGCCTGTCATTTAAAAGTCCACAGATTACAAATGCTGGAAAAGGTGTGGAGAAGAGGAAACCCTCCTACACTGTTGGCGGGAGTGTAAATTGATGCAGCGCCTATGGAAAACAGTATGGGGATTCCTCAAAAACTAAAAAACGAGTTGTCATATGATCCAGTAACCCCAATCCTGGGTATATATCCAGACAAAACTACAATTCAAAATATACATGCACCCCTATGTTCACAGCGGCACTATTCACAGTAAACCTGCAGGACACAAAGCAACCTGTCAATTGACAGATGAATGGATAAAGATGTGAGATATATATGTATATATATATATATATATAAACACACATGTGTATGTGTGTGTTTAGTAAGTCAGTCATGTCCACGTGGACTATAGCTCCCCAGGCTTCTCTGTCCACTGAATTCTCCAGGTAAGAATATTGGTGTGGGTAGCTATTCCCTTCTCCAGGGGATCTTTCTTTCTAAACCAGGAATTGAACTTGGGTCTCCTGCATTGCAGGCAGATTCTTTACCATCTGAGCCACCAGGGAAGCCCATATATATATATATATATATATATATATATATATATATAATGGAATGTTATGTATATATATAAATAATGGAATTACCTTCATGGAATATATACATATGAAGAAATGCTGTATATATAATGGAATACTACTAGCCAGTCATTGGAAGGCTGACTATTCATTGGAAGGACTGTTGCTGAAGCTGAAGCTCCAACACTTTGGCCACCTGATGCAAAGAGCTACCTCATTAGAAAAGACCCTGATGCTGGGAAAGATTGAAGGCAGGAGGAGAAGTGGACAACAGAGGACAAAGACTCAATGGAAGTGAGTTCGAGCAAGCTCCAGAAGATGATGAAGGACAGGGAAGCCTGGTGTGCTGCAGTCCATGGAGTTACAAAGAGTCGTGGGGTCACAAAGAGTTGGACACGACTGCGCTACTGAATAACAACAACTCAGACATAAAAAGAATGAAATACTGCCATTTGCACCAATATGGATGCAACTAGAGATTATCATATTAAGTGAAATAAGTCAGAAAGAAAAAAACAAATACCATATGATATCATTTATAAGTGGAATCTAAAGTATGAAACAAATGAACCTATCTACAAAACAGAAACAGACTCAAGGACAAAGGGGACAGATTTGATTGCCAAGGGTGAGGGGAGTAGGGGAAGGATGGATTGGAAGTTTGGGGTTAGTAGATTCAAACTATTATATATAAAATGCATAAACAATAAGGCGTACTGTACAGCATGGGCAACTATATGCAATATTCTGTAAGAAACCATAATGGGAAAGAATATGAAAAAGAACATATATATACACACATGTACATTTTATATATATATTTGAATCACTTTGCTATACAGCAGAAGTTAAAACAACTTTGTAATTCAACTGTGCTTAAAAAGAAACCTGAAAACCTAGATTGCTGACCTCAGCAACCTAAACTGGTTCATCACGGAAAGTTCTGAAGAGAGATTTCTAGAGTTGCATGAGCAAGATGCTGTTGATTTAGCACAAAATGCTGAACTTGCAAGTGTTTCTCAGGTAGAGCAGCTATGAAGTTCATGAGGTTCCTGAAACCTCTTGAGAGGTTAAAGTCAAACGGAATTGAAGGCAAAAGCAGGACAATGGATTATGTATCAAAGTTAAGTGCCCAGTGATTTTACACTTTGAGGTTTTTTATGAATATTTTACAGAATATGATTTTTCAAATGGAGAAAATGTATCTTGCATAATGGGATAGGAAATTTTGGCCTTAAGGCTGTTATATTGCTTATTTTTAAATAACTGACAGCTTCCCTGATGATGGCTCAAGCAGTAAAGAACCCGCTTCCAAGGCAGGAGATGTAAAGCATAGGTTTGTTCCCTGGGTCAGGAAGATCCCCCTGGAGGAGAGCATGGCAACCCACTTCTGTATTCTTGCCTGAAGAATCCCATGGACAGAGGCACCTGGCGGGCTGCAGTCCACAGAGCTGCAAAGAGTCAGACATGACTGAGCACACCCACATGCAAAAGACTGGCACTACATTTCATAAAGGAAATTGTCTTCAAAGCACAGCGAGCGTTACAAGGCCCTTAATCCAGTGACTTTTACACTCTCTTTTTTAACCTCTGAAATTCTTTTTTGTCCTTAAAAGTATCACAAGAAATTTCAACCTGTAAGACAGCGTCATTTCTTCACCAAATATCTACATTCCAGATGTAAGGATAAGCACTGAAAAAAGGGCAGAGATCACTCAAACTCTGTCCCTGGCAAAACCAAGCATGTTCCAGGAGCCCCTCCCAACTCCTCTGCTGAGCCTGTCACCTCCTGCCACAGCCTTGGTTTTCCTTGAGCTGATCCCTGGTCTCAGCCCATGCTTTCATTCAGAACTAGGTCACCAAGATCAAAAGGCAAACCATTCATATCGCATTTTACCACTTAAGTATCAGAAAGTTTAATTGCACCCATTTCTTTCCTCTTGCTTTAGACCAGAAATAAAATCACAAGTTGCCCACCTTCCTCTTTAAAAAAAAAAAACGATTCCTCCTACACCTGCCTTCATAGTTCTGTTGCTTTGAGTGGAGGCACACTATCTTTATTTTTACTTTTCTGGTACTCCCTTCACGCTGTCACCTTGCTTCTGGAAGAAAATCTGTGTGGGAGGATGAGAGCAGAGTTAAGTTGGCAGAATGAAGAAAGCAAATCATGGTCCTTGTGGTGCAGCACAAGACGGGTGCAAGAGTGCGAGATGCAGAAATGGGATTATAATAAAATTACCAGGAGAGAAAGTCTAAGAGTTGGAGTTCAAGAAAAGAAGAAAAAGCCACCCCCCAAGAATTCCGCATGGATAACCAGGGCATCAGGAATGGAAGAGTGCTGTCAGTGAGGAAAAGCTATAGTGGTTGTTGTTGTTCAGTAGCTCAGTCATGTCCAACTCTTTTTGACCTCATGAACGGCAGCATGCCAGGCTTCCCTGTCCTTCACTATATCTCAAAGTTGGCTCAAACTCAAGTTCATTGAGTCAGTGATGCCATCCAACCATCTCATCTTCTGTTGCCCCCTTCTCTTCCTGCCCTCCATCTTTCCTAGCATCAGGGTCTTTTCCAATGAGTCAGCTCTTCACATCAAGTGGCCAAAGTATTGGATCTTCAGCTTCAGCATCAGTCCTTCCAATGAATATCACAGTTGATTTCCTTTAGGACTGACTGTGGCTGTGGGGTGACTGAAAGAAATTTATATAAATAAAGACATGGCCATGGGAAGATGCTTTCCTCATGGATGGTTTCCTGTCTTGCCACCTTTATGATCAAAGAACCACAATTGCTGGTCAGATTTGACATTGAAATGGAATACAATATAATAACAAAACACATGAACCGAGCATTTACCTTGTGGCAGGTACTGTGACACACACTGAGGGTCTGAGGGACTGAGAGTTACAGCCCTGGCTCCCAGCAGCTCTGTATCTGCAGAGGGAAGACCCACAAGCTAAAAAATATGACATGAGTGTGTTAATTGACCACTTTGCACTCTGCTAACTCTGAGCCAGGCATTGGACTGGCTGGACACCAGGAAGTACAGGCCTACAACAACAGATACATTTCTTCAAGTCCTGATATATGTGGTACATGGGGGAGGAAGCTGACCAGAATAATTACAGAAGCAATTCTAGAACTGCCTCTGTTACAGGGCAATGAAAGTGAGGCCTGGGAGCTCTAAGAACCTGCCGTGGGGCATTTGATTGAGTCAGAAGTCAGGGAAGGCTCTACCCAGGTGAGATCTAAAAGAATACTGGGGGTTAACTAGGCAAAGAGAGGTGAAAAGAGCCTTCTAAGCAGAAAAAATAGCCCCATCAAGGTCAGGGAGCCATGGGAGGCAGTGGGGTACGAGATTGGTGAGGGGGATGGGACCTATACAAGAACTTGAAAGCCATACAGAGAAGTTTTATCCTTATTCTAAGCTAAATGGGGAGTCGTAAATCCTTTGCTGGTGGCGGTTTAGTCAAGATGTGTCCAACTCTTGCAACCCCATGGACTGTAGTCTGCGAGTTTCCTCTGTCCTCTGTTCATGGGATTTCCCAGGCAAGACTACTGGAGTGGGTTGCCATTTCCTTCTCCAAGGGATATTCTTGACCCAGGGATTAAACTCAGGTCTCTTGCATTGAAGGCAAATTCTTTGCCAGCTGAGCCACCAGAAAACCTGAAAGCTATACAGAGAAGTTTTGTCCTTATCCTAAGTGTAAATGAGGAGTCATATAAATCCTTTATGAAAGTTCTATGTAAGAAGCACTGAGGCTACAGAGAGGATGGAATTAATTCTTCCCGAGAGGTGGGGAGGTCTGGAAAAGCTACCAAGAAGATGTGACATTTGGGTTGGAACTTGCCAGATGAGTAGGTATTTTTCTAGGTGATATAACTGGAAAAAGCCATCCCAGACAATGCCACTGAGAACAGGAAAAGCAGAATAGGGAACTGGCGACATTTGAGAAACACGGGGCAAGGCACATGATATTCTGGTTTGTTGGTAGTGGGGGCTGAGCTTGAGGGTTACTGAAGGGAGAATTAGGAAGCAATAAACTGAACTTGGTCAGTTGAGGCATTTTTCAGAAGTGGAAGTATTTGTCAGAAATATGGAGAAGAGAAGGAAGAACGGGCCTGAAGGGACAAGCCAAGCCAGCTGGCTCAAAGAAATATTGAGCTGGTCTTTTCTTATTCCTGCAAAGAATTATCTTCTCTCCCCTTTCTAGGTAGCTAGGTAGACAAAACTGCCTCCACCATCAGATTAGGTGTCTGTGTTCTGAGAATCTGGCTCTGGGCAGGGTTGTCCTCAGAAAGTCAAATTCCCAGCAAGCTACATTCTCATTTGGGCGCCCCATAGTTAGTCTCTGACCCTTTGCCTTGATCCCAGTGTCTGATTGCCCAGGTTTTTAATCTAGGGTTCTCTTGATCTTGTGTCATACGGATTCTGCCTTCTTACTTTCCAGCTTTTTGTTCCTGGTTTTTGATCCTTCCCCTTGACTTCTCACATTCCTGACCTGTCATTTTCTCACGGCCACATCTGACCTCTTTAGACTCTTGGGACCAGTCAGTACCCCATGGAGCTTTTCAATGCCCTCTCCACTACTTCCGCTGTCAATTGCCCAATTCAGTCCTTCCTAGTCAATTTTTCCCTTTTGCCACCAAGGAACCAGCCATGTGGTGCCATGCTTGAACCCACCTAATGTAAGAGCTGTCATGAGTTCTTACTACTTCCCAGGGATCCTACTGCTACACCATCCTGTCCTATTTTAACCCATTCACTTCCACTCCTTGAACAGTCCAAGGGCGTTTAGCACTTGAAACATTTCAAATGTGAATTGCCACCATGCACCACTGTTGCCAGCATTCAGTTAATGACTAAATTGAAGAAACAGAAAGCTGATGCTGACATATTTGGCTCCCCATTAGCTTCCTGATTCTGAGAAACTGAGTTAAGTTGAGCACTTTCTTTTTAAAATAAAATGGGGCTCTATTTGGGTCTCATGAAGCAATGTAAGTAATGTGCTCATTTCACTGGCTATCACATAGGACGCATTCATTTAAGGATTGTTACTATTAAATATTTTGGCAGCAAAAATATATATCACATTATTTTATTTCATATATTCCTGTGATTAGATTGTAAGGCCACTGGCTTATAAGTCAAACAAGAAGTAAATGACTTAGATCAGAAGTCAGCAAACTTCCTATACAGAGCCAGAAAGTACTTTAGGTTTTGTGGGCAATGTGCTCTCTGCCACAACTACTTCTTGCTGCCTCTATAGAATAATCAGCCTGTGTGCATGCGAAGTTGATTCAGTCATGTCTGCCTCTTTGTGACCTCATGGACTAGCCTACAATGCTCCTCTCTCCATGGGATTTTCCAGGCAAGAATACTGGAGAGGGTTGCCATGGCCTCCTCCAGGGGATTTTCCCGACCTATGGAACCAACCCATGTCTCTTATGTCTTTTGCATCGGCAGGTGGATTCTTTACCGCTAGCACCACCCAAATAGTAAATGAATGGGTGTGTGTTCCAATAGGTGTGTTCTGACACATTATTTACAAAAACAGGTGACAGGACAGTAGCAAGAGTTTGCTGGTCTCTGAAGTATGTGGTGGCCAGTATTACAATATTGACTAATGAATTCATGAATTTATTTATTTAATGATAGTTATTGAGGACCTACTATGTTCAGTGCTGGGCACACAATGGTAAGACAAACATATTTCCTGCTCCATGGAGATGACAGCTAAGTGGAGGAGATGGATGTTAATCAAATAAGCACACATATAAATAGAAAGTGGGCTTAACTGTTTACAATAGCTAGGACATGGAAGCAACATAGATGTCCACTGGCAGATGAATGGATAAGGAAGTTGTGGTACATATACACAATGGAATATTACTCAGCTATTAAAAAAAATGCATTAGAGTCAGTTCTAATGAGGTGGATGAAACTGGAGCCTGTTATACAAAGTGAAGTAAGCCAGAAAGAGAAACACAAATACAGTATATTAACACATACATATGGAATTTAGAAAGATGGTAACAATGACCCTATATGCAAGACAGCAAAAGATACACAGATGTAAAGAACAGACTTTTGGACTATGTGGGAGAAGGCAAAGGTGGGACGATACGAGAGAATAGCATTGAAACATGTATATTACCATATGTAAAATAGATGACCAGGGCAAGTTTGATGCATGAAGCAGGGCACTCAAAGCTGGTACTCTGGGACAACCCAGAGGGATGCGGTGAGGAGGTGGGAGTAGGGGTTCAGGATGGTGGGACACATGTACACCCATGGCTGAGTTATGTCAATGTATCACAAAAACCACCATAATATTCTAAAGTAATTAGCCTCCAATTAAAATAAATTAATAAACAAACAATTTAAAAAATAAAGTGGGCTTAATCTTCCTGCCAATAAAGAAGATGCAGGTGACCTGGTTTCGATCCCTGGGTCAGGAAGATCCCCTAGAGAAGGAAATGGCAACACACTCCAAAATTCTTGCCTGGGAAATCCCATGGACAGAGGAGCCTGGAGGGCTACTGTCCATAGGGTTGCAAAGAGTCAGAGACAACTAAACCACTGAGCACACATTAAGTGACAAGTGTAATTAGAGGTATAAAGAAAAGATATAAGAAGCTATTAGACTATCAAAGAGGCATTTATTTACTTGTGTGTTTGGTGGGGTTTGGTTAAAGAAATTACTCTAAGGAAGTGTTGCTTGAGCTGCTCTCTGAAGGGTGAGAACGAGTTAGCTGGATTGAAGATGTTGTGGAAGGGTTTCCCAGGCAAAGGGCCAAATGTGTGCAAAGCCCTGTGCTGGGCAGAACCATGGAATATCTAAAGAATTGGGACAAGAGTGGTATGGCCAAAACACACGTGACATAGGGATACGTGGGTTAAGACGTGACCAGGGAGCCTTGCTGAGGACTGTGATCTTTAATCCAAAAGCAATGGCAAGCGAGCTTTAATGCACGATTGGATTTGCATATTGGAAAAAAATATCCCTTCAGTTAAGGCACTGAAAAATGGAGTGGAGGGGGACATATAACATTGCAATGAGAGAAATTTCCAGTTATGGCCAGTTTATTCTCTTTAAAGAGAATGAGTGGTTTGATGATTTGCAAGTAAAATTGCTTCTCTGCATCATGGAAAAATCTTGTAAACTCTTTCTGGTGTGTGGAAAATGAAGAAAAAAATGAAAAATTTTATTTCATCAGTGCCAACCTTTTTATCTTCTCAGTGTTTCTCTTTCAGCAGCAAAGAACCAATGAATTTGCATAAAAGTTTACTCACACACAGTTCTGGAGACCTACTGACTCAACTTGTTTTTCAACTTGACTCATTTTCCACACGTGAAACATTTTGGCTCAGACAGCAGACAGGTTGCAATAAAGTGCTCCTCTTGATTGAACTAAAATATCATTAATCAAAACAATTGAGAAGTAAATCCAGTGTTTTCAAAGATTAAAAACTAATATCCATAAAATGAGGTTAAAGACAAAAGAAATCGTGTTTTTAGGCTTCTTAAATTATTCATATTCCTTCTAATGGCACCAAAAACTTACAAGGTCTAGTAGAAGAGTTCTCAGCTGGTGGTGGTTTTGTCCCCCTGGGGCACATTTGACTATGTTTGGTGGTATTTTTGGATGTCACAGCTTGGAAAGGAGGGAGGTTGCTACTAACCTATAGTGTGGAGAGTCCAGACATGCTGGTAAACATCCTACAACACACAGGGCAGATCTCCCCACAGCAAAGAGTTATTTGAACCAAAGTGTTAACAGTTGAGAATAGGGTGGAGAAACACTAGTCTAGAAGAATATGAATCCACCAACTTCCTTCAATTCTATTTGTTCCAGGTAATGCTATGAGTCTTTTTTTTAAGTTTTTTTCTTTCTTTTCTCTTGTATTTTCTCCTTTTCTTTTCTTTCTTTTTCATTCCTTTCTTCCCCCTTCCTTTTCTTCCCCTCCTTCTTTCCCTCTCCTCTTTCCCCTCATCTCCCACCTCTTCTCTCTCCCCCTCCTCCTTCTCCTCCTCCTCCTCCTTCTCTTTCTTCATCATTATTGTCACCATCTTTGCTAACCCACCTGGTGTCTATAATCTGAAATGAGAATCCTCAGCTTTTGCAGAAGTCATAAACAACCTTATGGATGCGTAAGGGGGGATAGCTTGAAATCCACCCATGATTGACCCAGTTTGACCCAGTTTCTTTTCACAGTGACTTGTGTTTTCAGTTTGTCAATCATTATCTCGCTAGGACTCACTCATCCCCTTGCATTCATTCGTAGCCCCTCTCCTCCACCATACCGCCTTTTAAACACGCAATTTAATCTTGCCAATCTCCTATTTAATAAAAAAAAACTTCGCCGACTTTCCAAGGGGAAGATCAAAAGCTTTATTGGCCTCTGAGACCCTGAATAATCTCGCTCTGTCCCACGACTTCCCAGTTTTTCAAATTCATCTCCTACCACTCACTCCAGCCATGTTGGACTCTCTTAGCTTTGAATATGCTATGTCCTGGTCTACTACACCGGCTCTTCCCTGTATGGAATGCTGTTCCTTTTATTTAGTTAAATAACCCCTCCTTAATCTTCAAGTCCCAACTTAATCATAATTTTTCAAGGAAACCTTCTCTGATTCCCACACTAGGTAAAAAGCACCAGAACACTCAAGAATATTTATTTATGTGTTATCTTTTGTTAGTGTTGATCTTCTCCATCAGGCTGTAAAGAAAACCATGAGTGGGTGTTCAAAAAGAATATTGCATTTTTTCTTGTTTCAAAGACTTCTGGTCTTTTATCTGCAACCACATGTCATGGACCTAATGTTTCCTCTAAGAAAATAGCAGACTTGGGTAAAATAATCCTGACATCTCACTGCAGCACAGAAAGTCAAAATTATCCATCTTAACACAGAGCCATTTACTAGACATCTTTTATGCCCCATCTTATGTTCTTCTGGACCACTCTTAACTTTAGGCATTATGACAGCCAACCAGTTGGCGTAATTCACCTTAGTTGCTCACATATCTCTCACTTTCAGCCCTGGGACTGATGCATCCCAGGGTACCTTGGGGAAGCTGCCTGGACTCATGCATGTGCACTTTGGAAGTTGAAGGGATTTAGCACCCTGTGGGAAAACTCTCAGTCAGTAGTTGACAGAACTAGTGTTCTCCCACCAGTCCCACTGTCTGGAGCAGACCATTCTGGAATATATTTTAAATCTTCTTCAGAAAGTCTTGGCTGGATGAAACCCTAGCAGCCTACAGAGATGGTCAAGCCTATAATGCATCCTTAAATTGGATTTCCCATCTTCACTCTTTCCTCAATCCATCACTCATGCTCTTTGGGACCACTTCCAAAACAAACTATCTACATATAAACACTTCTTCTGAGCTCTCATTTTTGTGGGGAATCCAGTACAAGACAATAACATTGGATGTTGTGGAAGTCAGGTAGTAACAGCTATTTAATTGCACAGTAAGTGAATTCCACTTAGCTCCAGAAATCTAGGATCCATCTGTGGTAAACTGAATAATGTTATCCAAAATCTATCAGTCAGTTCAGTTCAGTTCAGTCACTCAGTCATGTCCGACTCTTTGCGACCCCATGAATCACGGCATGCCAGGCCTCCCTGTCCATCACCATCTCCCAGAGTTCACTCAAACTCACATCCATTGAGTCGATGATGCCATCCAGCCATCTCATCCTCGGTTGTCCCCTTCTCCTCCTGCCCCCAATCCCTCCCAGCATCAGAGTCTTTTCCAATGAGTCAACTCTTTGCATGAGGTGGCCAAAGTACTGGAGTTTCAGCTTCAGCATCATTCCTTCCAAAGAACACCCAGGGCTGATCTCCTTTAGAATGGACTGGTTGGATCTCCTTGCAGTCCAAGGGACTCTCAAGAGTCTTCTCCAACACCACAGTTCAAAAGCATCAATTCTTCAGCGCTCAGCTTTCTTCCCAGTCCAACTCTCACATCCATACATGACCACAGGAAAAACCATAGCCTTGACTAGATGGACCTTTGTTGGCAAAGTAATGTCTCTGCTTTTCAATATGCTATCTATATCCGTGTCCTAATCTCCAGAACCCAGGAGTATGTTACCTTGACATGATAAAAAGGACTTTGCAGATATGATTGAGATTAAGATCTTGAAGTAGGGAGTTTATCTGGGATTATTCAGGTGGTGTCTAAAGGTAATCACAAATCCTTATAAGAGAGAGTCTGGGGGGTCAGAGTCAAAGAGAAGACCATGTAGCGTTGGAAGCAGAGAGTGGAATGATGACTTTGAAGATGGAGGAAGGCACCACAAGCCAAGAAATGCTGGCAGCCACCAGAAGGTGGAAAAGGCAAGAAGAAGAACTTTCCCCTGAGGCCTAAAGAAGGAAATCTGATTGTAACACAGTAAAACTGGCTTTGGGCTTCTCATCTCCATACTCTAAGAAAATAACTTGTTTTAAGCAACTACATTTGTGGCAATTTGTTATTGTAGTCATAGAAAACTAACAGTCTACCTCTTTTGGAAGTAATACAATTCAATGATGCCTTTAATAAAAATAATAGTAGCTGCTAATATTTATTAAGTCAACTACATATTGTGAGTCAGATTCTGTGTCAACAACTTATTTTCTATTTTTCCCTAAAACAACCTTATAAGGTTACCTCTACTATCCATCATGATGAATGTCATCCTATGATGCTCCAGAGGCCCCTCCTCCCCTCTCCATCCTGGAAGGTGGTCCATAGAGACTGACTCAAGCTGCTCTCTTGATCTCTGGCTTCTACTAGGGTTTGGCCGGTCAGAGGCAACAGCAGGAAATGTGGAGGGTGGGTTGACAATAAGTTCTCCAACCTTCTCTCTTTCCCAGGTTATTACAGGTTGACTGTATCCCTTCCCTAAGGTCACAGGTCATGACAAGTAACTTCTACAGAGAGTTTATTTTTCGGGTCCTTGCTCCTGCTACTGTGGGAATTATCCCATCACTTCTTGCTTTTCCTGAATCTTGTTCACATTTCTGTAAATAGCTTTTCATTAAACACGCCTTAAATTACCCAGATTGTATGTGCCTGCCATCTGATTTCTGCCAGGACCTTGTCTGATAGTTTCCTTAGCTGTAAAATGAAGATTAATGCTCAGAATTGTTAAATAGCTCACACATTTCATCCAAGTATAAAATAGCCAAAGACTGAGAGGGTTCATCTACTTTTGCTGCAATAGGGAGCACTGCTGATGTTCTCCCAAATTTGAAGAAAAGAAATACATTGTTGTTAATTTTGGGTCTATTGATCACAAGCATATTTAATCTGTCTGCATTTTTATCATGCTATCTCCTTTAAATGTGGTGTTCTCATTTTTTACATTCACTATTGGCTATTTTTTTAATAATGTATGCAAATTTTGTGAAAATATATCATTTTCTATCTTGTTTTGATCATCTTGACACCACATTTTCCTGTTACACAAACATTTTAGAGTGTGGTTTGTCCTCAAAGACCATGCCAATCTAAAGGAAATGTTTCTGTGAGTTGTCTGAGTTCTCTGTGGCCATTTTTGATGAAGTCTGCAATTCTAGCAGCTGTGTCCTAAATTAAAATGAAGATGGGCATTTCTCCAGAGATGGACCAATTCATCAAGAACCCATCTTGCTCATAATATAAAACTTTAATAATTCAGCTCTACTAGGGGGCTGGCCAGGCTGAAACATGTTGTTTAAACAAATGTGGTTCAGTGGCTTTGAAATACAAACAAGAGCTTGAACTAGGTAAATAGAATGTAGCCAAACATAGTTCTTAGGAAATCTGCTTCAATGAATAGCTAAGAAAGATTTATAATTGGTGCATCAATTATTTCTATGGGACTGGATGTTTTTATGATGCTTGAGGGTACTTCAAAAGTTTGTTCTCATAAGTAATTTAAACATTCCCCTTGAAATACTGTTTGCACTATTAATTTATTTAGCAAATTAATCACAGAATCATAACATTTTAGAGCTGAAAGAGGCCTCAGAGAAAATCCAGTGCACTTCTCTTTCTGCAAACAGTGGCTTGCATCATTCTTAGTTTTATGCTCACAGTACAAGGGCCAGCCCTCTGCATACTCCTCAGTTCAGCTGGAACTCCCAAGGCACTTGCTCTCAGAGGGGGATCCAACATAACTGAGTGCTTGACCACAAATGGAGATCAGGATATGTCATAAGTGAGGATATACAATGCTCCTCTCACTGATCTCCCAGAAGAAATATCTGATCTTCCAGACAGAAACTTTGTTCTGCTCTACTCTTCCCTAGCTTTTTTGCCAGGACCTCAGCGATGTCCCATACCTTCCCAGCCACTTCCACTATGGAAGGCTCAGAGGAGGACCAACTCCTCAGTGTCTTGCCTTGTTAGTCTTCTTCCAATCTGCATGCTCTCTCCAGCCCTCTGAAACCCCCTGCTCCAAAATGGCTTTTACTAAGGCCATTCATAACAAAATTCAAGACTTACATAACTTGACCATTTCTTGATAGCATTTGGAATGGCTGACATTTTTTTTTTCTTGAAACTCTTTCCTCCCTTGGCTTCTAATGCAGCGGGTCTCCCCTGGTTCACCCCACCACTCTGATCATCCCTTCCCAATACCCGTTGTTGAAGTTCCAGGTTGCTGTCATCTTCTCCATCTCATACTGCAGTTCTTCTGGGAAATCAAAGTCAAGCCACCACTTTGTCAACTACTCGCAGACTGTTAACACTCATGATAAGTCCTTGGTGGAGATCTTTCTCCTGAGCTCCTTATTACCTGTCGAATACCTTCTGAAGTTCCACAGCTCTTCAAACTCCACAGACCCCAAACAGAGCTATTCTTCCACTGAAATGACTTCCCCACTTATGTTTTTCCCTCTGTGAATAACATTATCACTGGGAGTTTCTGGATCAGTCCATCAGTGCTTCTGCACTGCTCCCAAGATTAAATCCAAGCCTCTTAGAACAACATATAAGGAAAGTCTGTGAATTACTGAGTCACTGCCTAACAATTTCATCTCTAATAACTTCCTGTTAGCCCTCACATCCACTCCAGCTAGACTGTCCTTCTCTTAACCCTCAAACAAACACTGACTCATATTCAGAATCAGTTCAAGAATTGTCTCCTCTATAAAGCTTTTTGTCACCAATTTCTGCCTCTCTGGAAGATTCATTCACTCCATGTGTGCCTTATCTATGACACTTTGCTATTCATTGTCCTAAGATAAGATTCTGAACAGTGTTCTTGTCATTAGAAATAGGAAGAAAGAATAGGAAGTTGAAAGTCATGAAGAAGAAGCAACAGTGTCGGGAAGATCAAAGTCATCTCAATAAGGATGAACTAAGTAACCAGCTTCAAAAACGGGAGATGTTCAGAAATTTTCCCTCACTGAGACTTCTTTGTGCAAGATGCTTTCCTGGAAATGAAATGGCTAAATGGGTCTGTTGGAGCAAAACAACTTAACTGTGGGTTTTCTCCCCCCTCCCCTCTTTGGCTGCTGAATTCTAGAAACTGACTCTGAGTGCGGCCAGTCACAACCCTGATAGTAAGGAGTAGGAAGGGGAAGGATGTAGATAGGGGAGAATAAAGATGCATGTTTCCTTATCTGATGTCTTCAATCTTCTAAGGCTAGACACGGGGGAGGAAACAAGCTGAATGACACAAGATGCCAAGAAATCACGGGTGAAAAGGAGCATTTCACAGAACCAGCAGCCTAGTGATAGATGTAGGCAGGCATGGTAAGATGGGGAAAAGGATTCGTCTCTGTTCACTTTGTCTATTTAGAGTTAGGATGCAGTTCTCCATGACCCTTGTACCCAGCTATTTAGCCAAATATCTAGAAATCAATAAAATCTGCAAAGATTTAAGATTTTAAAATCTCCAAAGATTCTGCAAGTCGCACAAGTCTTTGCTTGCTTGCTTTCAAATTACTTCCAAGACCTCAAACAGCCACGGCTACTGAAATCAGAGTTCTGGCAGCAATAAAAAATAAGTGTTGATACGGCAGTCAGTCCCCATACCCTATTGTATACAAATGTTTATTTTACTTTTCATCCCTGAGTATTTAAATATGTCACATGTTTTTGTCTAACTTGTCTGAACTTCTATACAAAAACATATGAAAGCAGGTCTCTCCCATCTAAAAGTACTTTATACATGATTTCCAGGTTAGAAATACAAGAAAATTCTGAAATCTAAACTGGGAAAGTGAAAGTATTCACAACTGTGATTCTCAGATGAAGTCGTTTGTAGATTTCTTCCATTAAGTGGCAGGATGAATTATCTACAGTGAAATCAACAAAAGCTGGTGGCTTTTTTGGTATTTTACTGAGGAAAGGGGAGGAGGCTTCATACATGATTAACTTTACCTGGTTGAATTGAGAGTTTTCTGAATGATTAAGAAACTAGGACTTGACTAAGTCAGAAACCATGTGGTCCATAACAGAATGCCTTCTAAAGAAAAACAGCATAAAGTTCCAGATGAAGCAACAATATGACTTGTGTAACTGTATAACCAAGACAAGAACCCCACTTGCTTTCAGTTCTGGATAAAGTCCCTGAACTGAGGCCACTCCAGGACAAGGGGGTAAAATGTGTTCTTGGAGACTTCATGGAAAGAGAAAAATTCTCTCTTGAAACTGAGCCCTCTGGTTTATTTTAATAATGTCTCCATTTCCAAGTTGGGTGAATTGAAGAGAGGAAGGTGAGCTTTGAATTGCTTGCTTTGCTAGTATAAATGGCTTTTACTTGCTATATTTTTCTAATGAAAAGAAAAAAAAAACACAATTCTCACAAGTGGAAAGGGGACTCAAATTTTATTGAGTCTTCCATGGGCTAGACACTGTGAGAAAGTTTCTTTCATATTCATTCTCACTTTTAGAAACAGTAACAATAATTTCAGAATTCTGCTGGCATAGCCACCACTGACTGAGAACTTCTGTGTGTCAGTGAGTGCTAAGCCTTTTATTCAGGTCACCTCATTTTCAAGGTTTCCAAGATTTATCTATCTTGTAACATATATCAGCACTTCATTCTTTGTTGTATTATCTTAAAATAAAACTAATTCAAACTTGTGAAAGATAACTTCTGTGTCCATTGAATAGTCTTTCCTTGAAAATGATTTCCACACAATCAAAGCAGCCCTTATGTGAAGACAACCAATATTATATTTTGTAGGAGACACATAGCATTATGCGTTCTCCATAACCTTCTCTTTTTGACCTCTCAATCCAGTTGACTTGGGAATATATCACTCATTTATAGACCAAAAGCTAAAGGACCCAAAGATCCCAGGCTTGTCCTAGCTCCTGTGGGAAGACAGGCCAGATTAGGAGAAATGAGGTTGTTTAAAGCTTACTCTTTGGAAGGAAAGTTATGACCAACCTAGATAGCATATTCAAAACCAGTGACATTACTTTGCCAACAAAGGTCCATCTAGTCAAAGCTATGGTTTTTCCAGTGGTCATGTATGGATGTGAAAGTTGCACTGTGAAGAAAGCTGAGCACCAAAGAATTGATGCTTTTGAACTGTGGTGTTGGAGAAGACTCTTGAGAGTCCCTTGGACTGCAAGGAGATCCAACCAATCCATTCTGAAGAAGATCAGTCCTGGGTGTTCTTTGGAAGAAATGATGCTAAAGCTGAAAGTCCAATACTTTGGCCACCTCATGTGAAGAGTTGACTCATTGGAAAAGACTCTGATGCTGGGGGGGATTGGGGGCAGGAGGAGAAGGGGACGACAGAGGATGAGATGGCTGGATGGCATCACCGACTCGATGGACAAGAGTTTGGGTGAACTCTGTGAGTTGGTGATGGACAGGGAGGCCTGATGTGCTGCGGTTCATGGGGTCACAGAGTCAGACACGACTGAGCGACTGAACTGAACTGAACTGAAAGTCTGTTGGCCCTTGTGTGTTTATCCCCATGCTAATTATCTGCTCCAAGTTTGGGGCTTCCTATGAATTCCAGTTTTGATTCTTTTGTACCATTATCTAACGTTAATGGTACAAAAATTTAGGTGAGGTGTCCACAATGGGATTGAACACACCATTTCTACCTATTTTTCTTCATTCTTTTATTAGATAATATGAGAGATTCATAGTATTGGAAGCAACCTAGTCATCCTCTATTAGGAGGCCTCTGAAGGCCATACAACCAGTTAAGCAACAGATCTGATTTTAGAGACCAGGGAGCAGGTAGTTTTCTTGGTGAACAAAAGATAATATGGATGAACTTCAGAATCAAAAGATCCAGCTGTAAATCTCTATCACACCTTGGCTATGGGAACTTGTGTAACTTAACCTACCCAAGCCATTTCCTCATACAGCTTTGACTATTAAATGAGACGACATGTATAAAGCACCGAACACTGGGCTTGTATAGTTGAAAGTATTAATCAATGTGAATTGCCATCCTTTTCAGGTTAGAGCTTTTTGGTTTCTTTTTGATTCAGAGCTTTTTGAGAGCTCTTTCCCAGGGAACTGACCAAAACTCATTGGTTTCCATTGCCTTCTCTGCTTCCACAGCAAGGTCACTTGTCTGCCTAGGGTTGCAACTTCCTTCCATGTGTTGTTACCTGAGTGTCAGTTATTACAATGCCACACCGTGCCTTGCTGGGCTTTAGTACTGAAGCCAGCTGTCATGTCAATCTCTGTTATGGTTGTCCCGCCCTAAGAAGCTCTGGGAGACCCCAGGAAAGCATTTTGGATGGAAAGTAAAGGTTTATTGTTCCTGTTTTATACTTCCCAAGGGTGAGAATGAGCCCAGAATGTAGTCTGAACTCCCTTTTTGGCCCTAAACATGTTACATTCTCAAATGCAAACTGCTACATGTAATTGAATCCTATTGTAGTCACAGTTTTCCCACTACAAAATATTGTCTTAATTTTAACTAGCATGCTTGCTCCTCAAAATCTAACTGAAAAATTCCCATGATACCCAAATGTCCTAGTTAAACAAATATGTAAGCTTGCAGTAATAGTTGTTTCAAACATTTTCCTTTTCCATAGTTTATCGACCAGGGTATTTTCACATTTTGTTGCTTTCCCAGATACTGGTCTAACTGGTTTCTGAAACATGTTTTCCTCATCTTACAATCTTTTACCTGGCCCTGGCAGGCCTACTGTTCAATTACAAACTCCCCCTAAATTTCCTCAAGGCTGTTTCAGAGCCCACTGCCAAATTCTGCCTTCTCATCGCTTCTGCTTCAGTCACTTGGAGGAAAGACAGAAAACAAGTGTTGAATTAAATAATTTTTGGAGGAGCCTACTATATGTAAAAGCTGAGCAAAGTTCTGTCATTTTAGGGTCGACCCCCTGGTGGTTCAGAGGTTAAAGCATCTGCCTGCAATGCAGGAGACCCGGGTTCGATCCCTGGGTTGGGAAGATCCCCTGGAGAAGGAAATGGCAACCCACTCCAGTATTCTTGCCTGGAGAATCCCATGGATGGAGGAGCCTGGTGGGCTACAGTCCATGGGGTCACAAAGAGTCGGACACGACTGAGCTACTTCACTTTCACTTTCTAATGTGAACTACTTAATATTTCAGTGCTTCAGTTTCCCCTTCTGATGAATAACATCCATCATATAGGGTGGTTTTGAGTAATAAGACAGAAAATTAATATAAAGCATTTGGTATAGTGTCTAGCACACATAAGCAATCAACTAATAAAGTAATACGTGAACCGTGAACTCCCTGATGTTCAAGCTGGTTTTAGAAAAGGCAGAGGAACCAGAGATCGAATTGCCAACATCCACTGGATCATGGAAAAAGCAAGAGAGTTCCAGAAAAACATCTATTTCTGCTTTATTGACTATGCCAAAGCCTTTGACTGTGTGGATCACAATAAACTGTGCAAAAATTCTGAAAGAGATGGGAATACCAGACCACCTAACCTGCCTCTTGAGAAATCTGTATGCAGGTCAGGAAGCAACACTTAGAACTGGACATGGAACAACAGACTGGTTTCGATAGGAAAAGGAGTACATCAAGGCTGTATATTGTCACCCTGCTTATTTAACTTCTATGCAGAGTACATCATGAGAAACGCTGGACTGGAAGAAACACAAGCTGGAATCAAGATTGCCGGGAGAAATATCAAGAACCTCAGATATGCAGATGACACCACCCTTATGGCAGAAAGTGAAGAGGAGCTAAAAAGCCTCTTGATGAAAGTGAAAGAGGAGAGCGAAAAAGTTGGCTTAAAGCTCAACATTCAGAAAACTAAGATCATGGCATCTGGTACCATCACTTCATGGCAAATAGATGGGGAAACAGTAGAAACAGTGTCAGACTTTATTTTTGGGGGCTCCAAAATCACTGCAGATGGTGACTGCAGCCATGAAATTAAAAGACGCTTACTCCTTGGAAGAAAAGTTATGACCAAACTAGACAGTATATTCAAAAGCAGAGACGTTACTTTGCCGACTAAGGTCCGTCTAGTCAAGGCTATGGTTTTTCCTGTGGTCATGTATGGATGTGAGAGTTGGACTGTGAAGAAGGCTGAGGGCCGAAGAACTGATGCTTTTGAACTGTGGTGTTGGAGAAGACTCTTGAGAGTCCCTTGGACTGCAAGGAGATCCAACCAGTCCATTGTGAAGGAGATCAACCCTGGGATTTCTTTGGAAGGAATGATGCTAAAGCTGAAGCTCCACTACTTTGGCCACCTCATGCAAAGAGTTGACTCATTGGAAAAGACTCTGATGCTGGGAGGGATTGGGGGCAGGAGGAGAAGGGGATGACCGAGGATGAGATGGCTGGATGGCATCATGGACTCGATGGACGTGAGTCTGAGTGAACTCCGGGAGATGGTGATGGACAGGGAGGCTTGGCGTGCTGCGATTCATGGGGTCGCAAAGAGTCAGACACAACTGAGCGACTGAACTGAACTGAATAAAGTAAGCTGAGCGCTGAAGAATTGATGTTTTTAGACTGTGGTGTTGGAGAAGACTCTTGAGAGTCCCTTGGACTGCAAGGAGATCCCATCAGCCCATCCTAAAGGAGATCAGTCCTGGGTGTTCATTGGTAGGACTGATGTTGAAGCTGAAACTCCAGTACTTTGGCCACCTGATGTGAAGAGCTGACTCATTTGAAAAGACCCTGATCCTGGGAAAGATTGAGGGCAGGAGGAGAAGGGGATGACAGAGGATGAGATGGTTGAATGGCATCACTGACTCAATGGACATGAGTCTGGGGGGACTCCGGGAGTTGGTGATGGACAGGGAGGCCTGGCATGCTGCGGTTCATGGGGTCGCAAAGAGTCGGACACGACTGAGCAACTGAACTGAACTGAATATTGGCTCTTAGTATTGTTCAAGTTATCAGACAACAGAGAACATGATGATATATGAAACCTATCCTTTACCCTTAAAGAGCTCACAGGATACTTGAGATGACAAGACACGATCATGTGACAAGACTTGATCACATGACAAGACAAGAGCATTAGCAAAATCCTAATAACGAATGTGATGTTATTATTCATCAGGTGAGTGAGGGACACAGCACTACTGTGAGCTAGAATATAACCTGTAAAGACTTCAGGTTGTTGGAGGAGTAACAAGCTAGGTCTTGATGGATGAGGTACACTCAGATAGTGAGTGGGGAGAGTATTAGAATAGGATAAACAGTAATAAGCAACCTCCTGAGACAGGAAATGTTTAGAAGATCATGAATAACAGGTTAGCAGAGCATTTGTGCCAATGTGGGTTGGAATCATATTCAAACAAGCAAGGTTAAATGTCCATTGTAGACATTTGAAGTTTTAAGCCACAAAACCATGGAAGCTTAATGTGGTGGTGGTAGCTGTCATGGGTTTGGGAGGGAGAGATGAGAGCAGAGTGAGTATAATGTTAAGGTCTTCTAAATTTAAGGTGAGGTGCAGAGATTCGGGTGGCTGTCCAGCACCCAATGGAAAGGGAAGCCAGATCTGAAAGACAGACACCCAAAGGGAAGAATTGTGTCCTAATTGAACAGGCAAGGGCAACGTGGAGTGAGGGTGTTTTGCAAGGAGAAGGGAATCACAGAGTAGTACTTGGAGGTTTTCATTCCAGGAGGCAGGCAGGAGAATGGGGCACAGTATCATTAGCGAAAAATGAAAGTCACACATTCAGTCATTTTTTTCAATAATATTAATTCTACACTCTCTGTGTCAGACCCTATGCCAGGTCACTGGGATTCAGAGATGAACAGGGCAGTCATTGCCTTCCAGGAAATAACAGTCTAGTCAGAAAGGGAAACTAATTTGGGGAAGAAATATAAATGTTTACTCATAAGGTGATAAGAGCTGAGAAATCATGTATGTCACCGAGAATACTCCTTACCTGAAGCAAACTGTAGAGAAGAAAACTGAAGTCCAAACAGGGTAAAATTTACAGTTCTAGCTACAATCAAAGCCACTCCAGAATGTGAGCCCAGATTTTTTTTTTTTTTTGAAGGGGAAGTGGTTGGTGAACAAAAGCGGGAAAGTGGGGTTATAATCCAACAATTGACTTTCATCCTTATTTGATTCCCAAGGACAGCTGGACCTTGATTTGGTCTTGAGCTTGACCTGTGAAAGTATTAGACCTTGAATGAGGAAATCTCAAAAGGATATGTTGGGAGGAAGGAGAGGAGCACATGGGAACCTCTTTTCTAGCTCCATACTCCCAGTATCTTCAGTTAGGCTCTAGAGAAGGCAAACGTTTGCAGGTATGAGGTGGTAGCTCATTGTGGTTTTGATTTGCAGTTCCATGGTGATTACGGATGTTCGGAAATGTTTTATGTACCTGTTGACTGTTCATATGTCTTCTCTGGTAGAATGTTTATTCAGGTTCCTTGCCCATTTTTTTAGTCAAGTTTCTTTGTTTCTCTATTGTGTTGTATGACTTCTTTATATATTTTGAATATCAGCCCCTTATCAGACACATGATTTGCACATATTTTTCCCCATTCTGTTTGCTGCCTGTTCATTTTGCTGACAGTTTCCTTTGCCAGACAGATGATTTTTAGCTTGATGTGGTTCCTTTTATTTGCTTTTGCTTTTATTGCCTTTGCTTTTGGTATCAAATCCAAAAAAATTATCACAAAGGTCTATGTTAAGGAGCTTACTCTGTTTTTTTCTAGGAGTTTTGTAGCTTTGGGTTTTATGTTCAGGCCTTTAAGCCATTTTGAGTTAGTCTTGCGTGTGGTATGGGATGGTGGTCCATTCTTTTGCATGTGGCTGTCCGGTTCTCCCAGCACCATTTACTGAAGAGACTCCAGTGTACATTCTTGGCTGTGCTGTCATAAATTGCCCATATGTGCATGGGTTTATTTGGGGGCTCTACATTTTCTCTCTTTCATCTATGTGTCTGTTTTTATGTCAATACCATAAGTTTTGGTTACCATAGCTTTTTAATATAGTTTTAAATCAGAAAGTGTGATGTTGCCCACTTTATTCTTCTCAAGACTGCTTTGACTATTCAGAGTCTTTTGTAGTTCATACAAATTTAGGATTATTTGTTCTACTTCTGTGAAAGCTGCCTTTTGAATTTGGCCTTTGCTTTGGACAGTATAGACATTTTAATAATATTAACTCCTCTGATCCATAAGCGTGGGATATCTTTCAGTTTAATAGTGTCATCAATTGTTTTCACCAATATCTCATAGTTTTCAGTCTACAGGTCTTTTACCTCCTTGGTTAAATTTATTTCTAGGTATTTTAATTTTTTGCTGTTTTTTGATACAACTGTAAATGGGATTGTTTTCTTACTTTCTTTCTGATAGGTCAATATTCATGTATATAAATGTAATTGATTGTTGTATATTGATTTTGTAGCCTGCAACTTTACTGAACTTATTCATTAGTTCTAATAGGTTTTGTTGATGGAGTCTCTAGGATTTTCTAAAATTAGCATCATGTCATCTGAAAATAAAGACAGTTTTACTTCTCTGTTTCTGATTTGGATGCTTTTTATCTCTTTTTCTTGCCTACTTGCTGTAGCTAGAATTTTCATTACTATGTTGAATAAAAGTGGCAAAAGTAGGTATCCTTGTCTTGTTCATGGTCTTAGGGCAAGAGCTTTTAGAGTTTCAGCATTGAGTATAATATTTGCTGTGGGCTTGTCATATGTGGCCTTTAATACATTGAGTTATGTTCCTTCTATACCCACTTTTCTGAGAGTTTTTATCATGATGGATGTTGAACTTTGTCAAATGCTTTTTCTGTCTCTATTGAGATGACCATGATTTGCGTCTTTTATTTAGTTAATGTAGTGTCTCATGTTGATTTTGTGCATGTTGAACATCTTTCCATTCATGGAATAAATTCCACTTGATCATATTGTATGATCCTTTTAATGTATTGTTGAATTTGGTTTGCTAATATTTTGTTGAAGGTTTTTGCATCTATATTCATTAGGGACATGGTCCTGTAATTTTCTTTTCTTATAATGTTCTTGTTCAATTTTGGTATCAGGATAATGCTGGCCTCATACAATGAGTTTGAAAGTGCCCCCCCACCCCCCACCCTACACACACACACTATGCTTGGCAGAATTCACCAGTGAGGCCCTCTGGTCCTGGGCTTTTTTTTGTTGTGAGGTTTTTGATAACTGATTCAATCTTCTTACCAGTAATCGGTTGGCTCTAATTTTTACATCTTCATAATTTATTCTTGGTAGGTTATATATTTCTATGAATTTATCCATTTCTTCTAAATTATCCAATTTGTTGGTATATGATTGTTCATAGCAGTCTTTAAGATTCTTGGTATTTCTGTGGTATCAATTTAATGTCTCCTCTTTCATTTCCAGTTTTACACTTTTGAGTCCTCTCTTTTTTGGTAAGTCTAGCTGAAAGTTTGTCTATTTTTTAATCTTTTTTTTTTTTTTAAAACAAGTCTTGGTTTTGTTGATCTTTTCTACTATCTTTTAGCCTCTGTTTTTATTCATTTCCACTCTTATCTTTGTTATTTCCTTCCTTCTACTATCTTTGGTCTTCATATGTTCTTTTTCTAATTCCTTGAGGTAAAAAATTAAGTGTTTATTTTATATCTTTCTTGTTTCTTAATGTACATATTTATCACTGAACTTCCTTCTTAGAACTATTTTTCCTGTTTCCCAAGCATTTTGTTGTATTTCCATTTCTATTTGTCTTGAGATTTTTAAGATTTCTCCTCTGATTTTTCGGTGACCCATTGATCTTTCATTGGTAGCATGCTGTTTAATCTCCACATATTTGTGAATTTTGAGTTTTCTTCTGGTAATTAATTTCTAGTTTTATACCATTCTGACAGGAAAAGATGCTTGGTATGATTTTTAATCTTAAATGTATTATGATTTTCTTTGTGGTCTAACATATCTATCTGGAGAATGTTCTGTGTACACTTGAGAATAGTGTATTCTCTTGCTTTTGGATGGCATGTCCTATAAATGTCTAAGTCCACCTGGTCTAATGTGTCACTTAAGTCCAATGTTTCCTTATAGATTTTCTATCTGAATTATCTGTCCATTAGTAATCCCCTACTTTTATCATATGGCTGTTTATTTCTCCCTTAGGTCTGCTAATATTTGCTTTATATATTTAGGTTTTACTGTGTTAGATACATAAATAGCTGCTGCTGCTGCTAAGTCACTTCAGTCGTGTCCGACTCTGTGCGACCCCATAGATGGCAGCCCACCAGGCTCCCCCATCCCTGGGATTCTCCAGGCAAGAACACTGGAGTGGGCTGCCATTTCCTTCTCCAATGCATGAAAGTGAAAAGTGAAAGTGAAGTCGCTCAGTCGTATCCAACTCTTTAGCGACCCCATGGACTGCAGCCTACCAGGCTCCTCTGTCCATAGGATTTTCCAGGCAAGAGTACTGGAGTGGGGTGCCATTAAATAGCTACTAATGTTATATCTTCTTGTTGCTAGCCCAGAACTCTTTGTCATACTGTTCTACCGCAAAGTCCTCTCTATCAAGACCACATCCTTGACACTCAATCATACATTTCCTTGTGACATCATTCACAAGGTTTCGAACAAGGGAACGTAATCCATGGCAATCTGTGAACTGTGAGGGGGAAGGTAAGCTATTGCTACCTCACTTCTCATGTGCCGGTGACTTTTTACTCCCCAAAGAGTCTAAACTTCCAGTGACCATACATTCAATGTCTGTGAGAATGAGGACATCATCTGCTATCCACATGAAAGCCTGTCTCTTCTCTCTCCCTCACTGGCTATTCAAAAACAGTTCTTAAAGTCATGGCACCTTGGTTCTTCAATATTGCTCAAATTGGCTATTTCGCTTACACCACTGCCACTGTTGCCTCAGTCCAGCTCTCCACTGCAGCTGTCTCCAAATGTGTAGGCTCCCTCACTACAATCCCATCTTTTCCATTCTCCCATCACATGTCACTCCTCTCCTTAAAAACTGCCAGTGCTTCTTCATTGACTACAGGGTAGAGTCTAGTCTCCTCAGTATGACCAGCAGTACTTTCCCTTCCAGGAGTCCCTGGCCACTCCCGCCACACCAAGTGCTCTATGATCCCTTGGGGTGTTTTATCTGAACACCCCAAGAGTTTCATTCCCTTCTGCGTTTGCACATACTATATAGTGGTAGTGGTTTAGTGCCCAAGCTGTGTCCAACTCTGCATCTCCTTGGACGGTAGCCCACCAGGCTCCTCTGTCCATAGGATTTGCCAGGCAAGAACACTGGAGTGGGTTGCCATTTCCTTCTCCAGGGGATCTTCCCGACCCAGGGATCAAACCTGTGTCTCCTGCATTGGCAAGTGGATTCTTTATTGCTGAAGCACCAGGGAAGTCCTGCACATATTCTGCTGCTTTTTCTCCCTCTCAGTGTTAGGAAAATTGAACTCCATGTTTCAATTCCTAGCTCAAAAAATCACCTCCCTTAAATACACACTTCTTTTAATTTTTTTTAATTTATAACACCATAACAAAAAAACCCAAAACACCGAAACAACAACAACAAAAAAAGGGTATAAATCTGATCTTAGCTTCCCTGGTGGCTCAGTGGTAAAGAGTCGCCTGCCGATGCAGAAAACGCAGGTTTGATCCCTGGGTCGGAAAGATCCCCTGGAGAAGGGAAAGGCAACCCACTCCAGCATTCTTGCCTGGGAAATCCCATGGACAGAGGCGTCTGGTGTCCACAGTGTCACAAGGAGTCAGACACGACTTGACTGAACAACAATAAACATCACATACAGAGATACACTCTCTATAGCAAAGTGAAACATAGTCTAAAATTTAGCAAATGATCTGGAAGTAATACAAAGACAGGAGTCATGTTAGGCCACAAGATGTTCTCAAACAATCCTTCATGTCTGATAGCCCCTCAGTTATTCACTTTAGTCTCTGGGAGGTCTTTGGGGGTCTTTATGTGTCTTCCTTCTTTCCTAGACTGTGATTCTTTGAGGAAAAGAAATTCATCTTATTTCCCTATTTTCAGTTTCTCAATGTCTAGCACTTGTTAAGTACTCAATAAATGGTTATTGGATAAATGAGTAAATGAATGTTTCAGTGGCTATAATACTCATCTTTATATTCCCTCCCAAGACTGAATAATTTGTACCTAATGCATAAAATGGAGAGAATTCAAAAAGAAATTTCCAAGCACATGGAATATGGCCATCCTCTTCAGAGAAAATAGATTAATTTGGGGAAATGTATTAAATATCAAGAAAGAAAACTTGGAAAAAGAGCCAGTGAAGGAGAAAAACAGAGAGTCTAAAAGGAAGGAGCAGTAAGGAGGCAGGGAAGACAGGGCCAGCGATGGGTCAATAGCCATGAACTTTTAGGCTCAGCAAGCTCTTGTTGAGCCTGATACATTTTGCCTTCACTCTGCCCACTATATGTGCTAAGTCACTTCAGTCCACCAGTCTCCTCTGTCCGTGGGATTCTCCAGGCAACAATACTGGAGTGGGTTGCCATTTCCTACTCCAGGGGCCCACTATAAATTTGGTACTAAATAAACATAGTCATGTCAAAAGTTGGACAGTGGGAAACTTTCAAGTCCCAAGTCAGAAGCCCAGCAGGGTAAATGACTTCCTTGTCCTCAGATTTAGTTTGTGCCCCCATGTGAACACACCATACTATTTGCTGTATTTTTGTTTATATCAATTTTAACCACTTCTGGCTACCTTTTCCTCAAACTCCAGAGCTCTTGGACACACAGCTTTTTATCTACATTTACCCACTCTGGTTGTTAACTCTGGAGAATAGGCATTCCTTCCAGATGCTAGTTGATTTCACATCTGTTTAGGTGTTCTAAACTTTCTCACGCCCTGGGATGTATGTAACACGTGGGGCTTCCTATGTAGTCCTGGAAAATCTCATCTAACTCTTCAAATGTGTATATGCCAACCTAGGCAGTTACCTGGCTCAGAAATTCTCATCTTCTTCCCCATTCCCACCCTTGACCTCTGTTGGCCCTGACAGACTTCAGAGATTAAAATGCTCTTTGTCTCTTGGAGTAAGTTTTTGAAGGTACTAGAAAAGAAGACTATGTAGCTTTTTTATTTTCCAATATAGCTTTACTTAAAATCACTATAAATTCTTAAAAGACTGACAGCTGGTAACAAAAGACAGTGATTACAATGAAATACTCTTTATAAAAATCTGTGCCATGTTTTGTGGAAATTTTCTTCCCAATTTTTCTGATTTTGAAATTTCTCACTTATAATTGCTATTTAAGTCCAGAAAGCACTGAAATTGCCATCTATAACATTTGTAAAGGTTGTTTGTTTGTTTTACTTTGAAATCACTTAAAAGAAGTTTGTACCACATATATTCATATTCTGCAAACCTAGGAATTAGGTGGCTGCTAATTCAAACATATTACCCACGGAGAACTGCCATAAGTAAAACTGCTTGTTTTAGTTTCCAAAGTCATTCCTTTCAACTCATTCTAATTGGGTCAATCCCTTTCTCTCCATCTAACTTTCAAGATGGAAAAAAGTTACAATAAAAAATACTAAAAAATGGAGAAATTGGCACTTGATGATTGAAGAAAACAGACTACCTTTTCCCTTAGAAAGTTGTCAAAGTGTAGAAGATGGAAGTAGAGAATCTCTTGTGACTTGGGTGATTTTTGAAAGCTTGGGAGCTTTCAGAGTTTCCCAGAAATCAGAGAAGTAAACGACAGAGTGCCTGACGATGCAGCTTTAAGAAGTACAGACTCTACCAAAAAACAGAAATGTGTCTTGCTGATGAAATTTATGACATTTTACATACCAGGATGGTCATCTCACCCACCTGGGGAAAATGAAGAGCTGAAGTACACGTTTTCAACAGTAAACTGATAGGCTCTGATAACCTACAAAATGTTCACCATGTAAGGTCTTTAAAAAACACTGAAATTCAAGTGCTGGGAATGGAGCTAAAGATTCTAAAATGCCAGAAGGGTAAAAATTATAGTAATAGAAGCGACTTTAGAAGCTATTTTGTAAATGAGGAAAATGAGACCTTGAGTGTATTTGACTGGCAGTGAAATGACTACTCAGTCACTGTGAAGATAAATGCACAGACAAAAGGCAACATGCTTTGAGAAATAAGAAAAATTATATGCGGAGGTTAAATGCGATTGGGTATAATTGAGATGGGATGTAGCAGTTCATCTGCAAAAATCCCCAAGCTTCAATCCAAGCTCCCCTACAGCACACTCCCAGCTTCCTCCCCCATGAGTACAGAGAAGTTGGCAACAATGAAAGTGGTAATGTAAAGAAACTTAAAAATTCAAAGCTAGTGATAACTGTGAGAAAATGAAGAGGTGTGAGGTGTGAAAGCCAAAAGCTCACAATAATTATGAGAATAGAAAATTGACTAATTTTAGACAAATTATTGGTGAAAATTGTATAATCACATTATAAACTTTCTTTCAAGCATGTAATTAAAAAGTGTGTCCCAATGTATTTTTAAGTGTCAGTTTTGAATTCAGGTTTGTCTTTTTTAAAGATTCTTATGTTAATTTGTTCTACAGCAGCACTAAGCACCACTTCTTTAGAAAAGCAAATTATACCATCGGAAAAGTGTTTAGCAAAGCTTATATTTTGTTCTTTGTGGGGGTGGCAAAGTTTCTTGGTTATAGGCACCAGAACTCAGTCTCATTTTCTCTCTAAGCATGGGGTCCTAAGTTCGTTATGCCTCTAAGTAAATATGGCTCCCAGATGTCTCCCACAACCAGCTGTGGCTCAAGGTGCTTTTCAAGTGAGTTGGGTGGGTTACTTGAAATTGTAATATTCAGTGCCTCCAGGCACCAGAGATTGCTGTTGATAATAAAGATAATGAAAGGAGGGGAAAACCCAGATGACTTCAAATAAGCCTAAACTTCAAAAGTTTCAAGACTTAGAAGCTGGTAATTTGAGGTAAAGATCTTTTGTGGGTTGAACTTGGCTTAATTAATTCCCCGCCCCTACCTTCACCAATAATGCATTCAAGAAAGGAAATTGAAATTGTCTCTTGGAAATTGGATAAAGGAAAAAATTAGGTCCAGTTGGCCCAAAGAAAAGAAGGTGGAGACAAGGTTTACTAACCATCTTCAAGGATATAATCCTCATGAGAGGATTAGTGGACTTGTCCTAGAGGTGTTCAGTAATAGTTACTGAATGAGCCATTCTCATTAATGGCAGGAAGAAGTTAGTTTAAATTTCAACAAATAAGAAAGACAGTCTAGTGAGAACTAATGAAAAATAATTATATAGGAACCATCCACCTCTGAATATTTTAGGAACAGAGAAGGCAGGAGAATAGATTACACTTCTTCTCAAGATCATATCATATTTGAGTTCATCAAAGTTCATCTTAACATAATAAATGGCCTTGTAATATCTCCAGGATTATTTCAAGGGAAATTAATGTATTTGTCTATGTGCTCGCAAATTCCTGCAATAAGTTTTACACATGGAAGAAAGAAAAGCTTTCTGTGGCTACAGACTTTCCTTCCTGAGCCTACAAACAGCAGAGAAGTTGAAATGAGAATCCTGGGAGGAAAGGAGAGGTGAGAGTGCTCAGAATCAAAGAGGGCCATCTCAAACCCAAGGAAGCACTGGACTGCCAAGTCAAAGAAGATGTCAATGACTCCACTTCCACCAGAGACCAAACTGCTCCATAGGACTTCTGGGAACACCAATTACAAGGTGAATATATCAGCTGCCAGCTCTGACTGTCCTACACCATTTTATCTGATCCCAAGTTTCTGGAACCACTGTCACCCCCTAGGAGATCATCCTTCCTTGCAAAATCCCAAGTCAAGTTAGGAAACAAACTTCTCAGAGTTGATTTCTTATTAAATTGGCCAAGATATATTTTCTAAGCTTTTCCTTTTCCTCTGAAGCTACCGGACTTTCTAAACCTAGGGAAGAATAATGATATCTGATGAAAACTCTCAGCTATTAGTTCTCTAGAAGATCACCAGAAAAACCTATTAATCAAGCAAAGCTCAGGCTACTAAATGTATTGAAGTAACAGAGGACACCACTTTGAGAGTCTCAAAATAGAAAATTAAGATAAGTTATCCACAGTGTTTTAGGGCCTAGACAAGATGACTTTAAGGTAGGTCTTCCAAGGCAAGAAATTGGTTGGGGCTGGGCAAAGTTTATGACAAAATAAGTTGATTTAGTAGGCACAGTAGGCAAGGTTGTTAAAGTAGGTTTGGATGAGCAAGCTGTTAGAAGTAAGTTATAGAGCTGACATTACAGGTTGGGTTCTCCATAAAGCAGATCCTGGGGCAGTTTAGTATTTCAGATGGTCATTAGGGTGTGTCCTTGAGATCAACACCTGTGCAATAGAGGTGGGGGAAGGGGCAAGCCAGAATGGCCAGGAGGGAAGTCAACCTGTGATACAGTCTCCATAATCTCAGAAAATCCCCCATAGTGAATTCTATATGTTTAAAATGACTCATCAGAAATGTCCTTTATTGGGCCATGTCACTGGATATAGGCTACCCCTGGAAGGAAGTTATGGTCAAGGCAGCTTTGACCAAGTAATTAGTGCTCAACTGCAGCTGAGATGATCTTGGAAAGGAATGACAGAAAAAGACATTCAGCCAATAGCATACCTAGCAGCTAGGGTAGAAGTCTTAAAGAGGGATCTAGACAGAGTGGTCCACAGTTTCATCATATTCCCTAATCACACTCCCTGAATAATTATCTATTATTATTGCTTGGTCTAAATACTGTCTAGCATAGGAGTAGGAAAATATGTCTGATCTCATTATTGTGTAACACAGGAAACAAGGAATTAGGACAGTTTCAGTTTTCAAAACAAGTTCAACTTCTGTCCTCCCCACATGAAATTTGTCTGGATCTCAGAGAAAGAGGTGCTTTTCCTCCATATATCAGCTGGGTTCTCTATCCATCCATCCTCACCCCCTTTTCTCCACTCATGTGTTACATGTGTTATCCTTTTACCCTATGCGTGTCCATTGCCCCTCACCTCTGATAACTTTTCCCCCAAAAGTTAACTTAATTAATTAATTTTGATTTATTTGGGCTTGTAGATGTGTATATAATCATCTGTCTTCCTTTCATCGTCAAATGGCTTCACTTAAAAAAAGAAATAAAAGATAGTTCTTACTGGCTTCATTTCTCTTACCAACCCTTCCAATTCTACCTTACTACTCTATGAATACTACACATTGGGAAGTCATCAATAAGTCTCCCTTGATATTTACAAGATTTGCTCAGATTGACCACCTTCTACACTCTTGGCTTCTCACATTCTGCAACTTTTCCTTCTGCCTCTGACATAATCATTTCTTTGTCTTCTTTTTTTTCTTTCTCTTCATTATCTGTCTCAAAAACAAAGAGAGTTCCCATCTCTCTCTCTTTTCTACTCTAGCCATACTTTCTTAGTTTTTGATCTCTATTCATATGAACAGCAGCTCCATGTGAATAATCTATTTTTTTCTTCAATATCCAGTTGCCGACTAGAAATCTAGACGTGATTCATTTGTCAGCACCCCAAACTCACCGTTTCTATTAGCAGACTTAATGTACACTCCTTCAAGCATATAATTCTCATATTTCCTATCTGTATCCTCCCATATATCCCTATTCTATACAGAATTCTGGAGAAGAAAATGGCAACCCACTCTAGTATTCTTGCCTAGGAAATCCCATGGACAGAGTCTGAGCCTGGTGGGCTACAGTCCGTGGGGTTGCAAAGAGGAGGACATGACTTAGCAACGGGGCATATACAAAATATAGCTCTGCGTGGATCAGCATTCAGTGAGGGGAACAGAACGCCACGCCAACGATTGTAACAGAGAAAATTTAATACAGGAAATAATTCAAATAGACCTTGGAGGACTGAAAAGGCAGAGTAAGAGGGGATTCTGAGGTAACTCAAGATAGTAAGTCCAGAAAGCAGCTACCATTGGCAGGGCTGTTGGAACAGAGGGGAAAAGTCAGAGTTATTAGAACCTAGAATCTTGGTTGGATGGCATCACCAACTCAATGGACATGAGTTTTAGCAAACTCCGGGAGTTGGTGATGGCCAGGGAAGCTTGGCGTGCTACAGTTCATGGGGTCGCAAAGAGTCAGACATGACTGAGCAAGTGAACAACAACAACTAGATTATTCCTTGTAAAATTTGTCTCTGGAAATGTTTCTTCCCTGCTCAAATACCTCCTATGCTTCCCCTTTTTGCTAAAAATAAAACATCTAAAGTTATTCTTATGTTTGGCTCAAACTACATTTCCTGGCTTGTTTTCCACCATTTTCATGCACCTTCAGATCAATGAATTGTTTCTAACAAACTACTCTTAACTATCCTGTGATTTGCACTTACATCTCTGGTTTAACATAATTAAAAATAAAAAACACCTCTACTCCACACCTGAGTGAAAATCCAATTGAGAAAACCAACTCTAAACTGAATACAGGGAAAAGATCAAAATGTTAGATTTATTACAATGAAAGCTAAGGTACAGTATGTGGCATCTGCAAGGCTATGATTTTTTCAATAGTCATGTACAGATGTGAAAGTTGAACTATAAAGTAATCTGAGCACTGAAGATGCTTCTGATGCTTTTGAACTGTGGTGTTGGAGAAGACTCTTGAGAGTCCCTTGGACTGCAATGAGATCCAACCAGTCCATCCTAAAGGAAATCAGTCTTGAATGTTCATTGGAAGAACTGATGTTGAAACTGAAACGCCAATACTTTGGCCACCTGATGCGAAGAACTGACTCATTTGAATAGACCCTGATGCTGGGAAAGATTGAAGGCGGGAGGAGAAGGGGACGACAGAGGATGAGATGGTTAGATGGCTTCACCAACTCAATGGACATGAGTTTGAGTCAACTCTAGGAGTTGGTGATGGACAGGGAGGCCTGGCGTGATGCAGTCCATGGGGTCGCAAAGAGTTGGAAACAACTGAGCAACTGAACTGAACTGAACTGAAAGGATTTAAGCTCAGCTATCTGGTGGAGTCTAGGTTCTTTCGAGTACTACTGCCTGGGATTTTTATCACTGATATGGGCATCAATTTTGTTTTTCCCTCACATTTAAAGAAGTCTTACTTTGATTATTACAGCAGCACTGCACATGAAATTTAAAACAGGACAAAACTCAGACCCTAGAAATCTCATCTCAGGCAAAACCGTGCCCTGAACACAATACTTAGTCTAGACTCATGTTCATTTGGCCAAAGATCATGGCAATGAATCAGTGGTAATGAAGGGCAGTCAGAGTGGAGAAGTTTTCAATTTTAGTCATGCCAGGATGCCAATCAGCTGATGTCAGTTATCTATAGTTCATGACTATGAACTTAAGCCCACCTGGGACAGATTTCTCTTAAGAGGTTAATACTACATCTGAGAAAAAAATCCAGAAGCATACTCTCTTTTTTCTTGGAGAGAGGTGCTGAAGATGCAATAGCTGTCTTAAAAAGGGTAGAAATTTATAGTGGTTAGAGTACCAGTCACATGGTCTTATTTCCATTTCCCTTTTGAGTTTTGGGGTAGTAAAAGATAGGAGCTGAGACCCAGAAGTCAGGGATCTAGCCTTCATTTCCACTGACCATTTCATTCAAAACCAGTTTTGGGCCAGACTTCTCATGTGTGGTTAGAAGGAAGAGAGATCTTGGATGAAGAAGAGGGTTACGCCAGTGTCTCTTGGGTCAAGAGCAGAGGAGGGTGTTGAGAGAACACTGGCCCTGGAGGGCAGGTGGGGGCTTGGAGGTGGGGACAAGCCCTGGTGAAGAAGGAGAAGAAAGAAAAGGAAAGTGAAATTAGCAAAAGGGCCCCAGTAGAGTCTCTCCACATGTTCCCCACCCTTCCTCTTTCCTTGTGTCAGTCTTCCTCCATGGGTGGAGAAGTTGGGAGATAAGAGGGGTGAGTTAACCTTTAGGGAGAGGATATAGGGTCTGTGAAATTGAGTTGTGTAAGATAAAGCAAGTGGGAAAACAGATAAGCAAAAGAAATAAAAGTTACAGTTTCTAGTCTCTTTATGATTCTGGGAATGTTAGCCATGAAAAATTATTTTACTTCTTTAGACCATCAACAAAGTTGGACTGTGGATCCTTGTAGACTCTGTGGTTGCAGAGCCTGTGGACTTTCTGTGGTTATTCGGTTGAGTTTTATAAATATCTTTTCTTGTGATCAGATTTGATATCTCAGGCCTCACCTTCACACATGTAAAATTGAATATTGTAGACATTTTAAAATCTGGACAGTGGAATTTCTATAGCATTTTGTTTAAAATTCAGAAATTAACATAAAATTCCTTTAGGATGACAGAGTGGTATTAGACAGGGACGAGAAGGATGGAGAGGCACTTTGGTTATTTTAAATCACTCCTTTGGTCCTCACATACCAAGAGGGTTTAATCTCAAAGTACTGTTTGGGAAATGTTAGGCTGAATTCAAGCTTCAACTGGATGGCAGTCAGTGGCTCCCATATTTCTCATGTTCATTCACTTGGGTTTCTTTATGTTAAAAGAAGAATGCTTCCCAGAAATCGCCATTTTTCTTGACTGTTGCTAGGAAATAAATTCAAACCCCGTAGCATTTAATATATATCATGGGATGGAGGAAAATAGAAGATCCCTACCTTGATTTCCATTAGAGTGGAAACTCTGACTCAAAATAATTTAATTAAGTCTAGCCCACTTCCCATGTTAATAAAGTGAACAGATATTAAAAATTAACATCAGCTTCTTTTAGGATGCTGGCAGGCACTTCCAGAGGATGCAAGATAAAAACTTATTTCATAGTGGTGAGGACCAAATGACTCCTGCATAAGTGAGGCAATTGAGTCTTTTCCTAATCTGAGCTTAAACTATACTGATTCCCAAGCACAGTTTGTTTGGGGGGGAGGGATTTGCTTACTTTAGTGGACCAATTAGTAAATAAACCATTGGGTCTACAGCTCCTTTTGGTGGATGTAATGGAAAGGAAATTGGACTTGACAAAACCGTTCACCATTGCCCACTGGACTGAAACCGATTCTGGCCCATCCTCCTTCCATCTCAGTACCTGCTCTGCAAAGAGTAATGAGCTTCAGCCATCCAGTGAGCTGAAGCCTAAAACGAATCACAACACTAGGGCCAAGAATAGGAATATTGTCCCCTGAATAGGGAAAGAATCTAAAGAGGCAGTAACTGGAGCTTTGTCAAAGAAGGGTTTGAAATTTCAGAAAGAGAGAATTAGAGAAAGGGGTAGAGCATCCAAAGTATAGAGACTCAAGTTGAGAGTGGAAGGAAAAGTTCATAAGGGATGCCCTTATGAGGAGGACAGGGTTTTTTTTTTAATGACATTTTTTCTGTCCTTTGTGAATGAAACCCATCCCCATTTGGGCATGTTCTCAAAAGAGTGGAAAGAGATATATTTTCAGTCAATGCTTATTTCTGATGCAATGTTATGTTTTTCAATGTAATTCTGAGTAAGCTCGGAGATATCTGGGTTTTATACTGGGGATTTTAGAGAACTTCTCTGATGTTTTGGACCTAAAATGGAGGAGGTATTCAACTATGTCTTCCTAGCCTAGCTCAAGAGAGCATTTCATTATGACTTCCAAAGTAAGGGAATAATAATGGAAGAGAGTGTCATGTCCATTAGACAAGCTGCAGTCATTTTGGACTATGACCCATAATTAAAGCCCAGAGGACAGAGTAGAGAGAGACCATACTGAGGAGAAGTCACAAATAGGGCTCAGTGTTTCTGGCAAAGAACCATACATAGATGCCATTATAATCTTCATAGACATGAAAACTAAAAACTCCCCCATATAAAACGAGATTTGGTTTTTTTTTCCAAAATGGCTCAATATAATTTTTGTATGTTAAAGTTTACAGAGTCCTTTTGAAAGGACTTGCTAGAAAGGGAATGGGGGGCAGATAGTGATATTACATACAGAAGAGAAAAGAGACCAGCTGGCCCAGGAGTGCTTGGCATGGAGAAATACAAAGGTATCTAGAGGGGTCATGGCAGAAGGAGAAGCTGTTGAAATGTTGTTCAGTGGCTAAGTAATGTCTGATTCTTCAGTCCCCTTAAGTGGCCCCAAGGAGGCAAGGCTTCCCTGTCCTTCACTATCTCCCAGAGTTTGCTCAAACTCACGCCCATGGAGTCGGTGATGCCCTCCAACCATCTCATCCTCTGTCACTCCCTTCTCCTCTTGCAGGGCTGTGAATTCACCTTCTATTAGTTTACAATTGTGTTTAGTTTTGTTTCATTAAAAAAGATATTTAACCAGGAAGCTCTATTTTCCACAAGACTTTTTGTGACTTTAAAATTATTGTAGAGAAAAGATTCTTTTCTATATTATAAAAAAAAAATTATCCAACACAGTAATATTGGTATCTGTCATTTTTCCACTTCTGTTGAACCCAGACTCAATGGACACCCTTTCTTAAGGATAGAGGTCAGTAACAGACATCCATGGTTTGGTGAAGGCTTTTATCCAGCAGAGATCAGGAAACTGAAATTGAGAACTTTCATAAAAAGCTCTGTGCTAAGGAGACTTGGGGAGAAGGAAGATTTTTAGTCATGGTTAGAGCAGTCCCTAAAATGAGAAAGAATGGATAGACTTGGAAGACAAAAATGTAAGAATCCACAAGTGTTGGTTTTAGGGATAATTTCTAGGTTTGTTGATAGACACTCTTATTGCCTTTAGATGGATTATATGGCCAAGTGGAGAATAGCTTAGACTCATAGATTGAATCACAAACACTAATCAGCAAGAGAAAAATAAAAGGTGAATGAATGACATCCAAGGGTAGCTTCCCTTTAAATTCACCAACATCTTCTTACTGAAAATATAGACTGTGGAAGGGGAATTAAATGTTGATATTGATGCAATCACCCACCTAGAAAATTTCAAATTTCCCTGTTTCTCATTTTCACAGAACAAAGGTTGACAGGCAGGTAGGATGAGCATAGCCTGTCTTCCATGCAGAGAAATCTTATGTACCCAATACAAGACAAAAATTATTAAACAGACTGGGAAATGGGAAGAGGATTTAGATCACCCGAAGAACAAGTGGTCCCCTCACATAAAGAACGTGAATGTTACAAGGTGGAGAAGTGTATTCGCCAGAATTTAAGATGACACTTCTAAGCAAGGAGATCAGATCCTAGGAGGACTCTGTGTCCCAGGGCGCTGGACACATAGCCAGAGGAAGTAGAAGGGGCAACAGATGGCAACTTAGTGGTTAAGTGAAAAGGGTAACAAAGAGATTTTTCCAAAGGTGTACACAGAGTCAAGGAACAAACAGGAGAGGATGAAGCATCAGTTACAAGCAATAGTGGGAAAATAGGCTTTCCCCTAGTCCTGGAGGATCAAAGGATGTCTAAGCTGGAATTACCCCAGAAGCCAAAGCTGAGACAAGGATGCTAGGGCAGGAAGTTTATGTGAGAAGTGAAGGAGATGCCAGTAGGGATGTAAGCAGATAGGGAAGGAATGGCTGCCAATAAAGCATATCGAATTGAACCAGTAGTCATTGTCGGCAATCAGAACTTAACACAAAGGGCAAGCTCTGGGAGCCAGTATAAAGCACAAGCCATAGGTTAGACATCCCAGGCCAAGGGAGCCCCCAGTTGGGGATGGAGAAACCACCCAGACTGGGGTGTTAGAGCCCAAGCAGAGTGAAGGGGGCATCCATGGAGTAGGGGCATCCATGGGGTGGGAGCACCCCGCATAGGGAATGAGAACCCAGACAGAAAGAGGAAGCTATCATGTGGTGGGGGGAGGAGGTGCAACCAAGATGGGAGATCGGCTTCATTCTGGGGGACTGATCAAATAGTGACATATTAAGGATAATAAGAGTCATATTTCTCAATGTCATACGAGGAACAAATAACAGAAAGGAATAAATCTAGAATGAACTTTGTTGTGTTGCATTAGACTTAAAGGCATAGGTGTGAACTCATGAATTTCAAAACAGCAGATGTGGGTACAGAAATAAACACAATTGTAAATGTGTATATGTATGCATATAATGTGTATATATATATATACACACACATATTTATATCCATACCTAGGTATACATATTATATATACATGTATATTTGCATCCAGGCTTCCTAGGTGGTGCTAGTTGTAAAGAATGTGCCTGCCCATGCAAGAGACATAAGAGATATGGATTTGATCCCTGGGTCAGGATGATCCCCTGGAGGAGGGCATGGCAACCCACTCCAGTATCCTTACCTGGAGAATCCCACGGTCAGAGGAGCCTGGTAGGCTAGAGTTCATAGGGTTGCAAAGAGTCAGACATGACTGAAGTGACTTGGCACGTACAATTTGTATCTACACACATACACACACATATATATACACACACATATTTACATCTACGTTTGTGTATATGTGGGTATGTCCCACTGCTGTCCAGTAAGGATCCTGGAGCAAAGAAATCCCAATAGGAATGAACACTTACTAATGCTTAAATCTTGGCTTCTAAAAACCATTGTCCACTTAAAGAAATCAGGGATCCATGGGGAAACAACTGATTTCAGCACTGGGACAGGGGAAAACACGAGCTGAGCCTGGGGGATCTTGTTCTGCCAGAAAGCAAGGAAGTGCTGAAGGAATGATGGAGACCTGGTTGAAAGACACCAGAGCCAGTTTGAGTAGGTGCCCACTGGCCAAGGATGGGACAACTGAAGCATCAAAACAGAGTAAAGAGAGTAATAGATGTTTACCACTGAATAAAACAGGAAATCATACATATATATTAAATAGATGGACAAATGACTAGATTGACATTTCAATGAGGAACAGATGATTCACAGAACCTGAAAGTACCTCCCTATAAACTGTCACTATAAACAGGAAAAGAGTTAACTTTAAGGGGAGAAGCTTGACAGATAACAGCTTAGTCAAGGGATCAAAATGCTTGTTTTCAGTAACATAACAAGTTGAGATTTCGAACCACCTGACAAGATGCAATTAAAAGAAAGTAGCATCGCTTCCCAGAGAAGGGAATGGCAACCCAGTCCAGTGTTCTTGCCTGGAGAATCCCAGGGACGGGGGAGCCTGGTGGGCTGCCATTTATGGGGTCGCACAGAATCGGACATGACTGAAGCGACTTAGCAGCAGCAGCATCACTTCCATGTTATTTTGGCTAAAGGTCAATAAAAGCTGATTTTAATTATGAAGAAGCACCAGACTGAGCCCAATCAAAGGACCTTCTACAGAATAACTGCTTATAATCTTCAAAAGAGCCAAAGCCATAGAAATCAAGGCTGAGGAGCTGTCCAGACCAAAGTTCGCAACAAAGGTGTGATGACTAAATGCAAAGGGTGATTCTGGATAGAATCCTTTGCATAGAATACATTATGAGGGCATCTGGAAAAACTCGAATGTGGTCTGAGAATTAGGGGCAGCAACGTAACCATGTAAATTTTCTGATGTTGATGATAGTATTGTATTTATGGAGAAAAGGGGCTTGTTTATAGGAAATACATACCAGTTGGAGGTGATAGGCTATTAGGCCAAAAACTTAGAACTAATGCCCTATTAGGGCATTTTGGTGGCCTTCCAACTATATGTTAAAAAAAAATGAGAACCAAAAGAGCAACTGTTCCAAGCTGTGTGACAATCTTTAAGAAGGAGGTCAGATTTGCACACGATGGCTACAGTAACCATTTCCCTCCTCCAAGAAAACATATTTTCAGTTGCTGAGTATCAAATGTTTATTCCCCAGCTTCCTACTACTAGTAAAATCTATTTCATAATTAGCCCCTCTTAAAACCAGCTTTTATTTCACAGAAATTGTATCCTTTAATAATTCCCTTTGAAACATACAGAGCTAAGGATGCAGGTGTGTCAGAGTACAATTCGGACAACCAGGAGAAGTGGACCACCTGAGGGCTGTCCTCCCCACTTGATACCCCATGCAGAAAGCCACAAACAATTCTGGGAACACCTCTGCAAAGCCAGCCAGGTTGTCCAACTCAGTAGAACATCGTACTTGATTCAAATTACACATTCAGTACTGTACTGTACATATCCAGCATCACACATGCTTAAAATAATATAAGTATGCATAATGACATATCAGGTCTCACTTTTAAAGTAACAATAAGCAGGCAACTACACATTCTAAAACTACTAAATAATCCCTTTTTACCTAAATTGAAAATGTCACATACACATTGGCTGCTTCAGAAGCCTTGGGCATGCAGACAGGAAGTGAAGAAAATATTTCAGCTAAGAATAATCACATGGTACATGTACTTAAGAATCTCTACAGCCAAATGAATGCAGAGGAAGACTGTCTTGAAGAGCCAGGGCCAGTTTCCAGGCTGAATGGTTACTAGGAGAGGGGATCATACAGATGTTTTCCTGACACATCTGTGTTTCATCACAGATCCTGGAGGAAAAGTCAGACAGACCCACTCTGGTTCCCAGGGTGGCCTCAGCCCCCGAGAGCAAGAACACCTGGTTGTCCTGGCTCAGTAGAGTCTCTCAATTCTGGAAATTCCATCCAGGTCTGGAGAGCTGCTCCCGGCTGATGGGGGCCACTTCAACCTGTAAAGAACAGCGGCATCATGGCTGAAGCTTGGCAGTGACCTCTAAGAACTTCAGCCTTTTGCTGAATGGATCATGGGCTTTACCTTCCAGGACAACATTTGACAAAGAAAGATGGTTTTCTTAGTTTGTTCAAAATTTTAGCATGATCTCCAAAAATAGGCTGGTTTGTAATTAATAGCACCATGAAAACATAAAAATAGTAGAAAAAAGTGTCAAAAACTGAAGTCACTTTTGATTCTGAGCAATGCTTCCTCCCACTGGTGTCAACATGTCAGCAAAGTAAACCATTTGGAAAGTAAACTGAAGGCAAAGTAAATCTTTTTCATAGAATACATTGTAAGGACATCTGGAAAATATTGGGAAATTTGGGAAAATAAGATATCTCTTTGGAGCAAAAATTATGCTTATTTAGGGAGAATATAGGCAAGTTACATTCACTAGACTGCAACTACATATATGTAACTGAGCAGCAAAAGGAAAAAATATAGACAGTAGCTCCCAACTCCATATGCCTGTCAAGTAGTTAGGTAGAAACATTTTTAAAAGGAAAATTGAGGGCAGAAGAAAGCATTTAAATTGTTGGGGCAGTGGTCAACTGGGGTTAAGAAGTTATAAAAGAGTGTTGTGTACAAATGTATTAGTATGCTATTGTTACACATCCACACCTCAGAAATAAAATAAGTTTTCAAGCATCTTCCTCTACTGCCTGATTATGAAAGGAATGGTGGTCCCTACAGAAAGAAGAGATAGTCTATAGTGAAATGCATACTCTGGTTCTCAGCTGCCCATTGGCTTTGCAGATTTGGCACCCCTGTCATCTTTAAAACATTTTTGTAGATGTGTTTGTCCTCCTGGCTGGTGCTTTGCTAGAAGCAGATGTGAAAACAGGGATTCCATCCCAGTGAGGTCTGTTTGTTGAGCACACATGAGCTGGGCTTTCTATAAAGCTAGTTGCAAGAGGGTATTTGTTTTGAGAGAACTCAACAGTACTAAGGCAGTCTGTTAAAATCCCTGTTGACCAACACAGTCACTGGTCCAGACTGAACAAAACTCTAGCAGAAGATGTATGTAGTCAAATCAAGTCAGACTCTCTGCGGCCCAGGAAACAGAGAATCTTGCCCTCCAAGTTGTAGAGCACTGGCCAAGGTGGTTCATGCCTGGGTGCCAGGGAGTTCCAAATTACGGGTCACATCTGTAACAGAAATAAGGCATAAATGCTTTAAAAGTTCTTTATGTGCCAAGCCCTTCAACAAAATTTCTCCTTTCCTCTGCCTCTTATAAACACACACACATATACACACACACAGGGGAACACATACCCCTTCCAAACTCTTATGTTTCAAGATTGAGCACCAATTCTACATTTCCCATAGAGTTTGACCCAACCTCTATTGCAAACTTGGCTCCTATTGCAAACTTTGAGCTCTACCATATTGTTTATTTTCAATGAACGAGACAAAGCATCAATTCAGTGAAAATGAAACTTTGGCTTTTTACAGAAAATACTAAAATTCTGTGTTAGAGACATCTTCCCTTCTTTTAATATAAAAATTAAAATTATAGGCTTCATGTAAAGAACACTCTTCCCTTCCCAAATCCCCGTGTGTCACTGTACCTGTGGGTACCGGCTTCTTAGCAGTGTTCACTGCTGCCATGAACATGTATTCACTGTTAGGGTCGTGCACGCTGGTGGGATACTTCTGCAAGAAAAGTCAGAAACATGGTTTGTCTTCTCCTCTTCCCCATCTCCATTCCTGTGTGTGTGTGTGTGTGTGTGTGTGTGTGTGTGTGTGTGTTACTGATTTCTATTCTTTGTTGAAGCAGTCTGTGACAAAGTATTAAATATGACTTAGGCTCTTGACTTTGGGATTCCCTGATAGCTCAGTTGGTAAAAAATCTGCCTGCAATGCAGGAGACCCCAGTTTGATTTCTGGGTCAGGAAGATTCCCTGGAGAAGGGATAGGCTACCCACTTTAGTATTCTTGGGCTTCCCTTGTAGCTCAGCTGGTAAAGAATCTGTCTGCAATTTGGAAGACCTGGATTCAATCCCTGGGTTGGGAAGATCCCCTGGAGAAGGGAAAGGCTACCCACTCCAGTATTCTGGCCTGGAGAATTCCATGGACTGTGTAGTCCATGGGGTCGCAAAGAGTTGGACACAACTGAGCGACTTTCACTTTCAAGGGGAACCGTATATGTAAAGGACTTTAAATAAAAGGCTTTCTGCTCAATATCTTTTCTCACTTATGCCTTTACTTTTCCTTCCGCAGTAGACTTAAGACCACAGGACTTATCTTACTCTCTTCCTTCTTTGTCTCTCTTTTCAAATTCCTTTCTGGAAACAAATATACATACTGTGTGGCCAGTGATCACACTGTGGATGTACTTGAAGGTGCTAACATCCTTGCATAATACTCAGAATGGTATAATTTCTTTGAGAACCCATTTTGTGATAGATTAAAAAGAATATTCTCCAGCACAGAGATTTTTGTTGCTACCATTCTTTTATCTTTCTGCATAACTTTTCAGTGATTTTCTTTAAAAGCAAGGAGTCCTAATAACTTATCATGTAAAAAAAACTGGCAGTTTCTTTCTCAACTACTGATGGCATCTTCCAAGACTTTCTCACTGATTGTTTCTTAATTGACAAGTTGAGGAAAGCTTATAACAGTTTCATCTGCCCTGACTTTGGAAACTTAGAATTAAATTTGCAGTCCACATGGAATAATATTTTTTAAAGTCGGAAGCATCTTTTTAAAAAATTTTTTAACCTTCCTTTTCCCTTTTGGTCTTTCCATGGCCCCTTTCCCTCAGCATTTTGGAATAATAATAATGACATATCTCTCTGGAAGCCACTGAATTCTTCTTGGAATGAAGTGGCTATAAAGTAAATAAGCTTCTGTTCCAAGTTAGTAGTTTAATTAATAGGCACATCTTAAAGAAAAGATATTATCTGTCTGTTAATCAAAGTATTCTAGCAAAAGCAATACATACTCTGATGAGTAAAGAATTGCTGATATACCCCAGTAAAGCTAGTGCAAGCAAAGATCGACGATGCTCACCTTTTTTGTAAGCCAAAACATAAGGACACATCCAAAAACGCAGACTATAACAAAAGCTGCACATCCTATGGGTAACCAGAACTTCAGCTGGCAACAAAGCTGTGATTCTGGGTTGAAAAAAAAAGATTGGATAAGGAAAAACTCTCAAAATCAAATCTCCCCTTTCACTGCTGAATTATAAGTTCATTTACTAAATTTAAAAGAGCTATTTAATCAAATAGTTTTTCTTCAGTGCAACCATGAAATGCAGTAAATAGTTAATAAATAACATCATCTCAGTATGACAGCAAGGATCCAAAAATAAAACCAAAAAACCCTATGTACATATAAGTCTACAAATGTGGTTAATGGAAAAGACTTTGCTGTCTCTGTTCTTGCAAAACAGTAAGAAAAGTAATGTAGAAAACTATTGTTTTCAATCATCTCACTTAATTCCACAAACCCCCAACAAAAAACCCAAACCTTAAACTTCAGGTGAATAGAGGTAATAGCTCTTAAGCCATGGGTTTTGATATTTGTTCTCATTTTTTTCCTGATTTTCAACAGCATGTCTGTTTTGAAGACAATATGACCTATTTCTAACTCAGCAGTTTATATGATACTTGTTTGTTTAACTGTTTACATTAGTGAGAAAAATGTTAAAATGCATATATACTCTTAAGTCTAGAAGATGAAAACAATATCTTACCATAAATATTCAAATATTCTCTGCTTAGAATATCTACTTGAAAAGGAGGAGGATCAAAAATTGACAATTTGCAGATGTAATAGCTGGCATAAGAACTGTCCAAATTATATAGAAAAAAAGAGACACTATTATTGGATAACTGAAATTTACAGACATTCAGATTCTTGGTGGATACCGTGTCTTCACTTCCCTTAATCTTAGTGAGATCACAGAGTACATTATCCCCTTTCAGCAACTGCATTTTAAATTGTCGAACAGTATCAGGGTATTTGCATAAAATTTGTACACCTCCATTGTGAAATATGAACATCTCAGATGCAGCAGAATCATTGAATTCTCCTGGGCGAAAAAAAAGAAAGCAAAATTTTATGATTTTGTTCCTCTAATCATTATGTTTGAATACAAAAGTCATCTTTTCTCTTCATAAAGTCACCATCATTGCAACAAAATGAAAGAACTTCACAACCAAAATATAGAATATGAAGGTAGAACTGTGAATGAGGAAAAAAGCTAACCAGAGACTTGTTTATCATACATAAGTACATAATATTTAATATATTAAATAATACATTTACATAGTATAAATCAAGCAGAAGTGGTTCCTTCCTTTTGGCAGACTTCGTATTGGAGACAGATGACAAATAAATATGCAGTTATGCACCCTAATTTATGCTAGAAATGGAGTACTATTCAAATATAGGTACATGGTCCTAATTTTGATTGAAGAATTCAGATAATGCCACTTGAAGAAAGTGACTTTGAAAATTAAAATTGAAGGAGGATTAGCACTTTAGTCAAACAATGAGAAATTCGAGGAAAGACATAGTTTAGGGAAAAACACTTTTTAAAGCACAAAACAGCTTAAACTAAAAATGAATGGTTATGTACAAATATATATTTACACTAATGCTCTAAGAGAGTGAAAGAACAAATGAAAATTATTTTCAAATGACATAAAAATTTCTCTGAACCTCAGCCATTGAGAACTGAATCAAAGTCTGATGATAAAGATCAAGATCCAGATTTTCTATTTACTTTCTCATTTTTGAAAACAAATTTGAAGCTTATAGGAAGCCAAAGTTGTTTTTGTGAGCTACATAGGGGATCACAGAAGAAAGAAGCTGAAATGGTTTTGGACCAGTTGCAGATTCTAAGTTGAAACAACTCTCTGCCTTCCTTTTTCTTTTTTTCTTCTTTCTTTTTAATATGATGAAATTTCATGCTGCAATTGTTTGGAAAAAATTATTAGCATGGCAGTTGCTAGTTTAAATTTTGAAATCCCTGGTTTTATTCTTGAGAAAACTATGTAACAAGTACAAAGAATTTTTAAGGAAAAAAAATGACCTTTTGCTCCTATTCCAGTGGAATAGATATACTATTTGTACAGTTTTTGCTCTTTACCTTCCAGATATATACTTATTTTATATAGCAAACATATTACTTAATGTTCTTCTATTGGCATTTAATATTATATTTTAAATGTTCTATTTTTCACATAGTCATAATAATTATCCTTTTTAATGCCTATACAAAAGGCTTAATGTCAATCTAGAACAACTTGTTAAAGCATTCCATTCATGTTGACTGGTTGGGGTTATTTCCAGCATTTTGATTTCATGTAAATATTTCAACATGTGGTGAAAATCTTTAAAGACTCTAATGACACTCTACATGGCCATGTTGCTTTTGGAGAGAACTGTTCCACTTTTTAACAGGACTCCTGCATTATGCAGGAGAATTCACTTGCCACAACTCTGCTTATACTAGTGTCTCAATTTTATTTACGATTTACCGCCGTTACTTTTTTTTTTTTAATATCTCTAGGCTTTCTATATCTCATATTGTTAAGGAATAGATTTTCAATTTGAGGATTTGATTGTGAAAATATACACAAGTGTTCCATTTTTCAGTTATGGCAGTCCAGATTTTTCAAACTAACTCCCACACTGAAATAACTGAAAATGCTGAATGAAATGCCTAAAATTATTAGTTTAAAAGATTAAATGGATATGGAATTTAGAAAGATGGTAATGATGACCCTGTATGCGAGACAGCAAAAGAGACACAGATGTGTAGAGCAGACTTTCGGACTCTGAGGGAGAGGGAGAGGGTGGGATGATTTGGGAGAATGGCATTGAAACATGTATACTATCTTGTAAGAAATGAATCGCCAGTCTATGTTCGATGCAGGATACAGGATGCTTGGGGGTTGTGCACTGGGATGACCCTGTGAGAGATAGTATGGGGAGGGAGGTGGGAGGGGGGTTCATGTTTGGGAACTCATGTACACCCGTGGTGGATTCATGTCAATGTATGGCAAAACCAGTACAATATTGTAAAGTAAAATAAAGTAAAAATTAAAATTAAAAAAAAGAGATTAAATGATGAAAATAATGAAGAAATTAACTAGATTAAACTTAAAGAACCAGAATCCAAGGAGAGAAGCAAAGGTTAGAACTTGCTTTTACTTTGAGAGCTTATGCTGTTCTCTCAGATTTATACTTTTGTTTTCATGTCTCAACTTCCAGAGTCTGAAAGTGAGAAATCTGGTAAAAGACATTTTATCAAATTTCTCCTTGGTAAGGTGAAATCCCCAAGGTTTGTGTTGTTGAAATACAGGTAAAGCAGAAGTAAACCAGTTTTCACCCAGATTATGCCCCACCTTCAAATCACTCCAATGGTGCAGAAAAATCTCAATAATTGAACTTTGTTTAAGGTGATTGGGATTACTATTCAGTTCAGTTGCTCAGTCGTGTCCAACTCTTTGAAATCCCATGAACTGCAGCACGCCAGGCCTCCCTATCCATCACCAACTCCTGGAGTCTACCCAAACCCATGTCCATCGAGTTGGTGTTGCCATACAACCATCTCATCCTCTGTCACCCTCTTCTCCTCCTGCCTTCAATCTTTCCCAGCATCAGGGTCTTTTCAAATGAGTTAGCTCTTTGCATCAAGTGGCCAAAGTATTGGAGTTTCAGCTTCAACATCAGTCCCTCCAACGAACACCCAGGACTGATCTCCTTTAGGATGGACTGACTGGATCTCCTTGCAGTCCAAGGGACTCTCAAGGGTCTTCTCCAATACCACAGTTCAAAAGCATCAATTCTTCAGCATTCAGATGTCTTTATAGCCCAACTCTCACATCTGTACATGACTACTGGAAAAACCATAGCTTTGACTGGACGGACCTTTGTTGGCAAAGTAATGTCTCTTTTTTTAATATGCTGTCTAGGTTGGTCATAACTTCTCTTCCAAGGAGCAGGCATCTTTTAATTTCGTGGCTGCAGTCACCAACTGCAGTGATTTTGGAGCCCAAAAAAATAAAGTCTGTCACTGTTTCCACTGTTTCCCCATCTATTTGCCATGAAGTGATGGGACTAGATGCCATGCTCTGAGTTTTCTCAATGTTGAGTTTTAAGCCAACCTGTTTGCTTTCCTCTTTCACTTTCATCAAGAGGCTCTTTAGTTGATATATTATAATAAAAATCTTGAAAACAACCAGGGAAAAAGAGACTGACTTTTTTTCTAAAAAGCAACTATTACACTGACAGGTTGTATCTCAAGATCAACGATAAAAGTTTTGATACAGTGGAATTACATCTTATATCTTTAGAGTACTGAATGAAACTGTCAACCTAAAACAGATTGTCTAGGGGGACAGAAAAAGTATATGTAACTTGAGACTTTGATAAATGAAGTACACTTGTTGTGATTTCTTGATAATGACCAAAAGAATAGAAACAGACTATAAAACCCAAATGAATGTCACAAAATTTAGTATGATGCTTCTGTATAAAGGGGAAGAAGAGTTGGAATCAGGAAAGAAATACAGAGCGGAAAAGGTGTCTGTGTGCTAACAATGTTTAACTTCTGAACCTGTGGTAATTGTGGGAGTAAGGTATTATGCTTAGTAGTTATTCATTAAATTGCACATTTTATTTTTTCACTTTTCTGAATAGATGCTTTGTTCTAGGAAAAAAAATGGTTTTAAAGTACAAAAAAGAAAACTAATGCTGTTTCATTTAAAAAATTGAGGGTAAATATAAGCAAAAGGCAAAGGGGAAAAATTGATCACATGAGAATAGGTGCAATCTACATTAGATTAAAATAAAAGATGATTTGCATGGGGACTTATTTGTCTGAAAGTAAATTATGTTGCACTACTTTTGCTTTGATGCAGAAGATAAAATCAGTGAGCTGGTTCACAGTTTCTTTAGAAATGTTCACAGCAAATTTCCCAAGGACTTTAGAATGGCAGTGTGTAAACCACAAAGAAATCTTGGAACAAAAGTGTCTGCAGCCACCCTGTGCTTACCCAGACACAGATGTACTTCTATTTCTGAAGATGATTCTGTCAGCACCTATTTCTCCTTTTATACCCACACTATGACCTATAACCCAACACAACATGAAATATAATGGTTGGTGGTGCAGAGTGAGAGAAGTACAATGCAGTGGTTCCCAAGGAAACCAGAGGAAAATTCTGGCTTTGCCATTAGCAAGTCTCTGTAACAAGGATCTGTAGTTTCTAGACTGTAGTTTCTTCATCTGTGAAATAAGGAAGTGGGACCAAGACATCTTAAAGTCCTTTCCAACACTTACTGTCTATGGATTCAGGATGAGAACATAACCAGATGAGACCATGAACAACCAAGAGAGATAACTTTGCTGTTCGATTCTTCAGAGGAGAAACCATGTTTCCATAATCCTCTCTCTGTCCCAGCATCTTACTGGTCTATTCCAGGAAGTCAGGAGAAATGAAACTATCTTCCTGACCTATAAAAGCATTAGGTAAGGCTAGGAAGACTCTTCAGAGTCCCTTGGACTGGAGATCCAACCAGTCCATTCTAAAGGAGATCAGTCCTGGGTTTTCTTTGGAAGGAATGATGCTAAAGCCGAAACTCCAGTACTTCGGCCACCTCATGCGAAGAGTTGACTCATTGGAAAAGACTCTGATGCTGGGAGAGATTGGGGGCAGGACGGGAAGGGGATGACAGAGGATGAGATGGCTGGATGGCATCACCGACTCAATGGACGTGAGTTTGAGTGAACTCCGGGAGTTGGTAATGGACAAAGAGGCCTGGTGTGCTGCGATTCATGGGGTCACAAAGAGTTGGACAGAACTGAGCAAGTGAACTGAACTGAACTGAGGAAAAGTACTCAAGTTTTTCTTGAGTGACAGTGCCGAGGGTGTGTGCTCGGGGAGTAACTGCTGCTGCTGCTGCTAAGTCGCTTCAGTTGTGTCCGACTCTGTGCGACCCCATAGACAGCAGCCCTCCAGGCTCCCCTGTTCTGGGATTCTCCAGGCAAGAATACTGGAGTGGGTTGCCATTTCCTTCTCCAGTGCATGAAATTGAAAAGTGAAAGTGAAGTCGCTCAGTCGTGTCCAACTCCTAGCGACCCCATGGACTGCAGCCCACCAGGCTCCTCCGTCCATGGGATTTGCCAGGCAAGAGTAGTAGAGTGGGGTGCCATCGCCTTTTCTGTGGGGAGTAACTGGAGATCCCAAATTCTCATATCTACTAGACACATTTTTTTAATTTGAGTATAATTGCTTTGCAATGTTGTGTTAGTTTCTGCTGTGCAACAAAGTGAATCAGCTATATGTATGTATCTATGTATATGTATCTATATATCCCTTCCTTCTTGAACCTCTTGCCCACTCACCAACCCACTCCCCCCTCGGCCACCCGCCATCTCACCCATCTAGCTTATCGCAAAGTGGAAAAAACCATCATCAAAAAAATCTACAAACAATAAATGGAGAAAGTGTAAAGACAACAGGACCCTCTACTAGACACTTAATTTTTCATTTTATCAATTTTAACCTATAAATTGCCTAGGTCACCTTTTTATTATTAAATGTGGTGGTAAGAAGGCTGACTTAAGTGTCCACATACCCAATGCTTGGAGGAGGAAATTGCAACCTACTCCAGTATTCTTGCCTGCGAAATTCCATAAATGGGGGAGCATGGTGGGCTACAGTCCATGGGATCTCAAAGATTCAGACATGATTGAGTGACTAAGCATGCAGACACACCCAGTGCTTAAACTTTCCATCTGGAAAACCATTTAGTAACTCTTAATCTGCTATTTGAACATTTTCAACTACAGGACAGAGAAGGCGATGGCACCCCACTCCAATACTCTTGCCTGGAAAATCCCATGGACGGAGGAGCCTGGTGGGCTGTAGACCATGGGGTTGCGAAGAGTCGGACACGACTGAGCGACTTCACTTTCACTTTTCACTTTCAGGTGTTGGAGAAGGAAATGGCAGCCCACTCCAGTCTTCTTGCCTGGAGAATCCCAGGGATGGGGGAGCCAGGTGGGCTGCCGTCTATGGGGTCGCACAGAGTCGGACACGACTGAAGCAACTTAGCAGCAGCATCAACTAGAGGAATCAGATAGGGCATGTAATCAATTGCTTCACAGTCACTCTGGATCCTGTAGAACCTCAAATCTCTCATCACAAAATCTCCTCATTCTTTGATGGCATTTGAAAAACAGTATCAAAAGGAGGTCATCCCTATAATCATGACTAAAGCATTTAATGGATACACAGACAATTTAAGGAAAATCTGAATATATTAGTTCCTTGTAACTATAGAAGCAGCTAGAATCTTTTCTCCACCTTTCCCAGATGTTATCTTCAAGTCTGATATTCAACCAGGAGTACTGGTACAATAGAACCAACTTTTATAGTCAGGGTCTGCTTTGATTGGGCATCACATCTCTTTGGTCAGTTCCACTGCCAAGCCAGTGGTGGAAAATTGTGACCATCTTCCTCATCGATGTCTTCCTTCTCACATACCACATTTTAATGTAAAATCATCCTCTAAAATAGTCTCTTACACTATCTTTGATAAGTTCCTCACTCTTGCTAACTCACCATCTCCATCCCCAGTACACATAACTTCTCATATTCACTGTCTGCACATGTTTCAGGCATCCTGTAAACACCTCCTCCTTCACACTTGTTTCCTGTAACATGATTCAGTGTCTGCCCAGTATCAGACACAGTCAAACCTAGCAAACATACAAATCATATAGCAAGTCCAATTTTTCCGTGTACAAACAACTGATGACCCAGACAGATTAGATTGTCTGTCTAAGGTCACACAACCTCTTGGGCACATGAAAGATTTGGGGTAAAATCTGAGGTTGAGGTGCCACTAGCAACAACCAGAGAAAGTATAATGGAATCAGGCAACCACAAGAAGCTTCACAGTGATCACTTCAGATTGAGCCTTAGAGGATCACTGTTGAAATCTGTCTGCAAGAAGAAAGTCTAATTTCCTGCACCTCTGTTTTAAATCCAGTAGAATCTACCCATTTCTCCATCTAAACTGCTATTGGTCCAAATCAGCAACATCTCTCTCTCTGGCATGACAAGAGCTTCCAAACTTTCTGTTCTCCCTCGTGCACGTTCACCATCCATGCTCCTCAGGGAAACCAGAATAATCTTCTTACATACATAATCCGATAGGGCACTTGCCCTGCTAATAAAGCATCCAGGGCCTCCCCATCTCAGTTAGAAGATAATCTAACTCCTTACACTGGTTTCCATGACTTGCATGATTTACCCTGTCTTGCTAACACTATTTAATACCAGTCACTCACTACACTACAATCACACTGCTCTTCTTTCTATTCCTCAAACATGAGAAGTTGGACTCCAGGGCTTTGAATTTCTTGTTTCTTTGTCTGGAATGTTATCTCTTTTTTTCATATGGCTGCTTCTTACTTCTCCAGCCACCACTGACCACTCAATCCAAGTGAAAGTTAAAGTGTTAGTTGCTTAATCATATATGACTCTTTGTGACCCCATGAATTGTAGCCCTCCAGGTTCCACTGTCCATGGAATTTTCCAGGCAAGAATACTAAAGTAGATGGTCATTCCCTTCTCCAGGCGATCTTCTCAAACAAGGGACTAAACCCAGGTCTCCCACATTGCAGGCAAATTCTTTACCATCTGAGCTACCAGGGATGCCCCATTCCAAGTCATGTTCTAGCATATTACCTGAGATAAAGTATCATTATATTATTTGTTTGTTTACTTATTACCCAATAATGTAAGCTTTAAAATCAGAGATCTTGTTGATTTTATTCAGTGATCCATTGCAAGTATCTACAATAGCACCTGGTATGTAGTAAGTCACAATAAATATTTATTGGATGGATGGATGAATGAATATGTAGAGCTCAGTGATGTAATATACCTAGGGAGATAAAGCGTAGAATATAAAATATAAGAACCAAAAAGGCTCTCAGAAATGATCCAGTTATGCCTTTCATTTAAAATTTAAATTTATCAAGCTAAACTGGGGTCAGAAAAGTGAGTATATTACCTGGGATTACACAGCTCATAGTTGGAACATGATCCTAGGGTTGCCTTTCCTCTGCAGACAAGTACATGCAAATACACAATCAAATACAGAAGATACCTCCTCAACTGGGATGTCAGATTCTAATGAATATTACCTGAGTATTAAAGAAGCATGTTCTTTAACTATTATAAATATCTACCAGGTTCATAAAGACTTCTTTGTAGGTGTGCATGCTAACTCGCTTCAGTCGTGTCCAACTCAGTGCAACCCTATGGACTGAGCCTGCAAGTCTTCTCTGTCCATTGGATTCTCCAGGCAAGAATACTGGAGTGGGTTGCAATGCCCTCCTCTAGGGGATTTTCCCAACCCAGGGATCAAACTCGAGTCTCTTAAGACTCCTGCATTGGCAGGTGGATTCTTTACCACTAGTGCCACTTGGGAAGCCCAAAGATTTGTTTAGATGGTTGACTATTCTCTTGGTTCTTTCGTACCTACAGCTCTCTGTAGATACGAAGACAGATTTAAATCTGGGTATTTTTTGTATCCTCCAGAGGGCAGAATCATTAAATTTGCCCAATGGATGTCCATGATAGATGCCTCTGAACTAATAACTGTTCTAATACACCCAGATATTTCATAACCAGAGCCTGTTAGTGATTTGTAATAGAAAGCGAAGTCACTCAGTCCTGCCCAACTCTTTGTGACCCCATGGACTGTAGCCTACCACGCTGCTCTGTCCGTGAGATTTTCCAGGCAAGAGTACTAGAGTGGGTTTCCATTTCCTTCTCCAGAGGATCTTCCCAAGCCAGGGATCGAACCTGGGTCTTCCGTATTATAGGTAGATGCTTTACCATTTGAACCACCAGGGAAGATATTTGTAATAGAAACGCAATGCTATCACACTTAGCACTTAATGCATTGTTAAAAACACAAATAGGATAATGCTCTCTTGAACTCTGGTGATGAGTTTTAAAATCTGGATAATAAGACTTCGTTTTTGTTTTGCTACCATATCTGTTCACTTCTTGTTGCTACTGCTAGATTTTCAGTACTCTAGAATATAGATACTATACTTAATCACATTGACCATCATGTCTAAAGGGTTCAATCTTTCCAACAGAGGTTCAAATCTGTTCACTGCTGCTAACTGATTTTTATAACATTATCATTGATATTAGTAGACTAAGGTTTTAAGAGCAAAATCAAAATCTTTATGTTAGATGATTTCTTTAGGTCTTCAAACATTTCAAAAGATAAAAGCATTTGCATCTTCTTTTAGGGGCAGCTATTAAGAAAAAGCTCTGAAGAAAAAGTTCACCTGAGAATTGCACTATGGTTCAGAAGTTTATTTGCAAATTGATTCTTTTAATATCTGAACTATTTCATTTCTTCAGTGTCAGATTGTCTTGTCAGAACCATTCTGCCAGGACTCTTTATAAGCAGTCATATTATGCCTGTTTGAAAGTCTTTTGGCAAAAGCAGTTTAAAAACCCACACAGTGCAGCGGGTGCGAGACAGATCAGCAATTTGACTTAACTCTCCTTAACTTAGACTTCTAACCACAAACCTCCACAAAGATCTGAGTGATAGAAAGATAAGAACTCCTGAGTATGCAATTATTGATGGGCTTATTAAAAATATTTTCTGTAATCCAATAATGATCATCTTTAGCTTAGCATAGCACACGAATGTGACATAAGATGAGAAGTTCTAAAAATGGCAATGTTTATGTTAGGGTTTTGTTACATTTGGGCTTTTACTAAGAAATTCTAGCATTTAAAAAATATGCTTTCTACCACTTTTTTAAAACCACTCAGGAAAGCACTGTCATTTCTTATACACCTACCAGCTAAAACTTTTAGAATCCTGATTAGCAGATTTTTATATATGCATTATTTCTATATTTACCTTATTATTCAAAGGCATCCATAATCTAAAGTAGAGATTAAAATCAGTAGCAAGGGTAGGCAAAATAAGCCCAATCCAAAGTCTTAACATTTGCAGAAAAGGAAGTAAAAAAAATTAAGAAAAAAAAAGTAAGAAGAAAGTTAAAAAGCCAAGAGTGTGTGTGTGTGTGCCTGTGTGCACGCGCACACTGACACAAGTATACATTGCGTGAATTGCTTTTTTCTCCAAGGAACTCTGTAGAGGGGGTAAAACAACTTTTGGTGCCCCAAAATGTGTAATGCTTTTAAATGAAAGATTGGTTTTCTTCTAGTAAAAACTGATGGAAAAATCCCAGAGATGCTATAAACTTTGTCGTGATATTTACCAGTAATTAAAGTAAACTCTACTCTCTACTCCAGTAACCTTTATCTCCAGCCCACCATTCCCCTTGGCTTAGTTCCTTCTTTCCGGCTTCCATTCAACATCTTTCTCAGGAGGTGCCTGACACATCAAGAGTACCATTTCCAGACTGAATTCAGCATTCACTCACCAGACCCAAACAAGTCCCATCCTTTAAGGGGTTAGGACCTCAGTCTTCCTCAGGTCTCCCTCTCTCTGATCTGTCTCTCTGACTGTCCTGATCCAATTAGTCACCAAGTCCAATTGCTCTCAAATTCAGTTGCTCTTCTGTATTCCTATCACCAATCCAGGACTATTTCACAACTTCCCTCATCTGTGGAAGCATCTTCTTGACTGGCATTCTCAACAGCCATCACTCCCTCCAAATCTAGCCTCCATGCCTGCTTCCAACATTGTGTTCCTAAAACGCATGCCACTCCCCAGGTTAAAAATATCCATTACCTTGTTGCTTATGAGGTTAAAAAACCAATTTTATTGGCATGATACAAAACCCTGTCATGATATCAGGGACCATATAGCTTCAAGCTGCACTATACATTTTGGCCATTCCTTTAACATGGTTACCTCTATCCCCATAGACTAGAATAGCCTATTACCTCTTTATTTGCTTAGAAATCCTTGTTCATCCTTTAAGAACGATTTTAAACTGGTCTCTGAGACCCCCCAGACAAAGACTCCCATCTCTATGCTCTCAATTAATCTTTGTTTACATTGATATGTTTATAATATGTATAAGTTTAGATCATAATTATTTTTGTCTATCTTCTTCATTTAACCAATAGTTTTACAAGTATAAAGATTGTATCATGGTCACTTAAATAATCCCAGGACCTGGAGTATATTAGATAATAATAATGAATGAATGAGCAGATGAATATGAAAAATGAGCATGATTGGTAAATGTCCTTCATTGGGTTGAGGAGGTGAACAAGGAAAACAGAGCAAAAGATCCTATTTACTAGATAAGGGAGAACGCTTATTTCCAAGTCCAAAGGCAAAGGCTCAGACTGAACAACACCCAACCAATTCTCTGAAGCCCAGTGGTTCTGGAGTTATACAAATATTTAAGCCTTCCAAAGATTCCAAATAACAATAATAATTGTAACTTATAAGCATTGCATCTTTCTCATATATTAAGGTTTAGATACATTACATGAAATATATCATTTGATGTGTATAACAGTATTTGACATCAGATTTTCTATATTTATCCCTATTTTACAGATGAGGAAACTGAAGCTTGAATAACGGGCCCAAATGAGGTAGAGCCATGATTTGAACCTAGACAATCTGAAACCAGAGTCACCCTTCCTAAAGAGCCCCTTAGTCCAATAATTTAGCCCAACTCCCTAATTTTACAGAAACTGAAGCACAGAAGCTAAAGAGACTTGCTGAGAAAAAGGAAGAAAAAGAATTTCTTAACATTAACCTAGATTTAGAAGTTATTTTCAAGTATTTCTTTTCCTTCAAGATGTATTAGGTATATAATTGGCCCAAATACTTAAAGTGGTGTTTATGTTGGTGCCAAGGGGACATTTTAGGCAAAGATGGGCTCGATAAAGGACAGAAATGGTATGGACCTAACAGAAGCAGAAGATATAAAGGAGAGATGGCAAGACTACACAGAAGAACTGTACAAAAAAGATCTTCACGACCCAGATAATCATGGTGTAATCACTGATCTAGAGCCGCACATCCTGGAATGTGAAGTCAAGTGGGCCTTAGGAAGTATCACTACGAACAAAGCTAGTGGAGGTGATGGAATTCCAGTTGAGCTATTTCAAATCCTGAAAAATGATGCTGTGAAAGTGCTGCACTCAATATGCCAGCAAATTGGGAAAATTCAGCAATGACCACAGGACTGGAAAATGTCAGTTTTCATTCCAATCCCAAAGAAAGGCAATGCCGAAGAATGCTCAAACTATCACACAATTGCACTCATCTCACATGCTAGTAAAGTAATGTTCAAAATTCTCCAAGCCAGCCTTCAGCAATACGTGAACCATGAACTTTCAGGTGTTCAAGCTGGTTTTAGGAAAGGCAGAGGAACCAGAGATCAAATTGCCAACATCCGCTGGATCATGGAAAAAAGCAAGAGAGTTCCAGAAAAACATCTATTTCTGCTTTATTGACTATGCCAAAGCCTTTGACTGTGTGGATCACAATAAACTGTGGAAAATTCTCAAAGAGATGGGAATACCAGACCACTGGACCTGCCTCTTGAGGAACGTATATGCAGGTCAGGAAGCAACAGTTAGAACTGGACATGGAACAACAGACTGGTTCCAAATAGGAAAAGGAGTTTGTCAAGGCTGTATATTGTCACCCTGCTTATTTAACTTATACGCAGAGTGCATCATGAGAAACTCTGGGCTGGAAGAAGCACAAGCTGGAATCAAGATTGCTGGGAGAAATATCAATAACCTCAGATATGCAGATGACACCACCCTTATGGCAGAAAGTGAAGAGGAACTAAAGAGCCTCTTGATGAAAGTGAAAGAGGAGAGTGAAAAAGTTGGCTTAAAGCGCAACATTCAGAAAACGAAGATCATGGTGTCTGGTCCCATCACTTCATAGAAAATAGATGGGGAAACAGTGGAAACAGTGTCAGACTTTATTTTGGGGGGCTCCAAAATCACTGCAAATGGTGACTGCAGCCATGAAATTAAAAGATGCTTACTCCTTGGAAAGAAAGTTATGACCAACCTAGATAGCAAGCATATTGAGAAGCAGAGACATTACTTTGCTGACTAGGGTCCGTCTAGTCAAGGCAATAGTTTTTCCAGTGGTCATGTATGGATGTGAGAGTTGGAATGTGAAGAAGGCTGAGCACCAGTGAATTGATGCTTTTGAACTGTGGTGTTGGAGAAGACTCTTGAGAATCCCTTGGACTGCAAGGAGATCCAACCAGTCCATCCTAAAGGAGATCAGTCCTGGGTGTTCATCGGAAGGACTGATGCTGAGGCTGAAACTCCAATACTTTGCCACTTCATGCGAAGAGTTGAGTCATTGGAAAAGACTCTGATGCTGGGAGGGATTGAGGGCAGGAGGGGAAGGGGACGACAGAGGATGAGATGGCTGGATGGCGTCACCGACTCGATGCACATGAGTTTGGGTGAACTCTGGGAGTTGGTGATGGACAGGGAGGCCTGTCGTGCTGTGATTCATGGGGTCGCAAAAAGTCGGACACAACTAAGCGACTGAACTGAACTGAACTGATATTGGTGCCACATATGTTTTATATGATTGAAAAGGTTATTATACACCAAAAAATACATAAAGTATTTATTTTATATGAAATTACACTGTGTTTCATACACTCGTTTCCCTAGATGCCTCGAACCATTGTGTGTTGAGCTGCCTTGTGTACTTGAACCTGCAACAAAGTCTGGGTCCTTGCTCTGATGAGGTCTAAATTCTTGATAAGTATTGTAACTTATTTGCCTGTAGACAAGTAAACAGATATATTCACATCTATAGGAAATTCTCATAGTTAAATAAGTGCAAACAGGAACTCCAAGATTTTGCTTCAGTCCTAAATAGTACAAAATGAACAAAACTTGAATTGAGAATGCAGTAGAGGTTTATTTCTGTTTCTTGTTGTTTTTTATGAATGAATTTTTTTTGGCTTTAAGCCCTAGGAGAGTATAATTGCTGGCTGTAAAAAGTTTGACGTCTTACATTTGAAGAAGTTCCTTCTAAGTGATCCTCTGTTGCTTGTTGGAAATGCCATGTCTATGGCAATACGCTCAGACAAACAAAAGACACTTTCAGAACTAGTGGTTGACTGACTCAAAATTCTTGAGTCCATTACCCTCCTTACAGACAACCTGATTCTTCTTGGCTTTTCTTCATGCAAAGTAGATCCAGACATCAGTATGTCTGCAAGAGTCAGAGGAGGTTCATATCCCGATTTCTGCCTCTCTCTAAACTTGCCTGTCTACTTCAATCAACCATACAGGCCAGACTAATGGGAAAAAAATCACTTGTTGACTAACAGCTCTCATTTGTGTTACACATTTTCTGCATACTTAAGCTACAAACTCCAAAGTGTAATTTTGAATTTTCCTTAAAAGGTGTTGAATGCCATATTCTTATTTTACTTAGAATGACCAAAATGTGTCATTTAAGAGACTCAATTTATTAGAATAGAAGTAGCACAGAGATGCCATTTATGGAGTAAATGTGGCTTTTTATTCAGACATTGAAGACGGCAAATAATGTGTAAGTGTATGTATATATACATGGGTGTATGTGTATATGTATGTGTATACATACGTTTATATATATATTGGGCTTTGAAATTTTATCTTTTGCATCTTTTATGTATAAAACTCACACTGTTAGGATAGGGAGTCAGCATAAGCTATGGGTTTTGCTCAGTTTACAACTGTGAATACTGAGGCCAGTTTTTTTTGTCAAGCAAGTCTATGGATACTACAGTGAGGAAAGCTTAGATGAGAACTGAAATCCTCCCTACACACTTGCATTTTGTTTCTACTAAGAAACTGGAATATGCTGCTAGCAATTTAAAAACCAAAATATTCCATTACATCTGAGGAAGTTGTTAATACCAATTGCAAGTTATGAAAGTCATTTTGTTCACTAATTATGAAACAACAAGGACCTCAAGACCTTCATGAAAATAATACGCATTTCTAGAAAGAAGGAAAAAAAGACAAAGATGTGACTAAACAACCACTGGGAGAAAAAAAATCCCGAAAGTTTAAAATAAAGAACTGAAATCTTCAGTTTGAAAAGACTCAGTCTCAAACAATGTTAATGAAAACACTCACAGAATTAGGCATATCCTAGTGGAATTCCTGATTCCAGTATTAAAATAAATAACAAGATTCTAGAGAAATTTTTTTAAGCTACTTGCAAAATAATGAGAGTCAGACTAGCATGGAACTATTTACCCACAACCCTAGAAGCCAGCAGACAGTGAATGAATATCCACAGACAGATCAGGAATCTTATTCCCAGGAAAGATATCAGTTATTCATTAGAGTAAAAGGAAAACATCTTTACCCATGCTGGAATTCAGAGACTTCAAGGTATCTGAAGAAAATAATAGAAGTCTTCTGAACATTGGGTAAGAACAGGGATGACAAGACAGGAGCAAATGGCAAGACTGATGCTGCCATTGAAAAGAGGTGATGTGAGTATAAGGAGAGAATCCTTCAATCAGAGGAGAAATACTGTTAGAGGAAACTTAGCAATGATCTGCAACTACAAGTTTTCATTTATTTCAACAAAACCCACATATGGGGTGTGCATGCTAAATCACTTCAGTCATGTCTGACTCTTTGTGAGCCTATGGACTGTAGCCTGCCAGGCTTCTCTGTCCATGGGATTCTCCAGGCAAGAATATTAGAGTGGGTTGCCATGTCTTCCTCCAGGGGAATCTTCCTGGTCCAGGGATTGAACTTAAAGTCTCCTGTGTCTCCTACCCTTTCAGGTGGATTCTTTACCACTAATGCCACCTGGAAAGCCCCATGTAAGGGGCAAGGGTGCACTAAACAGAAAATATAAGAGCGAAAAGAGAACATCGTGAAGTTCTCATGTCACTGCAGGAGGTGGGGGATAAACACGTCAAGCAAGCCTATTGTCATTATTGATTTTATTATGATTTTATCATTTTATTATTAAATTATGATTTATTACTTACAATAATAAATAGATATTCAATTAAGATGCTCTGAGTATGACAATGACTTATTCAACCAAGAAGTGTAGCAGACCTTTCAAATTACAGAGGGAAGACTTCCTCTGTAGTCTGTAAAAGAAACTTCCTCATTTCAACAAAAATAAAAGAAAATACCACAACCAAGGAAAATCAAAATAAACATAATGTTGAAGGAGTAAAATCAATATAGGGCTTCCTTGGTGGCTCAGCAGTAAAGAATCTGCCTGCAATGCAGGAGACACAGTAGACTCAGGTTTGATCCCTGGGTTGGGACAATCCCCTGGAGAAGGAAATGGTAACCCACACCAGTATGTTGCCTGGCAAATCCCATGGACCGAGGAGCCTGGCGGGCTACAGTCCATGGGATCAGAAAGAGTTGGACACGATTGAACAACTGAGCGCACACACACTAAATCAACATAGAGTTATTGTACTGAGTGAGAAAATGGCCTGAATGCAACTACTGAAAGAAAAATGGACAATTTGGATTTTTTAAATGTAGCACAAACCCTGGAAGGAGGAGGCTCAAAGGTTGGCTCAACTCCTCCCCTTGAACTCTGGGGAGGAGCAGATGCTGGAGACGCCAAAGAGATGTTTTTTTTCTCCAGGTGATGGAGTTCAGGAACCACGGCTTCAATGTCTGGGTGACAAAATCAAGGCTCAAAATGAGCCTGAGGGTTCCCCTTCCAGTTTCCACCCAGAACACACCATGAGACATGCACATTTATTAAACACCACCTCATCTCGGCCATTCACACTTCACTGCTTTCAAAGTGGTCTTTCCAAAACCAGAATTCATCAGATCACCCACAAGGTCTCCATTGCCCGTAAGTTCTGGAAAGAACGTCTTCTATGTAGACAGAAGGTCCCACTTTTCCCAAACGCTTCCACAACAAGGAACCTCCTATTGCTCCAGAATCATTAAAAGAAGATGATTTTGTTAAATTTTATATTGAGATCAATAGAAGACTGAGAATCACCAAGATTTTTTCCCCTCTTAACTCACCAACCAAATAACAAAACTGGTAATTTCTCTCATTTGAGATTCATGTTATTTCTCCACTACTTCAACATGGTACAGAAAGATAGTGGATATTGGAATCAGATGTATTTGAATTCTAATCTTGGTTCTGCCACTAAATACTAGGTAACCAAACATTTAGCCTTTCCTGGTCTGAGATTCTTCAAACATTAACTAAGAATGCCTACCTCTTCATGGGATGAGAAAGCCTACCTAGTTGGGAGGATTAAAAATATGCCAAAGGAAGGGAGCTGCAAGAACTTAGTTGACTTCAGTTTTGGTCTTTACTTTGCATTTAGAGTCTTTAAAACAGTAGTTGCTGAATAAATGGATTGTGATAATACTTTGAATATGATGACCTAAATGGAAAGGAAATCCAAAAAAGAGAGAGGATATATGCATACATGTAGCTGATTCACTTTGCTGTACAGCAGAAACTAACACAACATTGTAGAGCAACTCTACTCCAATAAGAATTAACTGTAAGAAAGGCATAGAGATTGCCTTAAATTAGGAGCATAGATGCTCAAGTTCATTTAATAAGGAATGCCTTACCAATGATAAATCCCTGAACCACCTGAATCAATTATATAAATTAAAGGAGCAAAATACAGCTAGAAAAAACAATTGTCAAGCAGTTTACTATCTCCATCATGCCACCAGTCAAACAGGAAACCAACTTGTCGCGTGGCATGGTTTTCTGTGTGATGAGAGGGAATGTTGATTTGATTCCACCAAAATTTAAGATATATATCATTCCAGAAGTACATTGTATTAATCAGCTTAGTCTGACAACTGGAAATAATTCCACCTAGGCTGCATCGATCCTTCCACAGTGGTAACACCATTGTTAATTTGAATCTCCTGAGCATAATATCATCACAAGTGCCCAGCTGGGTTTGGCATTTTGGGACACTTTCTAACAGTACAAACAACACCTTCAGTGACTTGAACCAATGTTCTTGGAAGAAAATCCACAATCCTTCATGTGGCACATAAGGTCTGAATAGTCTAGCCTCTGCTTTCCCTTCCAGCCTCATCTTGCACCATCACCAACTCTTGACCTCTCTGTCCTCAGGCCCATTCACCTTCTTCCTGCTCTCTGACTTACTTCCTTTCTTCCTGACACAGGGCCTTTGCATTTACTCTTCTCATGATATGAAATGTCCATGGTATGAATGTCCCACCATTCTCCCCACTTACTCTTATTTGTCCTGCAAATCTCAGCTCAAGGACCACTTAAAAGACTTGGATGAGCCCCACCCCTCACTGCACCTCCATATCCACCCAGTCTACACAAGTTTTTTTGTTACATCCCCTGATAGAACTGAGTTCTGTCTGTAATTGTCATTTCATTCACAAAGTTATCTGATTTGCCTCTCTCCAGCCTTTCAATTAGCTTCATGAGAACAGGGAATGGCTCAGCGATTAAAGCGTCTGCCTCCGATGAGGGAGACCCGGGTTCAATCCCTGGGTCGGGAAGATCCCCTGGAGAAGGAAATGGTAACCCACTCCAGTATTCTTGCCTAGAGAATCCCATGGACAGAGAAGCCTGGTAGGCTACAGTCCACGGGGTCGCAAAGAGTCGGACACGACTGAGCGACTTCACTTTCACTTTCACTTTCATACACACAGAGGCCAGCACAGTACTGCCTACGTGGCAAGTTCTTGGTGCTGAATGAGTGAATCGATGAGTGAATGAATGAATGAATATCGATCCCCATGCTATTCCCTTGCTTGTGCAGCTAAAGGATTTCACTGGGTGTAGAAAAGGCATAGTGGCCCCAAACTACCCTTGGGACCTATAAATAATTCCTCATTCCTCTTAAGAGCTTTGGAGCCACCTTGAGCCACCACAAGCTCAAATATTTGATCAATACACTTTTTTTTTTTCCTTCGAAGATAAAAATAAAGTCTGCTTTTGGTACCACTGCAAAACTTATCTCTAAATAACAGTATACCAACCAAAGTTCTGCCTGCACTTTTAGTGTTAGTAAAACTTCCCAAAGTAGTATAATTTCACTTTGTGTTTTCCCTACCTCGGGAACATGGCCCAGACTTAAAGATAAAAAGAAAATAATTGAAAACATACCGAGTAAGAAGTAGAAGAAACACACAATAATTTCATCGTCGGCAGCATTATTTAAAATATTCAAATAGAGTCTGATATATACCATATAAGAGAAAGAATTGAGGACTTCAGAATGATTTTTTTTTTTTCAGTGTCTTCAGAGGCTATGGACTGTTTTACGTTGTCCACTGATCCTTGGCGTTTCACAAGGACCTTGACATTAGTGCTAAAAAACCCTGTGGCAGCCAGGGCATTTCTGACAAAAGACCACCCAGATAAGATTAAAATGAAACTCCTTCTTTTCAAAGCCCTTCCGTTTTATTTTCTCCCAGCCCAGATGCCAGGCCTACTTAATTTTCATTCTGTTGACACAAGTCATTTTGCCTTTCATCTTCCTCTGAGAAGAGTAAGCCACTCTTTTATTTTATCCACTAAAAGTTAACTTCAAGCAGGTAATTTAAAATTTTAATGATCTGATGGGACATTTTTCATCTTAAAACAGTAACATAAACGCTGTTGGCCATGGACTTGGGCTCTTCTGTCACTGTTCTCACTTTCTAAAAAACAAACAAAAACTTTCTATTTGGTGCCTAACTTTTCCACCTTTGATTTTTCTTAATGTTCACTTGAATTATAACTTAATAATGCATATTCAATAAGTCACTTACCTGCTAGAATTTCAACTTGGGTGCAGAAGAGAAAGAAATACCAGAGGTCTGACTTCATGTTTGCCAGAAGCAAATGCAGTTTTCTCCTTCAGTGTTTAAGCCTGACAGTGAATTCACGTCCTTAACTGTTTTCTATTTGCTGGAAAGGAAGTGGGTTTGGTGGGGGTTGATGTCGTGTGACACTTACCATCAAGGCAAGAAGGTGTCTCTGAAGTGATGTCAATGTCAGCAGCGTTATTGCTCATGGAGGTTAAGTTTAATTCATGGATTATTATAATTTGTTATATTTATTTATTTGGCTGCACAGGATCTTAGTTGCAGCACATAGGATCTAGTTCCCTGACCAGGGATTGAACCTGGACCTCCCATATTAGCAGCATGGCTTCTTAGCCACTGGACCACGAGAGAAGCCCCTTACTCCATGGATTATTGCTGATTTTGAAGACAAAGGAAAACTTTTCCCTCATTTCAATTCCAAGAAAACAAATGAAAAAGACAGCACCTGCTCTTTTCAGAACCACCCTATTCCCTCTGAATGAATAGTTGTTGGGTATAGCATGATCTAAAATTAACCATGTGATAAATAGCATGTATTTTGATGTATTTCTATCTTATGCTATTTGCTCCAGAGACAGAAAGCCTTTGAAGTAGGACAAGAAATACATAAAATTACTACAGAAATTTGGGCTTCCTTGGTGGCTCAATGGTAAAGAATCCTCCTGCAATGCAGGAGACATGGGTTCAGTCTCTGGGTCAAGAAGATTCCCTGGAGGAGGGCATGGCAACCCACTCCAGTATTCTTGCCTGGAGAATCCCATGGACAGTGGAGCCTGGTGGGGTCACAAGAAGTCAGACACGACGGAAGCAGCTAGCACACGTGCATGCACTACAGAACTTTAAATAATGATATCTGAAGGAGGAGCAACACAGAAATCTAAGAAAGAATATTTTTTATGGCATTCATTGTAGATGGTAACTTTCCAAGTGATGGAGTCAGTTTTAATCAAACTTAAACCTTGTTTTGCAGAATACAGCAGTCTGTGCACACATGCTAAGTCGCTTCAGTTGTGTCCGACTCTTTGTGTCCCTGTGGACTGTAGCATGCTAGGATCCCCAGTCCATGGGATTCTCCAGGCAAGATTACTGGAGTGGGTTGCCATGCTCTTCTCCAGGGGATCTTCCCAACCCAGGGATCAAACTTGCATCTCTTATGTCTCCTGCATTGGCAGGTGGGTTCTTTATCACTAGTGCCACCTGGGAAGCCCCAGCAGAGTCTGTAGAGACAAGGGATTCTGAATCTATGGCCTCAGATGAGAGCAAGAAAGCTTAAGACCCTACCCAGAGTGTCTCCCTATCTGTGCAAGGAGATAGAATAGATAACAACAACAGTAATAATAATATAAAGAATTCTGTTCATATGTATATAAATGTTTATATGAAATATGCCATGTGCTCTGTCATATCCATCTCTTTGTGACCCAAGAACTGTAGCCTGCCAAGCTCAGAGGAGCCTGGGATTTTCCATGGGATTTTCCAGGCAAGAATTCTGTAATGGATTGCCTTTGCCTCTTCCAGGGACCTTCCCGACCCAGGAATCAAACCTGCGTCTCTCTAGTTTCTTGCATTGTAGGTAGACTCTTTACCTGCTGAGTCATCCAGGAAGCCCTTTGTATGAAACAATGCATGGTAATGCAAAACATATAAAATTAAATGTAAAATTATATATATCTAATATGCATAAAATATGTAAATACAGCTAATATTTATATTTTTCACATTTATTTATGTGGATTATTTGCTATATATTTATATAATTTTTTACAAATGTATTAATTCATTTAATCCTCTTAACTATCCTATTAGATGGGGACTACTAATCCTCCCATTGTACAGATGAAGAAAACTAAGGCACAGAGTGGTAAAATACGTGGCCCAAGTCATTTAGTTAGTAAGTGGCAGTGCTAGGATTTGGAGCCTGTGGCTCCAGAATCTTCACTCTTAACCAAGAAGGTGAACCCAGTCATGCCAAGGTCTGCCAAGCTTAACACTCAGAGGTCTGAACCAGCTTCCAGAATGCTGGATTCAGGCTGGGTTTCTAGGGAGTAACAGGGCAGGATCAACCCTCAGTCTAGAGTTGACACCCAAGTGAGATGCTGGAATCCTCTGGGCAGGGCAACACAGGGGTCAATCCAAACGTCCAGGCTCTGAAGCAGAATCCAGGATAGACTATAAGAAAGCAATTAAGGATACTGCACCAGAGTCAAGGGGTTCTAAAGATAAGGTAGGAGGCTGTTCCTATAGTGATTTCCAAGCTGCTGAGGCTTCCCAGATACCTTTTGCAGGGCCCCTGAGCCTCCATAGTGGGTATGAAAGATGCTGTTTGAACCTGATTAGCACCAACTGGGCCACAGGTGTCCTGGGAATATGCTACCCCTATTTCCTTCCTTTCCCTTCTATCCATCCTTGACAGCATTGCAGGCAGATTCTTTACTGTCTGAGCCACAGAGCAAGACCACAACTAAGTTAGAAAAAGTCAGTTACTCTTCCCTGCTGTCTCTGAGGGCAAAGACTCCAGTACAATGTCAGTGGGACACTTGATGCTGTCAGGGGCAGAAAGGAAAGGAAGGAAATAGTTTATTGGGGCTTCGCAGGTAGCACAGGGGTAAAGAATCCTCCTGTCAATGCAGAGGACACAAAAGACACAGGTTTGATTCCCGGGTTGGGAAGATCCCCTGGGAAACGGAATGGCAACCCACTCCAGTAATCTTTCCTGGAGGATTCCATGGACCGAGAAGCCTGGCAGGCTACAGTCCACGGGGTCACACAGAGTTGGATAGGACTGAGCAACTAACACTTTCACTTTCTTTTCCAACCTAGTTGTGGCCTTGCTCTGGAACTAAGAATAGAGAGACTTTCCTTCATTTGATAAAAGCTGCTACAAATTCGCGAGTTCAGCTGCAGTTGCACAGAGGAAAATGGGGGTGGAGGATCTAATAATGAACATTTATTGAGTAGCTGGGGCTTCCCAGGTGGCTCAGTGGTAAAGAATCTGTCTGCCAATACAGGAGATGCAGGAGACATGAGTTCGACCCCTAGGTCGGGAAGATCCCCTGGAGAAGCAAATGGCAACCCACTCCAGTATTCTTGCCTGGAGAATCTCCTGGACAGAGGAGGCTGGCAGGCTATAGTCCATGGGGTCACAAAGAGTCGGACATGATTGAACATATGCACAAATAGTGGGTAAGTATTCAGTTCATTGGGTTCAAAAGGGTCATTGGGTTTTTGCATAAAAGCTTATGGGAAACCCCCAAATGAATCTTTTAGCCAATCTAATGCTATGTGCCAGATATTGTGTGCCACATGAATTATCTCACAACTATTCTCTAAAGTATATCTCATTATTATTCCCATTTCCCAGATGAGGAAACTGAGATTTAGAAAGATTAAATAAGTAGTCCAGGATCACACAGCTGATAAGTGATAGAGTCAGGTCAAACACAGACAACAAAATTCTGAATCCTGTACTCTTAATTACCACAATACGCTCACATGCTGGTCTTCATTTATCTGGCCAGAAATTACTGGTAACATGAATTTTTGGCCTCAGATTTTGGTGGAAGAAAGACACTTAGGTCCTTGATGAAGTTCCCAAATATCTGAATGCAAAAGAGATTTCCTATAAAATTGAGATGCAATGTTTCTATCTCAAGGGGAGAAAAGTTACCCAAACTATGGTTGGGTTCTGCTTTAGTTCAACTGAATATACATGCTTTCGTTTGATAGGAATCTGTTTGCTTTTTCCCAACCAAAAGACTTCTCTCTTTCAAGACTCTTGGTTGAAACTGAGCTCGAAGCAAAGCAGGCACTGCATCAACGATGTAAACGGTACTCATATCAAAGACCCTCCAAGGGATCTTTCCCTCACCTTCTCATCTCAGAAATCTCAGTTCAGAAAATAATTACTTGTGGTTTTAATTATTCAGAACTGCTTTTCAAGTGCCTGGAAAACAAACTGGGCAGAAATTTCCATTCACCCCACAGGAAGCACTCTTTGTTTGCTTTTACTTTTTTCACTTTTTCATTCCATGACTTAAGAGGGTTTTGATTTGTGTGTGCAGATGCCTAGCATGCTGGTGGGAATGGAAAGTCTGTTACATTAAAGGTGCCGTGTTTATTATTACTTGCCTTGTGGGGACTGGGGTTGGGGAGACTATGTGCTTGCTTGTTTGAAGTTCTGCAGGTGAATACCTTTCGTTTGCTTTGCTTGAAACTTATTGAAAGCAACAATCACAGGTGTAAGAGAGCCCACACACCAAGGCCAGTGAATCCAAACAGTGGGGCTGAAAAGGACCCCCAAAGTGTCTCTGCTTCATTTGAATTTGGCTTGCTCATCTGAAATAGAAAAGCATTGGAAGAGAAGCGTTCTTCCTAACCGAAATTATTTCTCCTCCTGTGTCCTGAGCGACACCGTCACTCAGTCAGCCGGGAACTGGCATGTCAGCCCTCTCTGCTCCACTATTTCACCAACGAGCCCTGTTATTCTACTTTCTTGCTCTCTTCCACATTGTTTTTCTTCCTCTCTTGTCTCCAGCATCTCTCTCTGGATCTTTCTGTCCCACTCTTGCCCAGTTTCAATCTGTCTCCACACTATACCCAGAGTAACCCATCTTTGTAAAATGTAAATCTGATACAGCTGCTTCCCTGATTGTCACTCTCCCCTAGCCTCATGCCAGCCTTAGATAAGGCCCAAACTCCTTACAAGACCCTTTACAACAGGGTTCCAGTGCAGCGCCATCTCTTGCCACATGTCTTCTTTCTTCCTCCTGCGCTCAGTGCTTCAGCCACACTGAATGACATATCATTCTCCAAGTTCCCCAGCGAACTCTTCCTCCAACTGCCAGGAGCCTCTTCTTGTCCCCACTTCCTTCGTTCCCACCCCAGCCTCCCTTCTTCTGCCAAAATCCTACCATACTTCAAGTCTTTGCTTACATGTTCATCAATTTATCAAAGAAGCCTTTCCTGATCCATTTACTCCATAGATAGAGTCCATTGGGTGGCTTTTCCGCATCTGCCTAAATTCCCTCCGTATCCCTCATCCCAAGACTCATTACACTAGTGCAGTGGTCTGTTTGCTTCCCTGCTGGACTGTGAGCAGCATCGGAGCAAGGACTGAAGATGCATTGTCCTCAGCCATGTCCTCATGGTCTCACACAGTGCCCGGAGCTGACTAGATGCTCCATAACTGTTTATTGAATGAGTGAGAGTTTGAAGAATCCTTGACTATTGAAGAAACTATATTACCTCAGGAACCATCAGCAGTATTGCTTTTAGAATGATTATCTGAGAGCAGAAAGTTATCAAGATGTGTTTGTATTTCACATTGAAATTAACTCAGTAATATAATAATCATCTTGATTTATCTCTTTTAACTGATCATTTGTCCATCCCTAGTCATCAAACAAATAAACATTCCATTTTAACAGCAAAATAATAGTTTCTCATTTAAAAGTTACCAAGTCATCCCTAAAGCCCTGAAACCTAAAAGCATATTTCAGTTAATGGTGAAAAAAAATCAGTGTAAGATGTGACTATGAAAGTGAAAGTGAAAGTCACTCAGCCGTGTCCGACTCTTTGCGACCCCATGGATTATACAGTCCATGGAATTCTCCAGGCCAGAATACTGGATTAGGTAGCCTTTCCCTTCTCCAGGGCATTTTCCCAACCCAGGGATTGAACCCAGGTCTCCCCCATTGCAGGCGGATTCTTTACCAGCTGAGCCACAAGGCAAGCCCAAGATGTGACTATAATGTGACATAATCGAAATTTTTGACAATAAAAAAAACCCCACTTAGTCAATTTGGCCTCCATTCTGATAATGGTGTCATTGTCCCAAACATCACAAAGCACTTCTCTAGATTCCATTTCCTCCAGAATCTCCAGCTTATATTTCTCTCACTCCCACCTTCCACTCTTGGGTGGCCTTCTATAGCTCCTTCCCTTCTGTTTATAAGTGTGCTAGAATTGCTTCAACCATTAACATATATGAACACATTTCTTCTGACCCTACAGCCCCAGCCATTGACTTCTGTCTCTTCTTTCTTAGTAAAAAGACCTCACTCAGACTCACTCAGTCTCTGTCCTTCACTAATTCCTAGATGTTCCTCAACCCACTGTTTGTTGGTTTCTGTCTCTATTATGTCATTGGAACTGCTCTCCCTAAGCCTGCTCATGACCTCCACATTGCCAGCTCCAAACAGCATTCTCCCTCCTTCCTTTCCTTGACCTCTCTGAATCATCTGATGGTACGCTTACTCTGTGTTGATGTTACACTTACTTTATGTTGAAAATGGTACCACCTGGTCCTGATGGAATTATCAGAACTAAAAATATTCTGATATATTCTGTGTTGAATAAGGTCCAGCTCTCAGAAGGAAACTTTTACCTTCCTAACTTCAAACAGGTCATCACAGCCTGTCTGTGGTCTGCCTCAAAGTGATTGGTCAGATCATTGACCCTTACTTTTTAACCTCCATCTCTCAGACCCTTTTCTCCTGTGCCAGTCCTTCTAATTCCTCTCTCCTCCTCAATGTTGATGTTGACAGTTCCCAGAATTTGAGCTTCATCCTCTGCTGTCTTCATTCTAAATACTCCACCTAAGTGACCAAGCAGATAATGTCGCTGTTAATTTAAAAATTAAATGGGTTCCCTTTTCTCCACACCCTCTCCACCAATTATTGTTTGTAGACTTTTGGATCGCAGCCATTCTGACTGGTGTGAAATGGTACCTCATTGTGGTCTTGATTTGCATTTCTCTGATAATGAGTGATGTTGAGCCTCTTTTCATGTGTTTGTTAGTCATCTTTATGTCTTCTTTGGAGAAATGTCTATTTAGTTCTTTGGCCCATTTTTTGATTGGGTCGTTTATTTTCCTGGAATTGAGATGCATAAGTTGCTTGTATATTTTTGAGATTAGTTGTTTGTCAGTTGCTTCATTTGCTATTATTTTCTCCCATTCCAAAGGCTGTCTTTTCACCTTGCTTATAGTTTCCTTTGCTGTGCAGAAGCTTTTAATTTTAATTAGATCCCATTTGTTTATTTTTGCTTTTATTTCCAGTATTCTGGAAGGTGGATCATAGAGGATCCTGCTGTGATGTATGTTGGAGAGTGTTTTGCCTATGTTCTCCTCTAGGAGTTCTATAGTTTCTGGTCTTACGTTTAGATCTTTAATCTATTTTGAGTTTATTTTTGTGTATGGTGTTAGAAAGTGTTCTAGTTTCATTCTTTTACCAGTGGTTGACCAGTTTCCCCAGCACCACTTGTTAAAGAGATTGTCTTTAATCCATTGTATATTCTTGCCTCCTTTGTCAAAGATAAGGTGTCCATGGGTGTGTGGATTTATCTCTGGGCTTTCTATTTTGTTCCATTGATCTATATTTCTGTCTTTGTGCCAGTAAGAAGGGAACCCTCTTACACTGTTGGTGGGAATGCAAACTAGTACAGCCACTATGGAAAATAGTGTGGAGATTCCTTAAAAAACTGGAAATTGAACTGCATTATGACCCAGAAATCCCACTGCTGGACATACACACTGAGGAAACAAGAATTGAAAGTGACACATGTACCCCCAATGTTCATCTCAGCACTGTTTATAATAGCCAGGACATATAAGCAACCTATTTGTCCATCAGCAGACAAATGGATAAGAAAGCTGTGGTACATATACGCAATGGAGTATTATTCGGCCATTAAAAAGAGTACATTTGAATCAGTTCTAATGAAGTGGATGAAACTGGAGCCGATTATACAGAGTGAAGTAAGCCAGAAAGAAAAACACCAATACAGTATACTAACACATATATATGGAATTTAGAAAGATGGTAATGATAACCCTGTATGCGAGACAGCAAAAGAGACACAGATGTCTAGAACAGACTTCTGGACTCTGTGGGAGAGGGAGAGCGTGGGATGATTTGGGAGAATGGCATTGAAACATGTATACTATCATGTAAGAAGCAAATCACCAGTCTAGGTTCAATACAGGATACAGGATGCTTGGGGCTGGTCCACTGGGATGACCCAGAGAGATGATATGGGGAGGGAGATGGGAGGGGGGTTCAGGATTGGGAACTCATGTACACTCGTGGTGGATTCATGTCAATGTATGGCAAATCCAATACAGTATTGCAAAGTTTAAAAAAAAATTTTTTTTTTAAGAAGAAGAAAAATATTAATAAATAAAAATTAAATGGGCTAACATACCAGCACCATTTTTCTTGTGTGACTTTTTTTCTTTGAGTGGGTTGACACAGTAGATATTTATTGGCTCCCAGTTCCAGACGCTAAGAGTCTAAAATCATGCTGTCAGCAAGGCCATGCTCCCTCTGAGGCTCTGAGTAGAACCTTTCTTTGCCTTTTCCTGGCTTCTGGCAGTTGCCTGTATCCTTGGTGTTCTTGACATGCAGTTCTATCACCCTGGTCTCTGCCCCTTATCCTCACATGGCTAGCATTGTTGAAAGGAGTACATAGTCTTTCCTGAAACACTGAAATGCAAAAGATTTGCAAGCTCATGTGTATACAAGGCGGCAGGCAAATAAAAGAAATGAATGAAGTCAGCCTGGTAGAAGGCAATAGGGAGTGACTGAAACTGGGGCACACAGGAGAGGACATGGGAGAAGCAGCCAACCAGATCCGTTGCTACAAGGAAATACAACTCCATAGTCATATCTTCTGCTTTTTCCCAAATATCTGTATGAAACTCCAGTCTTTGTAGGAAATGTCCCAATTTTAAAATTTTGCAACTTATTCAAAAAATTTAAAATCCATTATGAGTGAGCACTCTGGGGGCGGGGTGAGGGGGCAAACAACACGTATCTGAAGATCCAGTTTGGTTTAACTCCTCCTCTTAAGGATAACACTCAGTTTGCACTACAAACCCAGGCATACTAAGTCAGAAGGCTTGTTCTAGACCTGGATGCATCGCTTAATAACTGTGTGGCTCTGAGCAACAGGCCTAATCTCTTTGAACACAAGTTTACTAATTTATAACCTCAGAGAATTCTTGTGAGAAAAAGATAATGGATATAAACTCTCTTAAGAACTGTTACATGATATCAAAAAATCTAATTATTATAATTTTCAAATTGCATAACTTTTTCATAAGTGTTTGATATTTTAAAAATATATCATATTTTGACTCATCTTGAATTCTTATACATAGGATCTGTATTGTTGACCCTCTTTCAAAAAAATAAACAGCATAATTGACCTTCTTTGAATGGCTAACTCAGAGCAAGATTTTAATAACCTCTTCCCAGTAATTGATATATTTTTAGAATATTAAAGTATAAGCTTATGAAATTCATTCCATTTCAAAACTGTTCTTTTTTCTTTTTTCTTTGTAAGCACCTTGAGAGCTTTCTTTGTAAGCACCAGGGCTTCCCTGGAGGTTCAGCTGGTAAAGAATCTGCCTGCAATGCTCCGGACCTGGGTTGGGAAAATAACCTGGAGAAGGGAAAGGCTACCACTCCAGTATTGTGGCCTGGAGAATTCCATGGACTGTATAGTCCATGTGGTCACAAACAGTCTGACTGGACTGAGTGACTTTCACTTTCACTTAAGGGCAAAGGTCACCTCTTCTCCAGTTTCTATTTAAGACCTAAATACCCGTCACCCAAGGGGCTCAGCTAAGCCAGAATACAACATTGGAGCTTGATATTAATAGACACTACAAAGAAGTCAAATTACATTAGTTTTCCTTGTTTGGGCTTTGTGTGAATGGATGACACCTACTGGTATAAACTGAAAATTTGCTTTTTCTTTTTAAGAACTAAAATAAATGTTCACCATTTAAGCCAAAATGAAGAAAAGAAAGGAAAACAAAACTATATCCATTAGAGTTCAACACTTTCAAAATGTAATTACCAGAAGTACAAGTCAAGGATTTCACAGATTCATGAAAAAATGTTTGATAGAGTAAGTGAAAACAGCAAGATATATGTATTACAGGAGTACAAAGTTAATGTTTAAATTTTTATATAAAAATTTATAAAGAAAAAATAGAAACTATACATTAAAATTTGAAAAGATAGACACTAGAGTGTTAATTTGCTTGTATTACAAATGATTAGTTTTCCTTTGTGTTTTTCCACACTTTTGCAAATATCTCCTATGACCATATATCATTCACATAACAGGAGTAAACAAGCACAGTGTGTGTGTGTATGTGTGTGTGTGTATATAATTGTTTCTTTCCTAAAAGTTTTATGAAATTACTTTATGCATGAGAAAACAGAATACCTAAGACAAAAAGGATGAAAGTGATTAAAAAGCTTAATAAAAAGCTGTAAATTTTGGCCAGGCAAGGCCTCTGATTTGTTTCTTTTTTTAAAATATCCCAAGTGATTTTCCAAATGAAGCTGAGGGTCATTGTCAAATTTTCACAAGTTCTCCCTGTCTAACCTCCCCACTCCTCAAATTCCTTTGGAATTTTGACTCCATACAGGATTGGGTATCCTCATTCTGAGCTTGGAAGCATCCTATAGCCTAGTAACTTAAAGCTTTCATTAACCATTTTATTTTAAAAGTCAAAAGAAAGTTTGACAGATATGAAACTAATTCCAAATTTCTTATCAATATTCATCTTTATTTCTTAATTTACTATTTAAGTAGACTTAATTTACTATTTAAGTAGGTTTTAAGTAGACCTCGGTAACTATAAGAAATTAATTTGTGACAGAGTTTTCCCCATTCTTAAAAGCTGAACTACTTGAGAAGAGGGGCAAAGATATTGCAAAGGCTAGTTGGGTCAACAGAAAATTAAAAGAGCAACAATAACTAAGACAGGCAAATGAGTAGCTGTTTTGGACTGAGGATAAATCAAGAAAAATCAGATGGCAAAAAATGTTTGATGGATAATGTAAAGTGAATACTTTGATGATTAAAGTAGGTAAAGCAGATGATAAGAGACAGAAAATATGTTAATTCACATTTGTATGGTACAGTTTGCATGCAAGGTAAGTCACTTCACTTGTATCTGACTCTCTGCAACGCTATGGACTGCAGCCCACCAGCCTCCTCTGTACACGAGATTCTCCAGGCAAAAATACTAGAGTGGGTTGCCATGACCTCATCCAGGGGATCTTACCAACCCAGGGGTTGAACCTGTGTCTCTTATGTCTACTTCACTGGCAGGCGAGTTCTTTACCACTAGTGCCACCTGGGAAGCCCAATATTGATACCTACACAAGCTTTATATGTTAAAAAACAATGACTTGCTCTGAGAATAGTTATTATCATTCCCGTGTTGTAGGAATGGAAACCTGAGTCTCAGAAAAGTTAAATGCTTTCTCCAAATTTTCTAAGCCAAAGTCAAAACCCAACTCATATAACTAATCATATAATTAGATAAGTGTTCTTGTAAGTGTTTAGAAAGAAAGAGAGAAACAAAAGTATAGGCCTTACAGAAGATTATTCTGGAATCTTCATTCTATTTCAGTCTCTCAGACTTTATGTTTTCTGATGCCTAAGGAATGCAGTTATAAATAATCTTGGTCTCAGCCTCAGTTGTGTCCAACTCTTTGTGACCCCAGGGGCTGTAGCCTGCCAGATTCCTCTGTCCATGGAATTCTCCAGGCCAGAATACTGGAAGGGGGGGTCATTCCCTTCTCAAAGGATCTTCCCAACCCAGGGATCAAATCCAGGTCTCCTGCATTGCAGACAGATTCTTTACTGTCTGAGCCACCAGCCCCCCACAAAACCATTGATTATTTGCCAGATTATAGATTCACTGGCATGTCCAGACGTATTTGATGTTAGCTTCTCATAAGCAATTTGATATAAAAATAAAAGCAAAGTTTTGATGGGTAGTTATAAATCCCTAAAAATTAATTTTACATTTTATTATCAAAACTCCCAACTTAAATTATTACATTGTGTCATGACAGTTACACTAGGTTTATTATCCAGACACTGTGAACCTAGCCTGAACCCTCCCTCAGCCAGAAGATGAGCAGTTTCCTCAAATGGCGCACTGAATCAAAATCTTCAGGAAACAGGGGTGAGGACTACGAGGAAGTTGTCAGAGTGATACTAAAGTTCACCCAAAAGAAGAAATGTTTTTAGACTAGACCTGCCATATATTAAAACATACTATTCAGTTCAGTTCAGTTCAGTCGCTCAGTCATGTCCGACTCTTTGCGACCCCATGTATCGCAGCACACCAGGCCTCCCTGTCCATCACCATCTCCCAGAGTTCACTCAGACTCACTATTAAGTTATAACAATTAGATCATTTTATACTGGCACAGGTACAAAGGTAGACAATTCAATGGAAAAGAGCGCTTATCCAGAACTAGGCACTTGTGAATATAAAAATTTGATACATATTTTAAAGCAGAAAAAAGTGCTGAATGAAGAGACAAACAAATTATAAACTCATAAAAGTTCTATTTTTATTCTTTAAAAAACATTAACTTGAGCAAGACTATCTTAGCATGAGGAAAAGAAAACATGTACACAATGTTAGAAGAAAAGAGATACAGATGAGATTTTTTTTTTAATTTTAAAGAAAATTCATCTAAGACATGTACCAAAAATATGTTTCAAATGGCCAATTTTCTGGGATTTGGGAAATTGGAACAAATAGAAAACTGAATAGACTTATAACCTTGGAAGAAAATGAAAATGAAACCAGGGGACTAGCCTGTACGAAAGGGTTGAACCCCATCTGTTGTACAAGCAAGTTGTTCAATGACTTTAAAAAAGTAGATAACGTTCAAGCTCTGGACCACTAGAGGTAAAGACTGAAGATTTTCAGTTTATTTTGTGAAACTGAGATAATGCTGGTAACAAAACTCAAAAAAGGTTTACAGACCAAATCTCATTTATGAGTATCGATACAAATGCTCCAAGCTAAATACTGAAAAATCTAACCCAGTGGTTTATTAAAGGAAAAACTCACCAATTGGGATTTACTCCCTAAATGCAAGAATTTCTTAATATTAAGAAATCTAAATCTCATTAACTAAAAGGGGGGACATATACAATCATCCCAATAGATGCTGAAAAGAACATCAATGGATTCATGTTTTTAAAAAGAAAAATCTGTTATTAAAGCAAAACTAGAAGGATGTTTCTTAGCCAGATGAAAATGTTCTACCTCATATCACTAAACATCATCTTAGTTACAAAAAAGCTGAAGGAATCCCCTAAAGTTTGGAGGAAAGCAATACGCCCATGTGTTTTCAATATTCAGTAAGACATTTGAAAGAAACAAGTGCTATATATTTTTTTAAAGAGGAGAAACAATCATCAGATATTTGTTCTGATATAATTGATTACTAAGAAAATCCAAGAGAATAAACTGTAAAGGTGTTATGATTAATAAGAAAGTTTAGTAAGGCAGCCAAGAACAAAATGAACAAAGAAAAACATATAGCTTTCTATATGTTATGAGAAAAAAATGAACGTTTGAAAACGTCAAGGGAAAAATAACAATAAGTACATACAGTCTATACCAAGAAAGCTACGAAACTTACTAAAATAAAACATTTGAATAAATGGAATGGCACACAATCCTTCTGAATGGGAAGAATCAATGTGATAAAAATAGGAATTCCCTCCAAATTAATTTATTGTTGTTGTTTAATCACTAAGTTGTGTCCAGTTTTCTGTGACCCCATGGACTGCAGCACACCAGGCTTCCCTGTCCTTTGCTATCTCCCAGAGTTTGCTCAAACTCATGTCCACTCAGTCAGTAATGCCATCCAGCCATCTCATCCTCTGTCATCCCCTTCTCCTCCTGCCTTCAATCTTTCCCAGCATCAGGGTCTTTTCCAATTTGTCAGCTCTTTTGCTAGTGAGCAAAGAGAAGCAAGATACATGAAACCATGACATACTCTTTTGTCCTACCTCGTAGCACAAAATACTTTCAAGAAGTAAATAATTTTAAAAAGATATTAATACTATGTTGAAAGTATTAAATAAAATCCACTGTTCAATTTTGGTAAGAAAATGGGCACTTTTTCCACAGCTGGTGGAAGTGAGCATTGACACAACCTTCTGAAGGGCAATTTGATAATAAATATCAAGTCTTAAAGTGCATCACACAAGCCCATGCTCAACCAGCATCTTTCAAGGAAGCCTCCTCTTCCTTTTTATGAGGCCTCTCCCAACAGGTCAGGACCCTCAGTGGAGCTACAGTGGACTCCAGATCCACATACAGACGTGCATGTACGTTATAAATTATGTCTTCATAGCCATGTATCAGTACAGTCAGCCAAATGATTGGATGAAGTTTACTCTTTAATTATTTAGTGTTGGTGGGAAAATGCTGAACAGTAATGTGGCACAATGCATACCTACTTCATCTTTGAAAATCTGCTCTGGAAATAGCCTTGGAAACACATTTATGGCCTGAAAGAAAATAATAGCAAAACAAATAGAAAATGTAACAGAAACTATTCTGTGTATATCCTTCCCAGTCTGAGTGAATGAGGCTCTGGAATACAGTTAATGTAGCTTAAAGATTTATAGGAAACAGGAGCAATTTCTAAGCACACTGTGTCTTTCATTACTCTAGTAGCCTTGTTGTTATTCTATTAAGAAAAAAAAACCTAAAAATTATTTGTTATATATTTCTCTGGATGGCCCATAACTGAATTTTGCATTATTTTACCAAATAAGTGATATTCTTTATAACTGATAGGTGGCATCTATTCTCAAGAAAAAAGTGCCAGCTCACAGCCTCTAAAATATCTTATTTTTCTGCTAACAAACATATTTTCAACTATGCTAATCTACCTACGCCTGCAGTGCAACATGGAATTGAATCCATGCCACTTGATGATAAACAAGATGTGTAGAACTCAACATAAAAAAATATGTTTGCCTGGAATTTCCATTATAAGTGACAGAAACTCAAACTGACTTAAGAAAAGGAATTGTGGCTTATATGAAAATTATAAGCCATAATGAAACTAAAACTAAGTTCAAGGGAACTTTAGGTACAGCTAGATCCAAGAATCTATCTTTATTTGTATCCCCTTTCTTCTGTTTCCTGTGTTGGCTTCACTATGAAGCAGTTATTCCAAGGAACACTGAGCTTACAAACCTGTGTTTGTAAGCCTTGCAAACCTGACAGCTTATAAAGGGTATATTGTACTAGCAGAAGCCCTACATCTTATGCATGAGGCTGTTATGGAACACAAGGATGTTTTTGACATAATCCTGTTAGCAAAGGAGATGCAGAGCTCTGTTTGGCTAAGCTTAGTCATGTGCCTATTCCTGGAGCCCAGGGACAAGGTCAGCCCCGTCCACCCCCCACACACACACATAAACTGAGAGTTGGGGAAAATAGCCCCTAAAGGCTCATCACAAGAGCTTCCCTTGTGACTCAGCTGGTAAAGAATCCACCTGCAATGTGGGAGACCTGGGTTCGATCCCTGGGTTGGGAAGATGCCCCGGAGAAGGGATAGGCTACCCACTCCAGTATTCCTGGAGAATTCCATGGACTGTATAGTCCATGGGGTTGCAGAGTTGGACACGAATGAGTGAATTTCAATTTCACATTCAAAAGCAAATCAAGGTACTGTTAGCAGGAAAGAGGAAAAGGAATGTAGGTCAGACAAAAACAGCTGAAGTCTGCACAGACACAAACAGGAAAATTCTTCCTACATCTTGATGCTGGGAATAAAGTAAACGCCCAGGACACAGTATGAAAACTCACTGTGGCGGGATATATGACAAAACTTTTACACTAAATAATTGACAGTGATTAAGAGAAGCTTTTTCTTAAGTCATTTCATCAGTCAAAATAGAAAAGGAGAAAATGGGGGTGTAGGATTAGCACTCATCCTTTGTTCCAAGGCCTTGAATGGTTTGCCTCATGTGTGTGTGTGCTCAACCGCTTCAGTCGTGTCTGACTCTGCAACTCTATGGACTATAGCCTATCAGGCTCTTTATCCATGGGATTCTCCAGGCAAGAACACTGGAGTGGGTTGCTGTGCCCTCCTCCAGGGGATCTTCCCGACCTAGGGATTGAACCCACGTCTCCTGCATTGCAGGTGGATTCTTTACCACTGAACCACCAGGGAAGTCCCAGTTACCTCATATGCAATAAGAAACGAAACATGTGGAGTGAGAATGACCTTTTTCACCCTGCTCTGAGCTTTGGGAGGCTGACCCTACCGACCACATCAACTTCCTCAACCTCTGGCTTCCATTTGCTTGCAGCTGGGGGAAACAGGAGGGTGGGAGGAAAGTGAAGCTTAGTACTTATTCCCTAGGCTACCTCCCTTCAAACCCATAGCTTCTGTCTGGGAGCCCTCCCACAGCTACCCCTAGCTACCCTAGCGCTGCTGGGTTCTGGTGAGCACTCCTTCCCCTTGACCTTCAGATCTAGAGGTGGCAATGGCTTCCTGCTGTTGCTTGCCCTGGGATATTTCTCCATCTCTAATGGCTTTCTTTAACCCTGCTTACACCTTCGCAAATAGTCTCTTTATTAAACTTTCCTCAATTACTCTTGCTTGAGTTCATTGCCTATTTCCTTTGTGTGTCTGTTGGCAGATTTGAGGGGGTGGGGTGATGCCCCCATTGACCTGAAAACCAATCTTGCAAAGAGATGAATTTAGTAGGTGCCTCGCTACCTATTGTTATTTCAGGGGTGAGACTAGGAAAAAAAATCTCATACACGCACCACACACACAGGTGTTGATGTACCCATTGACGGGTGAATTTCCTTTAAGTGGAGACAAAGCCTTTCATTACACTATTCTGGAGATGACATACCATGCAAATTGCTCTGAGTTAAAATTGCTTCATTATATCAGATTCTTTCTCCAGAGATAGCATAGCATTAAAAGAAGGGAGATAGAACAGTGAGGCAGAAAGTCTGATTAGTATAAGCAACATGATGACATTATATCGGAGAAAGGACTCAGGAATAAAAAGGCTGTGGGTATACCAGAGATAGACTTTTTCAACTTTTAATTTAGAAAGCTAGCTCTAAAGCTAAGCATCTCTTCTCTATCAGCTAGAATAAACGAGGTTATCCACAGTTAGGAGCTGAATCGTGTCTCCCTTATAAATCTTATGTTGAATTACTACCTCCCAACACCTCAGAACATGACTGTATTCGGAGTCAGGGCTTTTAAAGAGGTAGTTAAGGTAAACTGAGATCAAATGGGTGGGCCTCAATCCAGTATAACCAGCCTCCTTATAGGAAGCGGAGATTAGAGCACAGAGTAAAGGACCTGTGAAGACACAGAGAAAAAAACAGCTATCTATAAGCCAAGGAGAGAAACCTGGAGCAGATTCCTCCTTCATAGCCTGCAGATCAATCCAATTCGGCCAACACCTTAACCTTATACTTCTAGCCTCCAGAATTGTGAGAAATTTATATTGCTTAAGCCACTCAATCCATGGCACTTTGTTATGGCAGCCCTAGCAAACTAACACACTCACCTCCAAGATTCCTAAAGTAAAGATTTCTAGGGAAAAAAGTCTCCTCCATCAGACCAAGAAAACCAAATCAATCCATTATGTTATTATCATGAAGCTGCAACTTATATATATATATAAATCCTCAGGTGACTTAGCCATTTTCTTGCCTATCTAACCATCAATATATGCCATCAGACCCATCATTTGGGGCAACAGAATTGTCAGTGCATTTATTTGTCAGCTGTTTTGGGGAATTAGACTATGGTTGGACTACTGCCCATCCTACCAAATGTTGGGATAAACCTCCACTTCTAAGCGAGGACTTGGCATGCTAGGACTTAATGTGTTCTCTCTTCTCCCACAATGATATTAGATAAAAATATTCTGGATAAAGATGTGTGGAAATTCGACTGATATGAAGAGTAAGAATTAAATGATTAAAATAAGGTAAGATCACTGTATTGCAGAGATCAGTTCCCTACCCAACCACTAGGTGTTGCTTCCCCAACAAAGTATATTTATAATGCCTTTTCTAAGACTGCTGGGTCTCCTTGAGGCCATACGCTGACCTATCCCTACCCCATTACTTTACAGGATATGCTTGCTAAGGATTAGTAATCTATTTATCAGGGCGTCCCTTGTGGCTCAGCTGGTAAAGAATCTACCTGCAATGCGGGAGACCTGGGTTCAACCCCTGGGTTGGGAAGATTCCCTGGAGAGGGGAACGGCTACCCACTTCAGTATTCTGGACTGGAGAATTCCATTGACTGTATAGTCCATGGGGTCGCAAAGAGTTAGACATGACTGAGTGACTTTCACTTATTTACTTAGTTGGGTTTGGGCCACTGCCCTACATGAAAAACAAGAAGTCTAAACAGCAATGGAGAGCAAAGGCAAGAAAGAGCCCCAGGCAATCACATTTTTTTTCTCTCTCTCTCTCCATAGGAATAAATACTGCCAGGATGCACCCTGCTTCTATTGCAATTATTAAGTAATAGAATTCTCTTTTGAAATGTGCGCTCAGAAACCCATTGCATTAAAAACAGCAAGTAGGTTTGGGCTGAGGAAAAAACAAACTCAAAGAAAATCAAAACCAAATTGCTGAAATTTTAGAGATCTCAGCATCAAAAATGGAATGTCATTGGCGACAGAAGCCCTAATAAAGGAGTCGTTTGTCCTATACCATCTATTTCAGTTTCAAGCTCCAGAGCTGTTCATTTTTATTTAATTTAGTAAGGCTTCCTCTTCTTAACAATAGTTTATATGAGTGAGTTTTTTCTTCCTTCCAAATATATAAAATTAGAATTTCTTTTGAATTCTTAAATGTGATGTTTATTATACCCTGGTGCCCAGGAATTTTTCCAGTGGAATAAAACTTGATTTCAAAACAGAAAAACTGGATTTCCTTCACAGAGTCTTATTGGCTCCACACTCTGGAGAAACAGTGCTTCATCCAGAGGGCCTAGGGCCTGGCACAGGGATGAAGAGCTGAGCTTCTGAAGCCAGGCCTTCTGCCTTTGAACTCAAACTTCCCACCTTAGGTGGGCTTCCCAGGTGGCTCAGATGGTAGAGAATCTTCTTGCAATGCAGGAGACCTCAGTTCAATCCCTGGATCAGGAAGATACCCTGGAAAAGAGAATGGCTACCCACTCCAGTGGTTTGCCATTCCCTTCTCCAGTGGACCACATTGAATGCACCATCAGAATGTGCTCCACTGGAGAAGGGAATGGCAAACCACTTCAGTATTCTTGCCTTGAGAACCCCATGCACAGTATGAAAAGGCAAAATGATAGGATACTGAAGAGGAACTCCCCAGGTCAGTAGGTGCCCAATATGCTACTGGAGATCAGTGGAGAAATAACTACAGAAAGAATGAAGGGATGGAGCCAAAGCAAAAACAATACCCAGCTGTGGATGTGACTGGTGATAGAAGCAAGGTCCAATGATGTAAAGAGCAATATTGCATAGGAACCTGGAATGTTAGGTCCATGAATCAAGGCAAATTGGAAGTGGTCAAACAGGAGATGGCAAGAGTGAATGTTGACATTCTAGGAATCAGCGAACTAAAACAGACAGGAATGGGTGAATTTAACTCAGATGACCATTATATCTACTACTGTGGGCAGGAATCCCTCAGAAGAAATGCAGTAGCCATCATGGTCAACAAAAGAGTCTGAAATGCAGTACTTGGATGCAATCTCAAAAACAACAGAATGATCTCTGTTCGTTTCCAAGGCAAACCATTCAATATCACAGTAATCCAAGTCTATGCCCCAACCAGTAACGCTGAAGAAGCTGAAGTTGAACGGTTCTATGAAGACCTACAAGACCTTTTAGAACTAACACCCAAGAAAGATGTCCTTTTCATTATAGGGGACTGGAATACAAAAGTAGTAAATCAAGAAACACCTGGGGTAACAGACAAATTTGGCCTTGGAATACAGAATGAAGCAGGACAAAGGGTAATAGAGTTTTGCCAAGAAAATGCACTGGTCATAGCAAACACCCTCTTCCAACAACATGAGAGAAGACTCTACACATGGACATCACCAGATGGTCAACACCAAAATCAGATGATTCTATTCTTTGCAGCCAAAGATGGAGAAGCTCTATACAGTCAGCAAAAACAAGACTGGGAGCTGACTGTGGCTCAGATCATGAACTCCTTATTACCAAATTCAGACTTCAATTGAAGAAAGGAGGGAAAACTGCTAGACCATTCAGGTATGACCTAAATCAAATCCCTTACGATTATACAGTGGAAGTGAGAAATAGATTTAAGGGCCTAGATCTGATAGATAGAGTGCCTGATGAACTATGGAATGAAGTTCGTGACATTGTACAGGAGACAGGGATCAAGACCATCTCCATGGAAAAGAAATGCAAAAGAGCAAAATGGCTGTCTGGGAAGGCCTTAAAAATAGCTGTGAAAAGAAGAGAAGCAAAAAGCAAAGGAGGAAAGGAAAGATATAAGCATCTGAATGCAGAGTTCCAAAGAATAGCAAGAAGAGATTAGAAAGCCTTCCTCAGCGATCAATGCAAAGAAATAGAGGAAAACAACAGAATGGGAAAGTCTAGAGATCTCTTCAAGAAAATTAGAGATACCAAGGGAACATTTCACGCAAAGATGGGCTAAATAAAGGACAGAAATGGTATGGACCTAACAGAAGCAGAAGATGTTAAGAAGAGGTGGCAAGAATACACAGAAGAACTGTACAAAAAAGATCTTCATGACCCAGATAATCACAATGGTGTGATCACTCACCTAGAGCCAGATATCCTGGAATGTGAAGTCAAATGGACCTTAGAAAGCATCACTACAAACAAAGCTAGTGGAGGTGATGGCATTCCAGTTGAGCTATTTCAAATCCTGAAAGATGATGCTGTGAAAGTGCTGCACTCAATATGCCAGCCAATTTGGAAAACTCAGCAGTGGCCACAGGACTGGAAAAGGTCAGGTTTCATTCCAATCCCAAAGAAAGGCAATGCCAAGGAATGCTCAAACTACCACACAATTGCACTCCTCTCACTTGCTAGTAAAGTAATGTTCAAAATTCTCCAAGCCAGGCTTCAGCAATATGTGAACCGTGAAATTCCTGATGTTCAAGCTGGTTTTAGAAAAGGCCAAGGAACCAGAGATCAAATTGCCGACATCTGCCTGATCATGGAAAAAGCAACAGAGTTCCTGAAAAACATCTATTTCTACTTTATTGACTATGCCAAAGCCTTTGACTGTGTGGATCACAATAAATTGTGGAAAATTCTCAAAGAGATGGGAATACCAGATGACGTGACCTGCCTCTTGAGAAACCTATATGCGGGTCATGAAGCAACAGCTAGAATTGGACATGGAACAACAGACTGGTTCCAAATAGGAAAATGAGTACATCAAGGCTGTTTATTGTCACCCTGCTTGTTTAACTTATATGCAGAGTGCATCAGGAGAAATGCTGGGCTGGAAGAAGCACAAGCTGGAATCAAGATTGCTGGGAGAAATATCAATAACCTCAGATATGCAGATGACACCACCCTTATGGCAGAAAGTGAAGAGGAACTAAAAAGCCTCTTGATGAAAGTGAAAGTGGAGAGTGAAAAAGTTGGCTTAAAGCTCAACATTCAGAAAACAAAGATCATGGCATCCAGTCCCATCACTTCATGGGAAATAGATGGGGAAACAGTGGACACAGTGGCTGACTTTATTTTTCTGGGCTCCAAAATCACTGCGGATGGTGATTGCAGCCATGAAATTAAAAGACCCTTACTCCTTGGAAGGAAAGTTGTGTCCAACCTAGATAGCATATTCAAAAGCAGAGACATTACTTTGCCGACTAAGGTCCGTCTAGTCAAGGCTATGGTTTTTCCAGTGATCATGTATGGATGTGAGAGTTGGACTGTGAAGAAAGCTGAGCGCGATGAATTGATATTTTTGAACTGTGGTGTTGGAGAAGACTCTTGAGAATCCCTTGGACTGCAAGGAGATCCAACCAGTCCATTCTAAAGGAGATCAGTCCTGGGTGTTGTTTGGAAGGAATGATGTTAAAGCTGAAACTCCAATACTTTGGCCACCTCATGAGAAGTGTTGAGTCATTGGAAAAGACCTTGATGCTGGGAGGGATTGGGGGCAGGAGGAGAAGGGGACTACAGAGGATAAAATGGCTGGATGGCATCACCAACTCGATGGACATGAGTTTAGGTGAACTCCGGGAGTTGGTGATAGACAGGGAGGCCTGGCACGCTGCGATTCATAAGGTCGCAAAGAGTCGGACACGACTGAGTGACTGAACTGAACTGAGCTGAACCCACTCCCATATTCTTGCCTGGAGAATGAATCCAGGGATGGAAGATCCTGGTGGGCTACAGTCCATGGGGTCACAAAGGGTCGGACACAACTGAGTGACTAACACACATGTTCCGAACTTAGTAGCTGTAGGCTCACCAGGCAAGTGCCTGAACTTCTGAGTTCAACTTTCTCATCTGTAAAATGAAAATAATAATGATAATATCTGCCTCGTTAGTTCGTTCTGGTAATTAAATAAATTAACCCAAATAACCTATTTCCACCTATAGTGTTTTATTTGCTCAATTTTAGCTGCTGCTGGGGTTTAAAGTCACAGAAACAGCTCATGACTTCTCACCTATTCTCCACACTGCTTGGCTCAGCCTCCTATTTCAGTCAAATGGCCAACAGAAGGACCAAGGGTATCTATATGACTCGCATGGTGATCCTGTGGTTAGCTGGTAAACACATCAAGCTGTCTGTGGTGACAGTGGTGAGGCTTTGTGACTCCAGCTGTCTTGGTGGGTTTTGTTTTGAAGATGCAAAGGTTGCTTAATTACCTCTAAAAAGAACCACTTGAAACTTTCTCTTGCTTGACCAGTAAAATTCAGCCAAAACTAAAGCAATTCCCTTATTATGTGTGCTCTAAGCTGAATATAGAAAGAAGACAACTAAGGTGAAATGTGTGAAAGTAAGAGAGGTGTGAAGAAAGCTAAGTGCAGATTTTGATGTTATTTTCAAGTCCAAGGTGGAAAGTTTTCTTATATTATCTCGTGGGAAAAAGTCTTATATTTTCTTATATTATCTAGTGGGAAAAAGTCCCTTGAAGCTTCCCTCCTAATCAAACTCCATCCATAATGATAGAGGAGAAGGAAACAAAAATCACTTTTCCCCCAAATAGTTTCCAAGTTGGCTGTTCAGTTTGATATATTTAACTTCACGTTGACAGAGTTTTCCCTAAATATCCCCAGAATTTAATGAAATAATACCAATTCTTTAAGGACATCAATTATCCAAGCCAGATTCATTTTGATGTCCCATTTGTGCCTAAAATAGATAGAACAGTATGCATGGTGACCTGGAAAACCCACCTGTCGTCCCAGAATGTTTGAGAGCATCATGAGCAATGCTTCTCTCTATGAAGCACAGTCCCTTCCAGTTGGCCAGAACTGGAACCCAGAAATGGTTAAAGTAACCTTAAAGGGATTGAAAACATCCAGGGAAGTTCTTGCTTGTATGTGCTTAGTCGCTCAGTCCTATCCAACTCTGTGTGACCCCATGGACTGTAGTCCACCAGGCTCCTCTGTCCATGGGGATTGTCCAAGCAAGAATACCAGAGTAGGGTGGCATTTCCTTCTCTAGGGGATCTTCCCAACCCAGGGATCGACCCCAGACCTCCCGTATTGCGGGCGGATTCTTTACCGTCTGAGCCACGAGGGACGCCACCAGGGAAGGTCGTTTTTTGGAGATATCAGAGGATGCTGAAAGCACAAGATGCCTGATGAAGCACCCTGATTGGTCAGCTGGCAGTACACGCCCGATCAGAAGTGGGCAGTGATTGGAGGATAAGGACAGCGGAAGTTTGAAGGGAGATAAGAGAGGAAAATATGAGAGGGAGCAGAGAAAAGACTTGAGGGATAAGAAATAAAAAGGAAGGGGAAGGGAGATCACAACAGTCAGAGGAAGAGAGAACTGTGAGAAGGAAAGCAATGTTTCTAGGGAAAGATTTTAACAAGGAAACATTTATTGAGAACAACCCATTCCACCTCTGCAGGCTTAACTGGCTTCTTAAAGGCTTCGATAAGGTAGCACCTCTGAAACGAAGCATTGATCCCCAAATTTCAAACCTTCTTGTAGCCATCATTTTATTTTTGGTTTTATTTTTGCTTTGGGTTTTTGTTTCTGCTTTCATTATTTCCCAGTGCCACTTGGACTGTAATTACCTTGACACTTATATTTTTACAAAATTTGCCCTTTTGTTTATATTTTTATTTAAAAGTTAAAGAAATTTCGTACCAGTAATTAAATGGAAAGATAGTATTATTTGCTATAAATAAAAGGTGATGAGATAAATAAAATAGAAACAATGCATTAAATTCTAGCTAGAGTGTGGGAGAGTTGGAGATTAGCAAATGTTAGGGAAGTGGTGAAGATATAAGGCTACTGAATGAGACTTGTCCTTTGATGTAATCAAAAAGAATGAAAGAGAATTGAAATGGGAAAAAAATTATATTCTCACTTTGTGAGTCAATGTGATTTTATGTCATGTTCAAGTTCTATCTGAACTCATTTTTTCTCATACTCTCCAAAACTAGTGGTATCCATCACACACTTTGAAAAGCTTACAAAATGCTATATTTTGTTTTTAGAAGGGACCTTGCTCTTTATAAATTGATACATTTTCTCCTTGACGAGCCATCAGTATCACCAGACTTTAGTTAACCTTCAGTTCAGTTCAGTTCAGTTCAGTCGCTCAGTTGTGTCCGACTCTTTGCGACCTCATGAATCACAGCACCAGGCCTCCCTGTCCATCACCATCTCCCAGAGTTCACTCAAACTCTCGTCCATCGAGTTGGTGATGCCATCCAGCCATCTCATCCTCTGTCGTCTCCTTTTCCTCCTGCCCTCAATCCCTCCCAGCATCAGAGTCTTTTCCAATGAGTCAACTCTTCGCATGAGGTGGCCAAAGTACTGAAGTTTCAGCTTTAGCATCATTCCTTCCCAAGAACACCCAGGGCTGATCTCCTTCAGAATGGACTGGTTGGATCTCCTTGCAGTCCAAGGGACTCTCAAGAGTCTTCTCCATCACCACAGTTCAAAAGCATCAATTCTTTGGTGCTCAGCTTTCTTTATAGTCCAACTCTCACATCCATACATGACCACTGGAAAAACCATAGCCTTGACTAGACGCACCTTAGTCAGCAAAGTAATGTCTCTGCTTTTGAATATGCTATCTAGGTCGGTCATAACTTTTCTTCCAAGGACTAAGTGTCTTTTAATTTCATGGCTGCAATCACCATCTGCAGTGATTTTGGAGCCCAAAACAATAAAGTCTGACACTGTTTCCACTGTTTCCCCATCTAGCCCCTCTTCTAGGAGTTAATCACCTCTGGGAGTTCTAAGAGTATATGATAGGAGGAAATCCAGGATCAGAGCTGGGAGATGTACCACCCCAGAGAACCACTGCGAAGTAGTCACTGAGCACTGGGTGACATCCCATCCTGCATCCACTCTTGCCCTGTCCAATATGGCAGCCTCCAGACCACGTGGTTACTGAGTACTTGAAAACTGCTAGTCCGAATGGCCATGCACTATCAGTGTAAAATACAAACCAAATTACTTTAGGACAGTAACCAAAAAAGTTAAAATCTCATTAAAATAATTCTAAAACGAATACATGTTGAAATGTTAACATTTTGGATGTATTAGGTTAAATAAAATATGTTACAATACTAAACTCACTTGTTTCTTTTTAATTTTTAAATTATTATATTTTGAACCACTTTCAGACTTTTCAGAACAGTTGCACAATTGTACAGTGTTCCCAAATATTCTTCACCTAGCTTCCTCTCAACTCAGTATCTTTTGTAACTACAGTACAATTATCAAAAGCAATAAATTAGTGTTGCCATAATACCGTAAACTAAACTGCAAACTGTATTCAAATTTCACTTTTTCCCACTGATACCTTTTTTTGTTGTTGTCCCAGAATCCAGCCCAAGATACAGCATCAAGTTTAGTTCCCTTAGGTCCTCCAGTCTAGGACAGTTCCCTGGTCCTTCTTGTCCAGAATTTGAACACAGAGATTGAATTCCAGCACCTGGACTTAAAACTGCCACACTTATTAAAGCCACGTGTGTGTGCATGCTAAGTCGCTTCAGTCATGTCCGACTCTTTGTGACCCTATGGACTGTAGCCTGCCAGGCTCCTCTGTCCATGGGATTTCCCACACATGAATACTACCCAGGGACCAAACTCAAGTCTCTTTTGTCTCCTGCATTGGCAGGCAGTTTCTTTACCACTAACACCACCTGGGCAACCCTTTCAAAGCCATGACATCAGTTAATTCATACTCCACAACTCAAGATTTACCAATTGTAAACCCTCTGTTTTAACTTTTTCTCTGCACAACATAGAGTGGGAGAATTGACATTTATTTAAGCTTTCATACACTGTGCTACGAATTTAACACATATTATCTCATTAAATGCTCAGAGCAGTTCTATTTTACAAATAAGAAAACTGAGGCTCAAGAAAATAGCAACTGGTAGAGACTGCAGCCACATGTTTGACTACTAGCTACCCATTATATTCATGTATGCTTCAAATGGCTCAACTGAATAAGGGTTTCATTTTATCACCTTTTTAATGTTTTGAAAAATTGGTCCTCTACTATAAGGATTCTATCCATCCTCAGGTTTTATGATAATTGATAATGAGCCTAATGTTCACAATGAATCTGCCTGTAGTTGAATACAGAATCCATTGTGTTCATCAATACCCACTCCAGGGGCTGAATGGCAGAATATCCTTTAATAAAAGAGTAGAACTGATCACCACTTCCTGGGCTTGTGCTGCTTAAGTGGAGACAGGCAGAGTATGGGCCCAGATGGAATATTCCACAGATTTCTGAGACCAGAGCAGAGAGACGTAATTCTTTCTATTTGTTCAACTGGGTTGTCTTTTAAAAAGTTTAGTTAGGTGATTTTTAAATTCCTGAATAATTAAACATACTTGGATAAGTTGTAGCGGTGGCTGATATTATTAGATATTAAAAAGAAAATATTTCTATGGGTGTTCTAATTTGATGTCCCATCTCAGAGATGTTGTCAATTCCAAAATATAGCCACTAGGAGGTGCTAATGGATCATACTTGACTCTCAAAACCCACAGTTGTATAAATGCTTTTGTTCTTTTGCTGCAACCAAAGAAAAGAACAAGAACGATTTCCATAGATGTACAGTGCAATTCAGTGCAAGGGTAAGGGTTGTTTTGTTTTGTTTTGTTTTTAACAGTTTGCAGTACAAGCCCATAGGGCAAACACAATGCAGGTAAATCCCAGCAAGAGATGGATTATCTTGTTGCAGTGATACCTTCACTGGAATTGTTTTCTTAAAAGAATTTTTTATTTTCATTCAAGGAGATGATTGCTTGAAAACCTGCGCATTTTTTGTCATGATTGGCCTTGGAGAGGGGCTAGAGAGGAAGATAGCAGGAGTGCTTCCATACAAAGATTTGAGATTTGTCCTCGAAGGAATGTGACATCCCAGTGAAGGCAAGAAAATCAGCTGAAATTGCCATGCATCCCATCAGACTCATCTTGGTCCTATTTCCACCCTCTCTAACTGTAAATGCATTTCATAGTACTTGCCTGAGCAGCATTGGATTTGTCACCCACAAAGCAAGGTAGCTTGAAACAAAATTCATAGTCTTACATTCAGGGAAGAAACAAAAGGAGAGGGCAAAGGCTCAGAACAGAACATGACCCCACCACCCATGGGGATATGTCATCTGGTTAAAGACACCACGAGGAGAAGTACTGGATAAAGGTCAGGTGGAGGAGGTGACAACACCTGATCATGTACCTCAGGGAGAGGAGAAAGCTGAGCAGAAGCCAGTTCCTTGTGAAAGATTGACCGGTTTCCCAGACATTGTGGTCTTAAGAAATTGATCGCTGGAGTCAAAGGGAATTGAATTCCCAGTTTTGCTTTTTAAAATATCTTGTGTCGTAAACAGTTTTTAGTATCCTAAGCAGTTCAGTTTATATTTTTAGTGTATTAACTGTTTAAAAAAATTTAAATATAACTGTTTAGAATGTCTGTAAATAAATGGCTGCAGAGTTTTTAGAGAACCCTGCTTCTGACCTACACTAACACAGCAATACTGCCTTTCCCTCCCTCCATAAATGGTTGTTCTTGATTGTTCCCTTTAACCACTGAAGATCCCCTGGAGAAGGGAATGGCAATCCACTCCAGTATTCTTGCCTGGAGAATTCCATGGACAGAGAGCCTGGTGGGCTACAGTTCGTGGGGTCACAGTCAGACACGATTGAGTGACTAACACACACACGTACACTTGGAGAGAAAGGGTTTCTCAGGTAGCAATAGTCCTAAAGAACCTGCCTGCCAATGCAGGAGACACATCAGGAAGATCCGCTGCAGGAGCAAACAGCAACCCACTCCAGTATTCTTGCCTGAGGAATCCCATGGACAGAGGAGCCTGGCAGGCTACAATCCATAGAGTCGGAAAGGGTCAGACACGACTGAAGCGACTTAGCACACACTTGAAGAGAATGGACAATCACAACACAGGCATGCCTCAACTCCCTGAGAGTATACATTCTGGAAGTTCATTGGCAGGCCATGTTTGGAATTGAGAAAAGTATGAAGGACAGTTAGAGTCCTTAGGCTGCCAATCAGAGCACATGCAATCCCTAGGCTAGACTGTATCAGGAGCAGAGAGAAGCTATCTGCACTGAGCGCTTGCTGTATACCACCACCAACAACCATACCTTACTTCCTTTTACTCTCAAAGTAACTTTGAGTTGGGTATTAAGATACTATTTTGTAGATGATTCGGATTAGACAGTTTATAATAACCCCCATCAAAATCCCACAGTCAGTAAAGTCAGAGATAAACCAATTGACTTCAAAGCCTGTGCCCTTTCACTTAACACCCCTGTACCTATCACATGCTTTCCGTGTACCAGGCTCTCTTCCAAGTGCGTCACACATCATGTCATTTAAACCCACAATGGGTGTAACAGATAGGTACTGTTATTTCCATTTTAAAGGTGAGGCAACTGAAGTACAGAGAGGCTAAGAAGAGGTAAAGTAGCTACAAGGTAACAGGGCCTGGATTCCAAACCAGGCCTTGGGGCTCCAGAACTCCTGCTGTGAAACAAACCACCACCTAGGGACCTTCAACAAGTACTCAGGCACTGGCTGAGTTACAAATCCATGGGCCAGAGGCCATGACTGCCAAAAGGGAAAGAAAGGGGTTTCTCTCCCCACACTGGGTTCTCTCCCCATACTGGGTAAGGTAACACTTGTTTAGAGTTTATTATTTGCCAGGCTCCATGTTCAGTGCTTTATATTTATGATATCATTTGGTTCTCAAAGTAGTCCTGGGAGAAAAGGATAATTATTCTTATGTTTAGATGGGAATACTTGGGCAAGAAATGTTTCTTAACTTACCCAAGGACATGCAATTAATAACCAGCAGTTCAGTTCAGTCGCTCAGTTGTGTTCAGCTCCTTGCAACCCCCATGGACTGCAGCACATCAGGCTTTCCTGTCCATCACCAACTCCCAGAGCTTGCTCAAATTCATGTTCATCCAGTCAGTGATGCCATCCAACCATCTCATCCTCTGCCATCCCCTTCTCCTTCTGCCCTGAATCTTTCCCAGCATCAGGGTCTTTTCAAATGAGTCAGTTCTTCACATCAGGTGGCCAAAGTACTGGAGTTTCAGCTTTAGCATCAGTCCTTCCAATGAATATTCAGGACTGATTTCCTTTTTTAGGATGGACTGGTTGGATCTCATTGCAGTCCAAGGGACTCTCAAGAGTCTTCTCCAACACTACAGTTCAAAAGCATCAATTTTTCGGCACTCAGCTTTCTTTATAGTCCAACTCTCACATCCATACATGACTACTGGAAAAACCATAGCTTTGACTAGACGGACCTTAGTCAGCAAAGTAATGTCCCTGCTTTTTAATATGCTGTCTAAGTTGGTCATAGCTTTTCTTATAATAAATAACAGAGGCAAGACTGAAAATGTAACTTGGAGGGATTTCCATGAAGTATTGTTGAATAAGAAAACCCAAATCCAAAAAAGTATGCACAATGTACATATGTAAAGAATTATTAATATCAACATGGAGAAAATATAGGAGGAAGCATCTCCTATATGCTAAGCATTTTAGCATATAGGAGAAGGTGTGAAGGATGTAAAAAGTATATACATCACACATTTTTCCTGTATGTGAAAATTACGCATATGTGTTTATGTGCATATAATCATACAATTTATATGAAAGATATAATAAATATAAATAAAGTTAAATAACAACACATATTTGATGAAACTCAATATCCATTTTTAAAGTTCTTAGAACCCTTTATTGTTAAGGATGTATCTTTCTAACACTGGAAATGTTAACAGAAGTCCAAGTAAACATTATATTTAGGTTTAAAATTCTGGGTGTATCATGTTAAAGTCAGGAAAAAGGCTAGAAGTCCAATTATTATTCTCTATCATTCAACATTGTTTTAGAAGTTCTAGTTCATGTAATAAGAAAAATAATGAATAAGGTGAAAGCATTATAATGGAAGACACGAAATGACATATACAAATGATTCTGTTATAAAAGAAAACAGTACATATACATCAACACAATACTGCCTGCACACAGCATAAGCCCAATCCTAGATGCCACTTTTCAAGTGGCAAAAATTAACATTGGTGCCACTTTACCCCCTTTACTACTTATCACTTACTAGTTTCTACTCCTCCAAATCTTGGTGCCATTATGTTTCTCTAAGTCCTAAAATTATCCACTTCTTCCTCTCCTTCTTAGTAGAAGAAAGTGACCTCCCTACACACACAAACACACACACACACACACGCACAAGCACATACACAAACTAATTCATACTTAAATGAGAATGACCACTAAAATTCTATTGTATTGCCTTTGCTTCTTTGTCAAAGACCAGTTAACTATATTTACTTGGGTCTATTTCTGGGCTTTCTATTCTGTTCCACTGATCTATTTGTGTATTATTTCACTAACACCACAGTGTTTTCATTACAGTAGCTTTATAATGTCTTGAGGTCGGGTCATCTTGATCTTCCAACTCTGTTCTTCAATGTTCAGTTGGCTATTATAGGTCTTTAGACTCTCCACATAAATTTTAAAATCAGTTTGTCTACATCCACAAAACAACTTTCTCAGACACTGATTGGAATTGCATTGAATCTATATATCAAATTGGGAAGAACTGTTGTTGTTTTTTTTAATTGAAGTGTAGTTGCTGTATGATAGTATGTAAGTCACAGGTATACAACATAATGATTCACAATTTTTAAAGATTATACTCCATTCATAGCTGTTATAAAATATTGGCTATATTGAAGACAATACTGAGTCTTTCCATATATGAATATGACATACCTCTTCATTTATTTTGTTCTTCTTTGGTGTTTTCATCATATAGTTTTGTAGTTTTCTTCATATAGATCTCACACATATTTTATTAGTTCTGTATTACACATTTCATTTCTGGAGGTACTAGCTTAAGTATTAATGTGTTCCTCTGCAATATGAATTTTTCCAGTACTCCTCATTATTTTCTCCCCTTAGGTGGGACAGGATGGTGGAGAAGGGAGAGGTTTGGGACTACATGGAAGGCCAGAGCAGACTGAGGTTGGGTATTTCTTTTCCCTCACGTAGGTTATGTCGTGATAAATTTCCAGTTGATTAGGCTCTAGTAAAATACTTTCTTCTGAGAACAGAAGAATAGGATGCTCTTGCATATTTCAAAATGATTCCTTTTCCTCTTGTTCTGGAAGCACAAGAAGATTTTTCTCTAGGTTTAACTGTGAGACCTGGTAGAACTTCTGGAAGTAAAACTCAATGAAGGCCCAGCACAGCCAATTTTCTTTTTAAGTCTTTCCGAGATTTCTCTCATCATGTTTGAATGTTTCTCTTCCGAGTTTAGTTTTTCAGAGCAGAGATCCTGAGGAAGACAGTCTGATGTTACTCAAAGAACAACAGGCAGGAATCAGGAAATCTGTCTTCTGGTCCTAATTACATTACCTTGAGCAAGATGGTTAACTTATGTGGATCTTTACTCCTATCATCACATAAATAGAGAGTTGGAAATAGTTTTTAGTTCAACAAGAACAAAAGAGAGTGTCATTCAGAACAAAAGAAACATTGCTATGATTTAAAGTCCAATATTGTAAAAATACATAACTTTTTAAAAAGTGATATTTATTTTACCAAACTGAAGACAAGGAAAAAGAACACTCTAGACTCTCCAAAACTTTTGTAGGCTTTCCTGCAGAAGACTGACCACTTTTATCATCATGAATAAGATAATCATAAAATAATTGAAATCAATAGAACATTAAAAATGATGTCGTTCAAACTATGGATCTGTTCTTTTTCATTTCTTTTTTGGTCAAAGTACATTTTTTAAAGCCCATGGGTCACTGACTATTTATAGAATTTACTTAAAGAACTTCGAAAGTTCAAGCGTACACACAGTGCAGTAAGAATCATGTACGGATTTTGGGCAGGTCTTCAAAATGTTTTGCAGTCGGATAGTCTGCATGCTTCTCTGGAGGTTATGAGGCTCAGCCTTCCTCTGAAACTTGGGCAGATGTGAACTGAGCTGGACAAAAACTCCAAGCTGGATCTCAGTAGCTGTTCCAAAGCTAATAACAGCTCCATTTCAAGAATTCCTTCTTGCTGATCAAACAAATGCTCAGCAAATTTAACCCAGTCTTTCCCATTTTAACTGCTAAAAATATTTAAGGCTCACGCCCTTCACATCACAACTTCTCTGTTTCTGAGGAAGGATGATGTTAAGACTCAAAGCAATCTCAAATCCTTCAAGCATTTTCTAGTTCTTCCCCACCTCAGCATTTTTCTAGTTCATAAGAGACAAAAAAGTTGAGGAGATAAGCTTATTAGATCAATTAAAAAGAGGGAGAGGAAAAGATGGGATTAGAAAAGAGCAGACATACAGTTAACGTGAAGCCAGCTTGCCTGCTTGTGCTGGTGCTCAGTCGTGTCTGACTCTTGGCAACTCCATGGACTGTGGCCCACAAGGCTCCTCTGTCCATGGGATTCTCCAGCAAGAATACTGGAGTGGGTTCCATTTCCTCCTCCAGGGGATCTTCCCCATCCAGGGATCAAACCAGATTCTTTACCACTGAGCTACCTGGGAAGCCCAATGTGAAGTCAGAACCCTAAAAACCTAGTACAAAAAATAAAACTGTCAATGTACTTCCACCTGATTTTCCCAGATTCTCAAATTTCACAAAGTAAACTTTTGAAATAAAAAGTGGAGGACCTTGTTCACTTTTCACCTTTCCAAGTCATGGCATTTAGCGAATAAAATTTGAAAAACAAAAAAGTTCCTAGTATAAACTAACATTACAATTTCATTGAAAGGACATACCTGAAACCAAAAAACAGGGAAGTAAACAGTCTTCAGATAATGACAATTCTTTGAATGGAATCAAAAGTGTACTATATCAATCACATTTTTCTCATTTTACTACAGACAAGTGAAAGTTTATCAAAGAATACTCCTCCTACTAGGTCTGGCATCTGAAAACCTCCCAACTTGTCCATCATGAGAGTGAAATTAAAAAGAAGAGCCCAAGATGCAGCAGGCAGAGAATGGTTTCACAGTGCTGCCGAGGGAACATCTGGCATGTGAAACTATACAGAGTTCTTAATTTGAACCTCCATCAGAAAGTGATTGTAGTATCCAAAAGAAGCAAACCACTAACCTTCACCATACTTTAGATACAACAGTTGATCTTGTATCCTGCAACCTTGCTGACTTTGTACATTAGTGCTAAAAGTTTTTTGGTGAACTATTGAGGTTGTTCTATGTATATGATCATTTCATACACAAATGAGAGAGTTGTATTTCTTATTTTCCAACCTGGGGGCTTCTATTTCTTTTTTGTGCTTAATTTCGCTAGCTAAAACCTCCACTACAGTGTTGATTAGAAGTGGCAAAAAGAGACAGCCCTGTCTTATTCCCCTTCTCAGAGGAAAAGCTTTCAGTTTTTCACTAGTAAGTATGATGTTAGCTGGGCTTCCCCGGTGGCTCAGAGGTAAAGAATCTGCCTTCAGGAGACACAGGAGAGCGGATTCGATCCCTGGGTCAGGAAGACCCCTGGAGGAGGGAATGGCAACCCACTCCAGTATTCTTGCCTGGAGAATCCCATGGACAGAGGAACCTGGCAGGCTACAGTCCATAGCATTGCAAAAAATCAGACACTCACACAGAGAGATGCTAGTCAAAAAAGGACAAACTTCTAGTTATAAGATAAATAAATTCTAATATACAATAGGGTGTTAATAGTTAATAAATATGATATTATAATACTTGAAAGATGCTAAGAGAACAGATCTTAAACACTCTTACCACAAAAAAAGAAATGGTGATTATATGACATGATGATGGTAGATGCCAGATACAAGCTTATTTTCAGAAAATAAGATTCTTACACAATTGATAGATGCAAGATACAAGCTAGACAAGATACCTTGTAGCACCAAAAATGACCAGCATGACCTGATAGCTAATTCTTAAGGGGCAAAACTTAAGTTTAATTTTAAGTTATTCACAGATCAAAATTATGCTTGAGCTAACTGTACAGGAAAATAACATTTATAAAGTTTCAGTCCATAACCACAGTTTAGTTGTTTTCAATTAATCTTTGTGGCAGACATTGCTAATTGTCCCCCAGCATCTTGTCCTTTTTTCTTTTTCATAATAGAAAAATTTACCTGGATACATAACTCCACCACCAAAGCTGACATCTCTCAGCCCCCTCTTCACCTAGATGTATCATGTCACCAGATTTTGACCAATAGGAAATGAGAGAAAGTGATGTGCAATTTATAGGTCATACCCTTAAAAATACAGGGATGTCTTCTTCCCCCTTCCTTATTCCTGTTTGTTGGAATGTAAAAGTCATGGTGGAAGTTAGAGAATCCTTCACAGATCACAATATGGAAGTCATGAGTTGAGCATAACAGAGAATGCCTGCCACCCCCTTGGTCTTCTTGAATTGTTTCATTCAGACCATTAAGTAAGAGAGAAATGAATTTCCATCTTATTTGACCCACTGCTATTTTGGCCTTTGTTACAGAAGCCAAATTAATATCCTAAGTTTTACAATCTTTGCCTAAAATTTCAGGTTTAAAATAAAAAATCTCAAGATATTGCTAGACATATTTTTATCTAACTTGCTGCAGCTTTCAATTTTAATCACAATTTTGGTATTACAAAACAAATGAACAAAAAGACCAGATAAATAATATCCTTTACAGAACATTATCTTAATAGGGCTCCTCTTCAGCCATTTGTTTCTCTCTTTTCACTCTCTCTTGAACACAATTCAGTCAAGTTCTTTCTCCTTCTCCTCCACCAAAATCACTTGGTGAGTGACTGGGATCAACAATGACCTCCACATAATGAGATTCTATGCTTAATTCTCAACATCAGAATATCGGTACATATTTCCCTCTTTGAAAGCCTTCACTCAGTTTACAGAACAGCTCACTCTCCTGGACTTCCCCCAATCTCACCAGCTGCCCTGTGTCAGTCTCATCTTCATTGCTCTTACCTCATATTATTAGAGTGCTCCTCAGTCCTCAGAAATCTCTTTTCTGTCTACATTCACTTCCTTGGTGATCTTATCCAATCTCATACCTTTGTTGCTGTTCAGTCATTAAGTCATGTCTGACTCTTTGTAACCCCATGAACTGTAGCACAACCAGGCTTCCCTGTCCTTCACTATCTCCTGGAGTTTGCTCAAACTCATGTCTGTTGAGTCGGTGATGCCATCCAATCATCTCATCCTCTGTCATCCCCTTCTCCACTTGCCCTCAATCTTTCCCAGCATCAGGGTCTTTTCCAACGAGTCAACTCTTTGCATCAGGTGGCCAAAAGACTGGAGCTTCAGCTTCAGTCCTTCCAATGAATATTCAGGGTTGGTTTCCTTTAGGATGGACTGGTTTGATCTCTTTGTAGTCCAAGGGACTCTCAAGAGTTCTCCAACACCACAGTTCAAAAGCATCAATCCTTCAGCACTCAGCCTTCTTTATAGTCCAACTCTCACATTCATACATGACTACTGGAAAAACCACAGCTTTCACTATGTGGACCTTTGTAGGCAAAATTATGTCTCTGCTTTTTAATACACTGTCTAGGTTTGTCATAGCTATTCTTCCAAGGAGCAAGCATCTTTTAATTTCGTGGCTGCAGTTACCATCCATAGTGATTTTGAAACCCAAGAAAATGAAATCCCACAGTTTCCAAAATTTCCCCATCTATTTGCCATGAAGTGATAGGACCAGATGCCATGATCTTAGCATTTTGAATGTTGAGTTTTAAACCATCTTTTTCACTCTCCGCTTTCACCTTCATCAAAAGGCTCTTTAGATCCTCTTCACTTTCTGCCATTAAAGTGGTATTATCTGCATATCTGAGGTTTTTTATATTTCTCCTGGCAATCTTGATTCCAGCTAGTGCTTCACCCAGCCCAGTAGTTCATGTGATGTACTCTGCATATAAGTTAAATAAGCAGGGTGACAATATACAGCCTTGACATACTTCTTTCCCAATTTTGAACTAATCCATTGTTTCATGTCAAGTTCTAACTGTTGCTTCTTGTCCTGCATACAGGTTTCTCAGGAGGCAGGTGATGTGGTGTGGTAGTCCTGTTTCATTAAGTATATTCCACAGTTTGTTGTGATCCACACAGTCAAAGTTAAACTTATAACTTTAAAACCATATAGATATTGCAACTCCTAAACTCTCTTTCCAGCCTATAAGCCCTACGATGTCAGGAATTCTTGTCTGCTTCTTTGCTGGTGCTTCTTCAGAGCCTAGAACTGGACCCGGTTCATATCAGTGCCACAAATACATAGTTGTTGAGTGAATAAATGAATAGCTAGGAGCTTCTTTGCTTTATCAAAGATCTCTTTAAAGCATTTAATATTTATTTTCACGTTGAAAGTCTTAGTAGAGGGCCAAGAAAACCCTACCTTAACTCAGCATACTGAGCATATGCAGAATAAAATTCAACTATTCAACTAGAGGTTGTAATGCTCGGCTGGAAGAAGCACAAGCTGGAATCAAGATTGCCGGGAGAAATATCAATAACCTCAGATATGCAGATGACACCACCCTTATGGCAGAAAGTAAAGAGGAACTAAAAAGCCTCTTGATGAGAGTGAAACAGGAGAGTGAAAAAGTTGGCCTAAAGCTCAACATTCAGAAAACTAATATCATGGCACCCGGTCCCATCGCTTCATGAGAAATAGTTGGGGAAACAGTGGAAACAGTGTCAGACTTTATTTTTTGGTGCTCCAAAATCACTGCAGATGGTGATTGCAGCCATGAAATTAAAAGATGCTTACTCCTTGGAAGGAAAGTTATGACCAACCTAGATAGCATATTCAAAAGCAGAGACATTACTTTGCCAACAAAGGTCCATCTAGTCAAGACTACGGTGTTTCCAGTGGTCATGTATGGATGTGAGAGTTGGACTGTGAAGAAAGCTGAGCACTGAAGAATTGATGTTTTTGAACTGTGGTGTTGGAGAAGACTCTTGAGAGTCCCTTGGACTGCAAGGAGATCCAACCAGTCCATTTTAAAAGAGATCAGCCCTGAGATTTCTTTGGAAGGAATGATGCTGAAGCTGAAACTCCAGTACTTTGGCCACCTCATGCGAAGAGTTGACTCATTGGAAAAGACTCTGATGCTGGGAGGGATTGGGGACAGGAGGAGAAGTGGACGACGGAGGATGAGATGGCTGGATGGCATCACTGACTCGATGGACATGAGTTTGAGTGAACTCCAGGAGATGGTGATGGACAGGAGGCCTGGCGTGCTGCAATTCACGGGGTCGCAAAGAGTCGGACACGACTGAGCAACTGAACTGAACTGAACTGAACTGAATGACAATGTCCTCAGTCGGCCTTAAGAATTTATAGCACTGCAGAACATGAGCTGATATGACAAAGTCAATAATAGGCTTAAAGAAAATGAGCTCTCATTAGTATTCAGCTCTTCACGTCTGTGAATGCTAGTCCCCAGCACAAACTCTTCTAGGGTCATAAACAATGCTCAAAGACCAGCACTTTCAAATGGTGCTTACAGGATCCTCTTGGCTTCTGTGTATATTTAACAACCAATTACACTCAGTGGGATTCTTGGGCAATCTGAAAAGAGCACATGTGTCTGATTAGAAATATTATCAGTTATATGCAGGCTCACTTAGTCCTAATATGACCTGTGTTTATCCAAAACTGAATTAGGAACTGCAATTAGCTTTCTCTTAAAAAAATCATCCTATTGGTGTCGCTGTTGTTCAGTCCCTAAGTTGTGTCCAAGTCTTTGTGACCCCATGAACTGCAGCATGCAAGGCTTCCCTGTCCTTCACCATCTCCCGGAGCTTGTTCAAACTCATGTTCATTGAGTTGGTGATGCCATCCAACCATCTCACCCCCTATTGCCTCCTTCTCTTCCTGCCCTCTGTCTTTCCCAGCATCAGGGTCTTTTCCAATGAGTCATCTCTTCACATCAGGTGGCCAAAATATTGGAGCTTGAGCCTCAGCATCAGTCCTTCCAATGAATATTCTAGGTTGATTTCCTTTCGGATTGACTGGTTTGATCTCCTTGTTGTCCAAGGGACGCTCAAGAGTCTTCTCCAGCACCATAATTCGAAAGCATCAATTCTGCACATGTTTAACTTTCTGGATGTTTATTGAATGCCCTCTGAGTGAGCATCTCAAGGTGGGTGTCTCTATGTATGTGTTTCTGTGTGTGAGTGTGTATCTGAGACTACATGTCTGTCTATGGCCTGAAAATACTCTGTGCAGATCTCAGGAGGAAAAAGAAGAGCTGACTATTACCTGAAAATCAGTTGCTAAACAGAACATTCGGGAGAAAAAATACTTTCCATCTAGGAACCTAGATGGGCTGCCTGATAGCTCAGTTGGTAAAGAACCTGCCTGTAATGCGGGAGACCCCGATTTGATTCCTGGGTTGGGAAAATCTCCTGGAGAAGGCATAGGCTACCCACATCAGTATTCTGGCCTGGAGAATTCCATGGACTGTATAGTCCAAGGGTTGTAAAGAGTCAGATATGACTGCATGACTTTCACTTAATTTCACTTCAAGAACCTAGATTGGAACCTAAATTCTCTTCAGAGAATTGAGCAAACTTTTATTATAAGAGCTAGGTAGTAAATATTTTAAGGGTTCAGCTACCTTTGGTTTTTGGTTTTGTTTTTTAAAACCCTTCACAAATGTAAAAACCTTTTTTTAGGTCATGCGTCATTCAAACATAGGCTGCAGGCTGGATTTGACTCATAGACTATAGTTTGCCAGCTTCTTGTCTAGCCCGTCATAATAGCTTCATTCCCCTTGCAAGTCACTGCTTTAGAAGAGGACGTGTGACCCAATTCTAGCCAATGAGATATATGGGAAAATCTGTGAGATGCCTCCTCATCTCTCTGGCCCCCCAGAAACTACTGCAGCCCTCTTGTCATGTGGATCAACACAAAAAGGGACCAGAGCCAGAAGGGTCACAGGGAAGTGAAACCAGACCCTTAATTGTATCCTGCCTAAAGCCCATCCTGCCTCTGGACTTATTGCTATGCAGAATAATGACTTCCATCACCACTGAGCTCATCTGAACCAGTATTTTCAGCTACTATAACCCAAAGTCCAAATTCTAATTGATCCAGATGGTAATGCATCCAGAGCAGATGAGAAGAGGAAAAAGAATAGTTGGGAAGATAAGATGGCAGAAGATGTTTTCTCAGTTCCCTGAATACCCTGTCCTTCCCTTGATCCTCCTCAACTCCCTCTCTGATTTCAGATATAAAGATGTCTGAATGAGTATTAAAAACTAGTTTAGTTTTAAAAACCCTAGGATTTTAGAGAAAAAAAGAGACATTAGGGATAATCTATCATAATTCCTTCATTCAGTGAATGAGAACATGGAGCTCAGAGAGAAGGAATTTGCCCCGAATTACACAGCTACTTGGCAGTAGGGATGGAATTAGACATGGGTCTTAAATCCAGGTCTACATACTGAAACAAGTAACCCAAAGTCTACACACCAGGATACAGGGTCTTCCAACCGTGCTTATCATGAAAACCTAGAAATCAAGATTTCCCTTTGAACATAAAGAAATTTTGTTATATCCAGGCATATAATCATTATATCTGTGTATTAGTCAGTGTTCTTCAGATAAATATAAGCAATAGGCTGAGAGAGAAAGACTCTGAGGCTGAAGCTCCAATCCTTTGGCCACCTGATTCATAGCCAATTCATTAGAAAAGATCTTGATGCTGGGAAAGACTGAAGGCAGGAGGAGAAGGGGATGACAGAGGATGAGATGGTTGGATGGCATCACCAGCTCGATGGACATGAGTTTGAGCAAGCTCTGGGAGATGATGAAGGACAGGGAAGCCTGGCGTGCTGGAATCCATGGAGTCACAAAGGGTCAGACATGACTGAGCGACTGAACAACAACAACAACAACCGTATGGAGGCTGACAAGTCCCAAGATCTGCCATTCGCAAGCTGGAGATGCATAAGAGCCAGTGTGTGATTCCAGCCCAAATATGGGCAGGCTTGAGACTCAGGAAGAACCAGTATTTCATTTCCAGTCTGAAGGTGGGAAAAAAGCCAACAATTGAGTTCAAAAGCAATTAAGCAGAAGTAGTTACTTCTTCATGGGAGGGTCAGCCTTTTATTCAGGTCTTCAATTGATTGAATGAGGCCCACCCACATTAGAGAGGGAAATATGCTTTACTCAGATTACCAATTTCTTTTTTTTTTCCTTTCTCTTCTTTTTTCTTTTTTTTTTTAGCCAAATAACACAGCATGTGATCTTAGTTCCCAAACCAGGGATTGAACCCCTGCTTCCTACACAGGAAGTGCAGAGTCTTAATCACTGGACCACCAGCGAAGTCCTGAGCCTACCAATTTAAGAGTTAGTTACTCCCAGAAACACCCTTACATACACCCAAAGTAATGTTTGACCAAATAACTAAGCACCGCATGGCCCAGTCAAATTGACACAAAATTAACCATCACAATCTGTAAGCACTGGATTTTGGGGTCTGGGTAAAAGGGAGGCAGAGTTGTACATACAGCCCCCAACACATCTATCTTTGACAAGTGTCCCTGGCTTCGAAGCTGTGGAGAACTGTGGTGTCAGGAAAAGAAGAGGTACCAAGGCCTCCTGTCTGAGCCCATTCTTTTGGATTTGCAGCTAAGAGTGGATAAACTACAGCTAAAATAACCCCATGTACACTAGAATTTGAAATGTCAATCCTGACATTTAAGAATAAAATGGAAAAAAGAATAAAAGGTATGAGTATCTTAGAGAAATTTACTCAAATAGAGAGGATTTTGGAAAGGCAGAGAGTATGATAAGAATAGCTTTGTCTCTGTGGTTTTTCTAGAAAGCCAGGGGTCCTCCAGTTTTGATTAGAAGGTCCATTTATCATTCTTTCAGTCTTGTGCTCATGAGTGCAGTGTTGCAGGGAGGGAAAAAAGCCATAATAGAAAGCAGTAGAGGAAGGGGCTCTCCCTTACTGATTGGAATTTTGGTCAGCGACAGAGCTCTCTGTAGTTGTTCATATAAAGATCTTGGGGCCCCATTAAGAAAAGATTAAAAGCTTATGATTGGGGTTAATTAGCATTGACACCTAACACCCTGTAAATGTTCAAAAATCAAAATAACAGGAAGAAAAAATAAGAAGGCGCTCTATAAAAGCCACATAGAGTAAAAAGTTTACAAAAAATTGGAAGCAATGTCAGCAGTTTCTAATGGGAAGTGAAAGACAGATGAAGAACTTTACTATTTAAAGAAATCAAGAGAGGCCCCATGAAAATAAAGATTCTATTCATGGCCTTCAGTAAAATTTCCTCTGAACCTTTTGAGTGATGATAAGAAATTATTTTTAGGTAAAGTACATTTGCAATTTCATTGCTTGGGCTGCATATTTGGTGGATTTTCAGGCTATCAGATACATTTCACAGCATAGAGAGTCCAATCAGAGGCAGGAAGGAGACTTGGCCATTGTTGGAGGATGTAATTCTATGGCTTGTGCCAGAACTGGTGTTCGGGAGAACACCCGCTAAGACCACAAGTGCCACACAGCTGACAGCAATATCCTGTTTTTAAAAAATTAAAGAGAGGTTGGTTAATTATCATACTTTGGAGATCAAATCTGGTTACACCCTTCTAGACTGATAATCTTCTTCCTACTGAAATAAATGCACCTGGAAACTTCCCCAAAATATGCTTGTGACCCTATCCCACCTGAGAATTCATCTCTTCATCTTCTAAGGGTATCTGATTTTCAAGGCCCTAGAAATGGCCTCTTGTTTGCCTGACCTCCTTCAGAACCATGGCAAAGGGTCAAAGATTGGAAGCAGCATATCTGGAACAGGGCTAGAAATTAAATGATCCTGAATATTCATTAGAAGGACTGAAGTTGAAACTCCAATACTTTGGCCACCTGATGCGAAAAGCTGAGTCATTGGAAAAGACCCTGATGCTGGGAAAGACTGAGGGCAAGAGAAGGAAGGCAACAGAGGATGAGATGGTTGGATGGCATCACCGACTCAACGGACATGAGTTTGAGCAAACTCTAGGACACATTGATGGACAGGCTCCCCTGGCATGCTGCAGTCTGTGGGGCAGCAAAGAGTCCAACACAACATAGTGATGGAACAACAACAATAAATTAAATGAAAGAGACAGAAGTAAAAATGTCCAATGTCTGCTTACTGTCCAGGAACTGAGTTATTATCAGCTGAGCAGAGTTAGCTTCTAAAGATTTCCTCCTCCGGGGCAATCTGGCCAACACCTTGACTGGTACATGCCTCCTGAACCCACAGGAGTGGGCCACAGGCCCTAAGTAAAGAGAAGAGAATGGTGGGGGGCAGCACAGAAGAAATCTTGGCTGATGGTTTTTAATCCAGATTGTTCCATTAAAATAGACATACTATATATTTAACCTCAAGGAATAAGGAGGTTTTTTTTTTCCCCCCCTTTCTTTTTTTCAACAAGAATTAAATGCTGTGGTGTTTGGAGACATAACTGTATAAATTGTGAGGAAAGAAAAAAACTCTTGTGTTCAGACTGTTTAAAATACTTTATGAACAAGGCCGAAGACATTACTACGTAGAAACCTCACACACAGAAACGTGAGACACAAAGAAATGAATCAAACTATGAAACAGTAAGTTCAAGACCTGATTGGGAGGTAAGGCTGGCCTTCTGACTCCAGAGGATTCATCCCCTCCAGTTACCATGTCTTCAGAACTGAGACAGGGGCCAGGAGAGTGAGAAAAGAATATAGGACAAAGAGACACTTGTTTCTTTTTTTTTTCTACAGTCTTTTAAATCTCCTAGACGCTAGGAAAGTGTCAGACATTTTGTAAATAATAATGGATAATGTGCACATTTGTAAGCAATCTTGTGCTAATGATATCCTACATTTTTTTTAAACCCTTAAAACAGCTGCTGATCTATCAAGTTTTTTTTTTTTTTCCCAAGATAAAAAGTACAGAGAAAATAAAGTCCTAGTCTTCTTTGTTTTGCTAAAAAAGTGTTGGTCCCAAATCCCAGGATATCATGGTAGCCAGGGAGAGACGGTCTGACGAAGAAAGATAGATAGAGGAGGCTGAGTCCGTAACCCTTTGCAGGAAGGGCTTTATGTACTGTCCCTGCTTTGGACTGTCTACGTCCAGGATGTTCAGTTCCTGAGTCCATGCCAGTTCTGAAAGGGACAAGGGGAGGTGTCTGATGGGGTTTTCTCCCAGAAAGGCAAACTAATGGTAATTAACAAGGGTGGCCAAGAGGATCTTGGGTCATCGGGTATTTGAAGGGATATGGGAAAAGACTGTTCAGGAAAAGGAAATTGAAGGCAGTTAAGTCCCTGTGTCCACATGAAATGGAGATGCGCTCTTTCCACAGTCAACATCCTCGTGTCTCATGGTTCGGAACACAAAGCATTCTGGATAGTAGGGAGAGTATAACCATTGCTCTCAGGCCCCTCCTCTTGGCAGATCACTCTCATTTTAGGGAACTTGCTTATACCAGAAAAATGGAGGCTTTCTGATCACATTCCTCAGAAATGGTTGCGAGAAGGGTGGATCACATCCTCAGCTAAGCTAGAGTCTGGAGCAGAAAAGAGGTGTTCTCTGGAGAGGAGAGACCAGAATGCAATATGAGAGTCCCCATCCTCAGTGACCCAGAGCAAACACATAGGGGCTCAAAAGCTCACTTGGCTCCAAAGTGACCCACTGTGCCCATCCCAATTCTTGCTAAGTAATCTTCAATCTCCTGAGTCTTCCTGATTCATAATCATCACCGTTTCCCTGACCAATATGCTTTCTTTCTTTGCCTGGGTTTCCTCTGACTTCTAAGTCTTCATTTCTTCATTCTCAGCATCCCTTTCATGACAAGTCCTATTTATAAAGTCTATTAAACCAGAACAATGGTGCTCCCACTTTATCCCATCTCATCATAACAGACCTCTGGAAGAATTCTTTATGTTCAGAGTTTCTGGTGCCACGAAATGAGATTATTGTCTTCCTCAGACACCAAGTTCACATTTGAAAATGAATTCCTTTAAGAAAAATTCTGGAAATAGGAGGAAAAAGCACAGAAGTATTTCCCTGCCCTAGCTCTAGTCCATAATTGGCAATGATAAGTAACATTCAGTTGTATATAGTGACTTGTTCTGATTGAGCTTCTTGTGGTTCTCAACCCTGGCTACACATTAAAATCACCTGGGGGAGCTTTTATAAACAAATGCCAGTGTCCCAAGCCCTTGTGGTTCTGATTCAGATGGTCTGAGTTAGAACCCAGGCAACAGATTTTGATTCCTTGTAAAGTATTTTTTGGAGAAGGCGATGGCAACCCGCTCCAGTACTCTTGCCTGGGAAATCCTGTGGGCGGAGGAGCCTGGTAGGCTGCAGTCCATGGGGTCGCAAAGAGTCGGACAGGACTGAGCGACTTCACTTTCACTTTTCACCTTCATGCACTGGAGAAGGAAATGGCAACCCACTCCAGTGTTCTTGCCTGGAGAATCCCAGGGACGGGGGAGCCTGGTGGGCTGCCGTCTATGGGGTCGCACAGAGCAAACACGACTGATGTGACTTAGCAGCAGAGTATTTTTAATTTCAGTAATTGTGTTGTTTGTCTCTGTATGTTTATTCTTTAAATCTTCTAGGCCTTTGTTAATTTATTCTCACATTTTCTCCATTTTGTTTTCGAGGTTTTTGATCATCTTTACTATCATTATTCTGTATTCTTTTTCAGGTAGTTTACCTCTTTCCTCTTCATTTATTTGGGCTTCTGTGTTTCTAGTTTCTTCCTTCATTTGTGTAGTATTTCTCTGCCTTTTCATTATTGTTTTTAACTTATTGTGTTTGAGGTCTCTTTTTCACAGGCTTCAAGGTTGAATTCCTTCTTCCTTTTGGCTTCTGCCCTCCTAAGGTTGGTCCAGTGGTTTATGTAATCTTCTTGTAGGGTGAGATTTGTGCTGAGTTTTTGTTTGTTTGTTTTTCCTCTGATGGGCAAGGCTGAGTGAGGTGGTAATCCTGTCTGCTGATGATTGGGTTTGTATTTTTGCTTTGTTTGTTGTTTAGATGAGGTGTCCTACACAGGGTGCTACTGGTGGTTGGGTGATGCCAGGTCTTATATTCAAGCGGTTTTCTTTGTGTGAGTTCTCACCATTTGATACCCCCCAGGGTCAGTTCTCTAGTAGTCTAGGGTCTTGGAGTCAGTGCTCCCACCCCAAAGGCTCAGGGCTTGATCTCAAACAAGCTGAAATCCAGAGACCAGTGCAGAGACAAGGTAGAGGCTCATGTCCCTGTGACCTGAATGGCAGGGATGCTTTTCCTTTATGTCAAGAAAATGAGCTTTGAATCCACAAAGTCTGACTATAGGGCTAAATCTCTCAACCACTCTATTTTGCTGAGAAAACCTGAAAAGAGGATGATTCTCTGATATGTTCACACCCAATTATAGTCACTGTGACAACTCCTGATGAAATAACACCTGTTTTTGATGGAATTTCTTTGGCTGGTGAAATATTGGTGAAAGTGATGTGTGTCAGTCTCAGGCAGAAATGTCCAGAGTCAGCACATGGTTTGCCACGTTCTCCATTTTTCTTCTGCCACTAGATCCAGCAATGATCCAGACAGAGGCTGTTCTGTTTGCCTAGCTGAGCTCCAGGCACCAGAACCCCTCGACAGCCATTTTTAAAAGATCCCCTGAGATGATGATTACAATGAACAGCTCAAGCTGAGAATCACTGCTAACTTCATAAACAGAGTCTGACTATATCCGTTTTTTTCCAAGTCAGAATTCTATGTTCCTCTCGGAGGCAAGCGGCTCAGAGGAGATATTTCCTTGATTCATGACTTGCTCTTGCCTGTCACGTACGTTTTCTTCATAATTGACTTAGACATGCTATGACTCATTTCAAAAGTCAAAAAAGCCCAAATTCCATTTTAGGTAGATCTGAACAACTACAACAGTCTTCGTGCTCTCACATTTGAAAAGTGCATTCTACTCTACAGATCACTGTCTTGATGCAGTATCTCACTCCCTCCTCACCACAGTCCTAGGGTAAAAAGGTCAGATGTTATTCTCCCATGTTAAAGAAGAGAAAACCAATACCTAATGACAGAGAGAGAGAGTGGTTACCCCAGAATCACACCAAAGGAAAATGGAAGAATCGTGTCTAGAACCGGGTCTCATATCTCAATCTAGTCTTCTTCACATCCCTACAGTCTGCCTACAGTCAAATTTGCAGCCCAACCCTATTGGCCCCATATTACGACCTGCCTTTATTCGTCACTTAAAGGGCTTCTCATTCTCAAGGTGCCTGTGGATCGTGTTAAAAATGCAGAATCTGAGTCACTGGGTTCAGGATGGGGACTAAGATTTTATGTTTCTAATCTGCTCTTCGTGGGCACCAATGTTGCTGGGAATCATACATACTTTGAGTAGCAAAGTCATCACAAAATCGCGACAGATATCCCTTCAAATAATACTGAAGAAAAAAATTAAACTGAGCTTCACTCCTCTACTGGATGCTCATGAGACAAGACACATTTACTGAAGCACATCATCCCGATCCTTGGCAGTTCTCTCTCTAACTAGAATATGTCTTACTCTTTTGGCAGCCAAATCAACATCGTGCTCATGTCTGGAACCGGATCAATAGCCTGAGTTACAGCAGCCATTGGCTATAATTTCTGCCCCCTCCCCGACTCTCCAACTCTCCTTCTAGTTCTCAGACCAGCAGGACAGGCCCACTGGGGCCAGAGAGCCATCTGGCCATGCAGCTGGCCTGGGCTTCTGAATCTGAGAACACAATGGTGATTCCCTGTGCGCAGTCTAAGTCCTCAGATGGCATCTTCCATTCCTGGAAATAAACTACCAGAAACAGTTAAGTTGACAAAGGGTTTTGTCTTGAAATCCATTCAAGTAATGCCATATTGGCATGTTCTTTTTCAGTGTGTTCTTATCTTTAAAATAACTTAATAGTTACATACCTTAGCGATATGTAAGAAGGTCCTAGAGAGCACAAAGAACAAGGACCCAAAGATGTAGGGTTATTCTTGCCATGGACTTGGAGCAAACGTGATTAGCATTTCATTCTTTAGAAAATGAAATGATAAAACCGCAGGCTCTCCAATAATCTTTCTTAGCCTTAATATTTTCTGAGACAGTGATTCTATCTTCACGAAGTAGTACAAGAAAAGATTTTAGAGAAATTTTCTCTCTCTTCCTTCTACTTAGTCATTCCCTTCTCCCAAAGGTATCCTACACTTCAATTGCCACACAGGCCATTTGATCATTGTCCGCTATACCATGGAGTCATCCCATATTAAACAATCATTATTAAGGACTACCCGTTGTATGTCATCCATACCATTGTATATTATCCAGTTTTAAAAGGCACATATGGAGAGAGTAACATGGAAACCTACAGTACCATATGTAAAATAGATAGCCAATGGGAATTTGCTGTATGACTCAGGGAGCTCAAACAGGGGTGCTGTATCAACCTAGAGGGGTGGGATGGGGAGGGAGATGGGAGGGAGGTTCAAGAGGGAGGGGACAAATGTATACCTATAGCTTGTTGTTGATGATCTGTACCTACAGACTCTTGTTGATGTTTGATAGGAAACAGCAAAATTCTGTAAAGCAACTGTTCTTCAATTAAAGAAATGAATAGATTTTTTAAAATTAAAATAAAAAATATAAAAAAGGCACCATTGAGTGTATGCAGCTATGTCTTAACACACAGATACCTCCCCTCAGTCCCCTGTGAGTTGGATTATTTTTTCCTAGCCCCCTTTGTCTCTGCTTTTAACCCCCTGCAATTTGATGAATGTATATTCACATTCACAGAGTTGCTAAAGAATAGTATTTTGAAATAATAATCATTTATTCCCTTTTACTTCTCTCTACTCCCTCCATGCCCCACCCCCATGTTCTCAGAATTTACCTCTGCTCTTCTTGGCCCCAAGGAAAGAATATGCTAAAGAAAAAGAGCTACTCCTGTTGGTCTTTCTGCCTCTTCTTTAACAAAAGTCCCCAAGGTAAGGGAAGCTCTCAAAGAAGCTGAACTAAGGATTTCTCTCAGCCCCTAAAGAGACTCCACCAAAGGTCCTGCCCTGACCTCTCTCCCTGGTGACACCACCTGATGTCAAGACATCAAGACCACAGAGAAAGAAGGGAATGGCTGTAGGGTACATATAGGCCAATATGTACCAGAGATAATGTCTCTCAAGAACCCCCTACCCAAACAGAGTATGAGTGTGGCTGAAACCTTCTGTACCTGAAGGATGAAGAAGACAAAAAGAAAAAAAATGGAAACTGGACAGGTGTGGGAAGACCTGATATCAGACTACCCCAATATCTTAAAATTGCACAAGATCCAGAAGTATGACACAATCCTGGGGAGAAATGGGGAAACCCCAGGAAGGACTGAGGTTAAGGTATCTTTCCACTAGCCTAGCGGAATGAAGCTTGCAGTCAGAAATCAAAATCTGAAACTGAGTTACTAAAATGAAGACAATGAACTGAAATATACATTATCCCTTTCTAAAATTCATAACTGCTCTCCGTCCATAAGATGCTGTATTGCATTGCCTTGTGTGATCAACTCTGGTAGGAATCAACACTGCAGAATATTAGGGAATCCAAGATACTATTCATTAAGTATTCCTTGCTAGCTAAGCATCCTTGAAGTACCTGGAGCCATGCAAAACACATATATAGCAGTCTCAGTGAATACCGTTTGCTGGCTGACTGGTTGTCTGAGCAACCCGCATATTTAATGAAACACTGAAACGACTCCCTTCCTTCATCTTAGCATGCCAGTTTGAATACAGACAGAAAGCTATTTGAATCAGTAAAATGTCAGCAGAGACTGGGCCCTTAATAATAGCTTTTACCAGATCCATTTCCTCAGATTATTCCAAAGCTCTAGCCTGCAAGAATTCCATCCTTTTCACCAGGGAGCTGACCCTGGAAGGCAGACGGCTGCTATAAGTGTTTTTACAAAACTGTAAAGGCGTTAACAGTATTGAAGCTCCAGGAGCACTGTGAAATTTGGGATGCTATGTCCTGAAGTGTGACGTTCACCTTTGGCAGCTGTGCTGTAACCAGACATGGCAGGTGTTAACTGAAATTGAAAATTGCCTTTCAGCAGTCCCACGTCCTCATTATTTTTAACATCATAGCTCGTGTTGCTAAAAATATTACCAAATCTCTCCCTTTGGACAATTTGGAAGGGGAGGTATTATATTAAGAAATAGATGGATAATAACCACTCCCTACTGGAAGTTCAGAATAAACGCCAGTGAAGGCATCAAGATCCCTCTGAGGGGCAGCCATGTTGGATTCTGTCCGTTGCTGCAGAGGCTAAGACACACTTCAAACAGCTTCTGCATCTCTTCTCATCTGAAAGTGACAGGATTTCACATTTCACTTTAACAGTCACTGTTCAAAAGTACTAACTTACCACCCACGAATCCTGTTTTGTTGCTTCCTTTTCCTTAAAAAGATTTTTTTTTTAAAGTGAGGCTTAGTATTTAAGTATTTAAGCAAGGAAACAGGGAAGAGGTATGATTTTTAATACCTCATCACAAATGTCAGGCCTGTGACCCTGGGTCTTCTTTCATTGTCAAACCTATGCCTGCTAAGAATGCTTTCCTTATTGACGTTTTCGGTCATAGCTATGTTTAGTTCACTGTCCAAGTGATTTACTGGGTATTCCAGACATTCAACCCAAAGCAAAAAGGTTTAACAAGTAAGATTAATTTTTTACTATCCACACCTAGAAGAATGCCAAGGACTCTCTCTGCAGACACTGCAAAACTGACAAGAATCTCTTGTCTCCAAGTTTTCAAGATAGCAGCTATAAAAGGAAAAGCCGTGGACCCAAGATATTCTAACAAGTTAGAAACCTGCAGTTAGGTTATAGACAAGGATAGAAACATTCTCAGCCTATCTAGCTGTGGAGGTATAGCAATTAGCCAAGGTGGCAGTGGTCAAGCTCTCTCACCCCACCTTCTGCAAACAATGACTTTGCATGGTTATGTAACAGTGGAGATAATTTATAGCAATGCACATGCTTATCCATATGGCACCTTTGTTCTGTATACCTGTATAAGTACCACCTGAACCAGCCCTTGCAACTGCATCAGCCATGAGAAAATGTGGCATTTTTGCCTTGCTGCAGTATCAGCTACTGGGAATGAAGCATGTCTGCAGTTGCTACGGCTCCTCACATTTTCTTCCACCTTCCCTGCTTGTGCCTTGCCTACACTGTGTTCAGCGATCAGCGAGACACTACCCTAGATACTCTTCCACAAGTTTAGTTAGGTCACTTGAAATACTCCTCTTTTCCTGAATACCATACAGACACACACGTCTTCACTGTCTGTGTGATGTCTGCTCCCCAATTCTAATCTTACAGATAAATGTAATAATAATAAGAGTTCCTAACTCATCTCAGGAAGAAAAACTAAATAATTCAATTTTAAGGGTTTAAAACAGAGTACATGGCCAGCACCAAATATTTGTGATTATTACCCCTCAGGGTAATATTACATACACAAAGTTATCACTTATCAATGTTACAGAAATACCATTTTCAATGGATATGTCATGATTATTCTAGAACCTGCAGGTTAATTACATATTCTTGGTTAGGGTCTTCCCTTAGAGTGCTGAGTCCACAGTCATTTTACCTGAAATTCCTTGGACAGGGCATCCTTTATGATTACCCACCTCACTTTAAGTTTCCTTATCACACAATCAATACGATACTCAGAGGCATCTCATTTAAATCTAAACTTAGCCCCATTGATTGACCCAGAAGCCATCCCTCCATTCTTGGTCTGAGAAAGTACTTTCGGCCAACCTACCAACAATGGGAGAGAATGTTGAGCCTGCAGCTGGACAGAGACAACTCAAGGTTCTTCAATTATGTGCATAATCAAGGAGAAAGTGGCTGAACAAGAATTTTCAAGTGTGGCTCTGTAAGAGAAGCCACCCCACAGAATCTTAGAGCATGGCTAAATGTCAACAACACTGACCAGCTAATCTCCCTAGTACGATGGCTGAGACCAAACAGACTACCAAGGCTTATGACAGCAGTACATTTCTATAGCAAGGAGGCCATAATTCCCAGTCAAAAGGAGTTGTTAGGACAAATAGAAAATCTGTAAAGTTAGGGCAGATATCACAGCTCCAGAGTGGCTACAAAAACAAGCTTGTTCCTACTCAAAAATGGTGGCCAAGACATTGACTGGACCCACCCCCCCTCCCCCGCCATGGGTTCCCAGTCCAGCTTTTCATAGGCTTCCAAGGGTTCCAGCCAATGGGCAGCCCAATTCATTTCCAACAAATGTTGAATAGTATTCTTTTTGTGTAACCTATCCCTCAGCCTTTCCTGATCCAGAAATGACAGCAGTTCACCTTATAGCTCTGGACTTGGACTAGATACACTACTATAGGGCTGAAAGCACTTACTTAATTTTGACTTCTTAAATAGGCACAATTACCAAATGATCTCTTCCTGCTCACTCCCCTCAATAGTCCTCACCCACCAGACCACATCTCCATTCTTTCTTTCATTTCACAAAATCTCAGGCCTCTATCCTCCCCAGTTCCAAACCTGTTTTAACTTACTGGCTATGTGTAAATAAATGATCATATTCTGTGCAAGATTCTTAAGCAAGAGATGCTACCAACAAGAATATGTTTGTGCAATGTGTTCTTATTAAGCATGATTCATTCTTGCTCTAGTAACACTGCATAGGAGATACAGCAGAAATTTAAGGCACAGACTTGACCTCACGAAGCATATAATTATTAACCTCTTCTAATGAACATCATCTCCCACTCTACTAGACTCTAAGAAAATGGTTAATAAATTCTGTGTGTAGGAAATAATGTTATGGCATAATACAATGACAGTAAATGGATTCTAAATAAACTCCCCATTTTCTCAACCCCAGCCCAGCAAAAGCCTTAAATATCTCCAATAATAAGTGAGTCTTTGAATGAGAAAAGCCATCAGATCACATGATGAAATCATCAAAGGCATGTGTATACACACATGAATTAATGGCTTTTTTTTAAACCGTGAATCTGAAGTCCTTTGCTAATTCTTGATAAAGCTGGCCAAGTTCAGGCTATGTGTTCTTATTTAAAAACTCACATCTGTTTCTTGTAATTCATTAAGTGGCAAAACGCCACTCTCCTGCTTCTGTGCACCTATTGTTTAACTTGGCTCTGTTTCCAGTGGTCTGAATGGTGTTCTCTCAGATGGACAATGTGTTTATTCATTTAGCTATAGCTGTTGTTATTATAAGTGTGTCTTCGAAACAGACTTAAAATGTCTGGAAGGAAGAAAAACACCTAGAAGAAAGCAATCAAGCATATCTCTTTTTCTTAATGTTCTTTTCCCCCTACCCAAATATTAAACACACATCCTACTCCTCAGAACATCTTTCTGAAAGATGTAGTTGCCAAAAGGGTAGTAAACTATCCTGAGATTGAATCTAAGTAAATTAGCTTCTAATTCCTATTGTTCAAACATTAATAGGCCTTGTCAGGATGCCTTGGCCCTCATGAAAATGCTTCTGCTTATTGTATGATGCTAAAAATGGCCCCCAGAACCCATCTAGCTCAAATAAAATGATCTTTAGTATCATAATTTTTAGTAAAATAAATTACTCAAGGCACCATTTTGTGATGCAGGGAGCCTAAGATTTTGAATGGCAGTATGGAAAGGACTTCCTGATGGAATATGTCAACAAAAATGAAAAGAAAGACTATGGTGTCCATTTGATAAGGATTAAACATGCAAAAACTGAAAGCTTGCTCTTGGGAGAAGAGCCTTTATGACTTCTTGAGTCCCTCCAAGCTCTAGGGTTGAATGATTCCATAATAATAATGTGACTGCTTTGAAAAGTATTGAGATAATGAGATTGGCCAAGGAGATAACCTGAAGGAAAATCTGAGTAAAGAGTGACGCCGTCTGTCAATCATAAAGGAATTCAATAGGTGAAACAGAAAGAGGTCTCTTGAGAAATGGTTGGCCACAGGGTGCTACACCTCATCACATTTCTTGCTGGTAAAACCCTCTTGCTTTGCTTAGAAGGGTTCATTTGCTGAGCTTTCACAAATGTAGAAATATGGACTCAGCAGTTTACAAAGCCAATTGGCAGTTTCAATCGTGTCACTTACAAGAAGAATTTGATAACCAATTCAGAAATGAATTGTGCTCCTTTCCTCTCTTGATTACCACACCTCACCAAACCCATTCTGACTGTTCCAAGCATGTGGTCTCAAGTCTAATTTGTTGTGGGGTTTATGTACTGAGTTATTTCCAGAAAGCAAAGCTCTGAGGTTTAGCGGAGGGTGGGGAGGGAGAAGAGAAGGATATCTATTAAAAATATCACATGACTTTCTTTTCATTCAACAATAAATGTGTTCTAGCAAGAAGGAACTAGGAACATAGTTCGTGTTGAATAAATTTTATCTGCTCATTTTAAAACTTACAGGACAATAACTATATTAACATTTATGTTCCTTATCACATACATCATAGTCAGTACCACAATAAAATAAAGCTGAAAATGATAGATCAAGTGAACACATCCTATAAGATCTTGGGTAATATGACCTTGTTTCTGAACCGTGTTAATTAACACTTCTAAACCTTGACCTTCTTGTTTACAAGCCATGACCAGCTTGGCACTGCCTACTTCTTAGGGCAGTGGGGATGATCAAAGGAACTACCATTTCCTTTGACTACTTACATTTCAGCAATGTACATGAAAATGCTTTTAAAACAGAAACATGTTCCTCAAATGAAAAGTATTGAGAAAATTCAAGCCCAGAAAAGTTGTGTGCTGTGTGAGATGGGGAGTTAATTAGCTATGGGTCTGAGACACAGAGCTAGTTGTCTTTATTTACAATCCAGCAGTATTTCCTCTGGAGATTCTGTCATCTTTCCAATTTCTCCTTGCGAACCAACTTGGAGACCAAACTAACAATTTGAAAAGACATGCTTTAGAAATAAGCACTACACCGAGGCCTTTACCACCCAAAAGAAATGAAAAGAGTTTAACATCAAAATGTGGAACAGATCTATTTGAAAGGTCCTCTTCTAACTAAAATGACTCAATATTCTGCTTTGAAACTAATGTTTGGGAAACTTAGGGATACGGTCCTAGGTGGTTCTTCTCTGGGTGACACACTCTTTCACAAATCATCCACCAAGGAGGCATGTGAATTTATACCTGCTACCAAGTCCTTCTCTGACATTGACCACAAGCTAGGTCTGCTTCCAGCCACTAAAGGAACTCCATTAATGGAGTCTTATGCTTGAGATTTGTTCTGAAAATGTGCAGAATTCTAGATTACAACTTATCTTGTATCATTTCCTGGGGAGTAGTTTGCAGGTCTATATCCGGTAAGTAAAGGCCCTACAAGCCTTCGAGGTTTCTCCTTATGTTGTTCTTAATTTCATTCAACAGTGACCATAGCCCCTTTTTCATATTCAATCAGGCATTCATTCTACTCAGCATGTCTACTGAAAACCTACTCTGTACCAATCACTGCTCAGTGTCCAAGCCACTAAAGTGGAAAAAATGGGAAGAGGGGAAAGAATACATTTTCCAGACCCTGACACCATCAATGACAACATACCAATACCTATCCACTGTATTTTATGTCCAGGATCACACTCATAACTGGCCAAGATTCAACTTATTCAACACCTCAAGTCCCTGTTCATTTCCAAGACACAAGGACATGAGATGTCCCTTCCTACAAATGAGGACTGCTCCTTGATTCTAGCTCCAGGCTCTTAACAAAGGGAGGACGGGAGGACGGAGAGAAGAAATTGATCTTAGTAGAAGTCATTTTCCATTTTCAATCTAACGTTGTGTTTCTTTTCTCTTAAGTTCCCCACTTCTAAGTTACTCAGCCAAATCAAATCCTAACACCCTGGACTAGTATATGCAGTGACAAGCAACTCCAGGGGAGAGATGGCTTTGTAGTAATACTTCCTGCAAATCACACTCTGTGTTTATCCCCCAGATTTACTCAATTTGAGCAGGATCAGCACAGCTTACTCATCCCTGACTTTTTTTTTTTTTTTGCACTAATATACTTGCACACAGCTAGGCATTTATCACCTGAAATTTCTATAGTTTTGTTTTTCTTCCCCAAGCACAGCCCTCTACAACTGTTCTTAATTGAAATTCATTTTGATAATATCTGAAAATCTCTACAGCTTCTTAGGGTTACTCTGAACTCTAGTGAAATTTCTGTAGGCTTTCAGACCTAGAAGAAATCTTGGATATAATCTCTACAGCTTCTTAGGGTTGCTCTGAACTCTAATGAAAGTTCTGCAGGCTTTCAGACCTAGAAGAAGTCTTGGATATAGCGAGTCTGATCACTCCTCTTCTGCTATAGAGAAGGCAATGGGGATCCAGGGGCATAGAGGACATTTTCAAGAATGTATGATTTACATTCAGCACAAAACAGAGTTCATCTCAGATGGTTCAACTGAAGAAACTTGAATAAAAGGACTTTTTACAGGGTTAAGAGTAAACAGTAGGTGCTGAGACCCCCAGCAACCAGCCACTGCAGAAATTCTTTGCTTTCCCTAGAGTTTAAGGAGTTTAAGGAGAAGTGGAAGATATAGTGAGCAGAGCTCAGTGGGGCTGGAAATGAGAAAAAGCCCTCAACCAGGGATATAGTCAGGGAAGAACACAACTACCATCCTGGATGCTGTGTCAAATCAGTGATGATTGGAGAAAATACCCTGATCACTGACTCCCCGACCCATGTCAGTCTGGTGTTTTCCATCCACCATGATTGCCAGAGACCAAGGAAGGCAGACGTGTGGTTCATTCAGGCCAGCTTTTCCCACAGAGAGCAGAGCAGCAGGGCCAGGAGAGCAGACTGGGAGGAGAATAACTAGATACAGTGAGCTTCCCTGGTGGCTCAGAGGGGAAAGCGTCTGCCTGCAATCAGGAGACCTGGGTTCGATTCCTGGATTGGGAAGATGCCTTGGAGAAGGAAATGCCAATCCACTCTGGTACTCTTGCCTGGAAAATCTCATGGATGGAGAAGCCTGGTAGGCTACAGTCCATGGGGTTGCAAAGAGACGGACACAACTGAGCAACTTCACTTTCTTTCTTTCTCTCTTACTTTCTTTCTTACAGTGAATTCAATCACCCAGCTTTCATACACATCTTAATACACATCTCCATTTTAACCATCATCAGTCTTATTTCAGGGCTTCCCAGGTGGCTAGTAATTAAGAACCCACCTGCCAATTCAGGAGACATAAGAGATACGGGTTCGATCCCTGGGTTGGAAAGATCCCCTGGAGGTATGGCAACCCACTCCAGTATTCTTGCCTGGAGACTCCCACAGACAGAGAAGCCTGGTGGGCTACAGTCCATAGAGTCCCAAAGAGTCAGACCCAACTGAAGCAACTTAGCATGCACACACACAGTCTTATTTCAAAGGCCCTCTTTGCCTAGCAAATATTTGGTGAAGAGGAAATGAAGGAAAAGTGAAAGAAAGGAAGGCAAACGGGAAAAATGTAGACCTAACCTGTGCCAGGCCCTGGGCCAAATACTATAAACAGTCATGAAGAAATAACACAAGTATTTTAGTAATATAGTTACTATATTTAGTAACTATTTAGTAACTACTAAACTATGTTTTAGTAATATAGTTACTGTGTGAATTACTACATGACATAGTGTTCAGCCCCTGCCAGGCCCATGCTGAGCACTTTATAAACACCAACTCATTCAGTTTGCAACCTCGGCCATCAGAGGAGGAAACAGAAGCATAGAGTATGGAGTAGAATTAGTCCCAGCCCCCTGCAGCAGAGGTCATGCTGTAACTATTACTCCCCTCTGCCTCCACGAAGGAAAAGTCCCTTAGGGAATTCATTATGTATTTGGGGTCCCAGTAATATTAATGGGCTTCCCAGGTGGCACTAGTGGTAAAGAACCCACCTGCCAATGCAGGAGATGCAAGAGAAACAGGTTTGATCCCTAGGTTAGAAGATTCCCTGGAGGAGGATACAGCAACCCACTCCAGTATTCTTGCTGGAGAATTCTATGGACAAAGGATCCTGGCAGGCTAGACTTCATAGGATCTTACAGAGTCAGACACAACTGAAGCAACTTAGCACACAATATTAATGCATGGGTACTTAGTTATGAGCATTAAACAATAACAAATTATATCAGTACAAGACAGTGTAAGGAGGAGTTCAGGAATGAGAGTTCAGTGGGGCTGGAGCCATAAACGAACAGACCAGAGTGGCTCTTAAAAGGTGTGCAACCCAGAAATGGCTTCAGGAGACTGCAAACTTGCTGGGGTGGAGCCAAGAGCAGAACCAGGTTGCCTGGCTCCAAACAGGGATTCCCCATCCCTTTGTCATTGACAATTCACTTTCAGGGCTCCGTAGGTGTTTCCTTGGAGACAGGGTTTCAAAGGATAAATCTAGTACTTCCCTCCACAGGAACTTAGGGTCTCGCCTTGGCCAGCCTCCTGCCCTCAGGCCAGGAAATACTGATATGCTTTTTCGTCAAATGGCGCAATTCTTCTGCATTCATTTTCTTGATTCTGTGGGAAAGTGACCAGTATTTTTAAAGAACTGAACACAGGCTTATAAATATATGCAAGAAAACATTTAAACAGTGGAATATAAGCAAAGTAAGACTAACTTTGTCCATCACACATTAGTCTCTATTATTGCCAGTTTTGAATATAATTTAGGCTCAAAGAAAATGCTACATTTGCTTTCTTAACCATCTCTTAGACACATGAAGTATTTAATAAGAATATTAACTGAGGTCTTTTTGTTCAAGGACAAAGCATGTAATTTTCTTTTCATTTGCACACGTATTTTGATCTTGAAGGGACTAGACATCACATTTGGTTTTATGTTATTGCTATGTGATTTTCCAATTAGGTTTCTGTTATGTTCTGCAAACAGAAAAACCAGCCTGTATCTAATTTAATACCTATAAATTTCCACAGATGGTCGCAGAATATTGTAGAGTCTAGTGGATAAAGATTTTGCCACATGTTTTCAATTCGTGAGTTAAATTTGTGTTTCTACCACATTCTTTATTAAAAATTTCCATCAACGATTTGGTTTCCGGAGAGTAAGATTATAAAATAATTCTCTCTGTTTCACTAGGCATAGTGACATCTGATTTGAAAAAAAAATTTGTAGATTAGGCAGCCAAGTTAGACAGCAACAGTTCAGCTGTGACTAATGAAGGCAAAAATGTTAGCACAGTTGTTAAAAGTCAGATTCACCCAGACTAGCTTGATCCCAGTGTGTATAAAACACCACAGAAAAGGAAAGTTTTGAGGGTGGAGCCTAGGATTCCATGAGCAGCCATAAAATTCCTTATACATCTGTCAATGCTGACAAGTTCAGCCTTATCCTCCTCTTAGCTGAACCCGGGCCAACAGCTGAGGGGCTCATCACTGAGTGCAGAGTTTAAGAGAAGAACACAGAGTTTGATATCAGGCCAGCCTGAACCCAGATCTGTCTCTGTGTAGATGGTCCCATGATGAGACTGTGTGCAAGTTATTTAACAAAAGTAGAATAATATCTTCCCATCTAGTGGCTGGAGTGACAAATTCAAGAAGGACTCCCCATTTCCCTGCAATGAGTTCTCTCTAGAGAAGGTACTAAGCTATCAACAAACTTTGACACAGCAGAGAGGTAAAGAAGGACCAAGGGCAGTGGAGTAACCACGTGTGAGGGTTTAGGAAGGTTTACAGAGGAAGGGACATTTGAGCTGGGGCTTGGAAAAGAAAGGAAGTGACTACTTTCCTGGGGTTATCAATGACATCTTGAATACTATCTGTGATAACTCTTTGATTCATAGAGACCTGTGTTGAAAAAGGTTCTATGGTTCTGTCCAGCATTTTCAGTGGCCTTGTGGTCAATCTCAGACCCAGTGTATGGCAATATCTCCAGGCAAGCTCTCCAGGAGAATGTATTCTTCCCCAGTTTAGGGAATGAACTGGTCTGTGGCCTCAGTTCCTTGTCCAGAAGGCCAGTTCTCATGGACACCCTTCCTAGCATCCCTGTAAGTGGGACATACTATTCTCTGTATCCTCAAAGATCTGTGGGAGTCCTACCAGCTGACCCACCAGAACACCAATGGCCATCTAGTTTGGGGTATTTCTTACCATTTCATTTCCTGCTATGGTGCCCACCTGCCATATTAGACCATGCTGCCCACCTGAATGGAGCCTGAACCCATCACAAGTCTCCAATGCAGCCCACAGGAGTGCTGCCCACCCAGAAGGAGCCAGTCCTTCAATCAGGTCCCTTTCCCAGCCTCTATCCCACCCAATCGCTTGCTTCTTTTCCTTCCCCACCAGCTGATGTTGATGAGGATCCAGCAGGCCTGCCCCCAAACCAATCTGCAGTGTAACGCATAGTGACGCATTCTCCCTGGCTCCAAATCCACATCTACACGTAGGAAGGAAAACTGTTCCAACCCTCCTTCCTATCATGTGCTCCCTGGAACACTCAGGCTGGTGCTCCAGGAAGCCCCCGGAGCAAATCTAGTTCCTCTTTCATCTGGCAGCCCTCCATATCTTGAACACAGTTCTCATGTCCTTCTTGAATGATCTCAGTTCAGTTCAGTTCAGTCGCTCAGTCGTGTCTGACTCTTTGCGACCCCATGGACTGCAGGACGCCAGGCCTCCCTGACCATCACCAACTCCCAGAGTTTACTCAAACTTATATCCACTGAGTCAGTGATGCCTTCCAGCTATCTCATCCTTGAATGATCTACTCAAGCACAAATGACAAACACCACGAACACTCAGATGGGCACAAGCACAGTGCACACTGCTGAGCTTCGCACAGGCTTAAGGTTCTCCATTCAGCAGTTCTTTCATAATGCTCGCCCATCATCAGCTCTCAGCCCTGCATGGTGCCTTCCCCCATACCACACACACACCTCCTCCAACAGCATCCGTCCCGAATGGAGCCATTACCTTTCATGTACATTCTGGCAGAGTAGGTTGGTTTTTCTTACTTTAGCCCCAATTGGTCCCACACTTTGACTTCTGGTAGACGTACTTCTTTATGGTTATCTCCATCACAGTCTCAGATGGATGGGCCCCCACATCTCATCTGGACTTCTCTCAGTCTTCTATGTGGCCTGTGGCATTGGGTCTTGCTTGATCTTTTTTTTTTTTTTTCACAGAGTGCTAGTCTACTTCATTTGCCATTTGGGGTGGGGGAAACTTCAGGCTTCAATCTTTTGCTTCACTTTTTTTTTCTCTTCAAAGAGACTCACTGCTATTTTCCAGCACCCCGCAACCCCAGCTTAGAGGCTGTCCCTTCTCTTTACCCTCATCTCCCAAGCTCGTCTTCTATTCCAAGCTGATTATTATCCTTTTAGAAACTTTAGAAACCCCATTCCAGGGGTCACAGATATACTTGCAAGGTCACTCACACTGACTTCCAACAGTCATTACTTTCTTTTACCTCCAGCCTGTTTTGAATGGGTTTTGACCCCTGGTATAGAGGGAGCATGCTATGGTTATGTGAAAATTATATCTTCTCACTGGGCTGTATTAATGGTTTCCATTTGCCCATCTCTGAGTGACAAGTTCTAATACCTCATTACAGCCAGCAATGTTGCTGCATGGACTTCAGCTCCAGTGACTGGGAAAGTAGATACTGCTTAAACTGTGTATCAAACACATAGTCTATGTTTAAATGTCTTCAACTTCCTGTTTTCTTTGCTCTCTAGGGACAATTCTCAGCTGTTGGAGCTAGTCTCATCGCACCTTCCAAAAGCCTCTTAAAACAATTGTTTTGAAACAGTTATTCAAAGTAAGAATATTTGCTTTTTCCACAACCCATGTGTAACCCTCAGAAACACACTTTGCTTCTCTAACACTTCGATCTCCACTCACTTTCCATTTTCCCTTTTCCTTTTTCAGGTAGACCCTCAGAATTCAGATATGATCATTTGAAAAGAGAGTGGACTTTGGAATTCAACAGTGGTTCTAATCCTGACTCTACCTCTTATGAGCTGCGTGGTATTGGGCAATAAATAAATCCCCCTGAAACCTCAGTTTCCTCATCTGTAAAATATGGCTGATGTCAGTATCTCTTCTGCAGGGATCTTGTGAGAATGACTTCAGCTAATTTATACCTCTGCAGTGTTGAACGCTTCACAAATTGGTTTCTTTCCCCTCTTCATTCCAAATAAGGAGCTCATGAACTGCATCCAGTATGGCGACTTCCTCAACAGGAAAGCAACTAGAGAACATTAGTCTTCATTCACAGATCCAATCTTTCTGTCCTTAAAGTCATGGCTAAAGATAACTTTGATGTTCCAGGAAAAAACAGATGCTCACAGGAGACTACAGACTGTTAGAGTTGCAAGTTAACTGCAAGGAAGGAAAGCAAGGCTCATTTTCAACCCAGTGAATAAAATATTGGGTTGGCCAAAAAGTTTGCTCTGGTTTTTCCATATGATGTTACAGAAAAATCTCTTTGGACAACCCAATAAGGCAATAATGGGATGACTGCCACATGGACTAAAATGATGTCAAGATGAAGCCAAAAGAAAAAAGGCAACATCCTCATAAAAGTATAGTTCATGAAATATCATTTGTGCTGCTTTCTAAAATTTGAAGTTGCCTCCTGAAATATATTCCTTACAGTTTTTCCCAGAGCGATCCTCCTCTTTTTGTTCAAAAAGACAATATCACCTTGGGTGACTAAGATCATGTTTTTAAATCACAGTTGGTTGTCATGGTAACCTGATGGCATGTGATTTAAAAAAAAAAAAAAAAAAGCACATTTCATTTCACTGGGTGGTTCCATGACTTCCAGCAGAACTGAGAAGCTTTCTCAGAGCCTTGGAGACCTTTCTGGAACACTGTTGGCAACGGTTGTTTGGCCTTCTCTTCTGTTGCATCCGTCTGCTGGATTGCTGAGGATCACCCAAGACCCTCTTGCTAGGGCCCTGGAAGCTTAAGGGAGAGCAAGAAAAGATGGAGCCAACAGCAGGCAGGAAAGAGTGATAATGATCACATTGAGGCTCAGAAGAGCAGCTGGGGTGGAGGTGAGAGGAAAAACAGGTTTTCTGGAAACAGTCTGGGGTGGTGGCAATGACATTACTAAAGCAACCTAAAAAGGACAGTTCCTGGGCAGAAAGGTTCAAAGTGTCACCCACAGCAGAGCCCTGATGTGAAAATCTATAGACCTGTCTTCTCAGACTGTGACCTTGGCCAAATTTCCTAATGTCTCTGAGTCTAACTTTCTTCCAATGCATGCTCAGTTGCTTTAGTCCTGTGGACTGAAGCCCAGCAGGCCCCTCTGTCTATGGATTTTTCCAGGCAAGAATACTGGAGCAGGTTGCCATTTCCTCCTCCAGGGAATATTCCTGACTCAGGGATCAAACATATGTCTCCAGCATCTCTTTCATCTCTTGCATTGGCAGGTGGATTCTTTACTACTAAGCCACTTGGGAAGCCCTAACTTTCTTCTAAAATGTGAAAAGAATTTCCAAGGTCCCTTCTCTAAGTCCTAACCATCTGTGATGGTAGGATGCTGACTTAGACCAGAGCATCTGAAAGTAAGATCGCAAAGACCCACTGAAGAATGAAAACCCCCCAGACGCCGCCTCAGACCTTATAAATGAGAAGCTCTGGGTCTGTGGCCCCTTGATCTACATTTCCCCCAAACATTTCAATTAATTATTGTGCACAATCAATGTAAGAACAGATGTAAACAAGTCCACCACAAAAGCAAAGATTTCCAAGAAGGGTCTGAACATCAGACTCCACACCACACAGAACAAATGGAGGTGACCTCTAAGAAAAAACTTCAGAAGATAAAGAACGGCCCCCTTTGCAGGACCCGTTAGCCTCCAGCAAAACTGAGCATCATCTGACATGTGCCCGGGAGTGAGAACAGGAGATCGTGTCAGTTCCGAAACAGCAATCATGGTCTCAGGCTCTTCCTGCCCACAAACTCCTGTGGAGGGGTCAGCAAAACACTTTTTATTCACACCACATTAAGGTACAAAGTTTCCTGCTGATAGGGTTGTCAGATCAAACACAGGGCATCCTGTTTTTGGGTTTTGAGGTTTTTTGTTGTTTGTTTTTTTTTTTTTTCTTTTGGCTGAATCTGGCAAACCTACTTACAAACTCCTACCCCAGGCTGTAGACACGGACACGCAAGCGAGGAAGGAAAGAACGTTTCCTCCCTCTCCACCATTAGGTCGTGTCATCCTTCGAGTCTGAACAAAGAAAACTGACCTGTGCTGAGGGAAACAGAAGTGTACAACAGAACAAGGCCTCTATAGCACCCGAATCATGGCTCTAACCAGGTGCAAAAGAGAAGTCAAACAACAGAGTAGCTTTCCTGAGAAAACCAAGTTCTCCTTACCTTTGAGACCTCTCCCAGACAATAACTTAAATGTATAAATTCTCCTCCTTCCTAATTGGCTTTTCTCCAATTAACAGCACAGTGACATCAACAATTTGCAAGTTAGTTCTTCAGTCACTAGGTTGTGTCCCACTTTTTGACCCCACGGACTGTAGTCCGGCAGGCTCCTCTGTCCTCCACTATCTCCCGGAGTTTGCTCACATGCATGTTCATTGAGTCGGTGATACTATCTAACCATCTCATTGTCTGTCACTCCCTTCTCCTTTGCCTTCAATCGTTCCCAGAATCAGGGTCTTTTCCAAAGAGTCGGCTCTTTGCATCAAGTGGTGAAAGCATTGGAGCTTCAGCTTCAGCATCAGTCCTTCCAGTGAATATTCAGGATTCATTTCCTTTAGGATTGACTGCTTTGATCTCCTTGCAGTCCAAGGGACTCTCAAGAGTCTTATCCAGCACCACGATTCAAAAGCATCAATTCTTCAGTGTTCAGCCTTTACGGTCCAACTCTCACATCCATACATGACTGCTGGAAAAACCATAGCTTTGACTATATGGACCTCTGTCAGCAAAGTGACATCCCTGGTTTTTAATATGCCTCCTAGGTTTGTCATAGCTTTCCTTCCAAGGAGCAGCATCTTTTAATTTCATGGCTTCAGTTACTGTCTGCAGTGATTTTGGATCCCAAGAAAATAAAATCTGTCACTACTTCCACTTTTTCCTCTTCTGTTTGCCGCAAAGTGATGGGACCAGATGCCATGATTTTCTCATTTTGAATGTTGATTTTAAACAGCTTTTCCACTCTCCCCTTTTACCCTCATCAGGAAGCTTTTAGTTTCTTTTCAATTTCTGATGTTAGAGTGGTATCATCTGCATATCTAAGGCTGTTGATATTTCTCCCAGCAATCTTGATTCCAGCTTGTACTTCATCCAGCCCAGCATTTTACATGATGTACTCTGCAAGTCTGCAAATTTGGATCCCAAGTAAATTAAATGTGCATTAACTGTGGATATAAAAGAGGGTTCAGACTCTGTATAAAAATATAGTCAATTTTAGCAGCAACCCACTGTTCAAAAAATAGAGACTAAAATTGAGAATTCATTTTCCCCACCCCCACCCCCCCACACACACCAAAAAACACTGGATGATTAGATTGAGATAAAAGTAGAATGTGTGGGGCAGAGAAGCCAGCAGGAGCTCACATTCCAGAGCCTTAAAGGTTTAAACTGAGAAATATTATTAGATTGACCTACACATAATTCTGTTGGTCAAAAAGGAAACAGATTATGCTGAAGCCACCTTCAGAAGCACAGCCAGGTTCCACATAGAAGACATGTCCCTCCCATCATCCCAGATGTCCTCAACTCTCCAGTATATTTATTTGAGCATCTACTGTGTGCTTAAGGCTGTGATGATGCCTATTTTGGAGAAGTTCCCACCCAGGCTAAAGACATTCACATTTGAAATGATTAGAGATCAAACTGAGTGTAGCTACGAAACAAAGGGAAAACATTCATGTATGTTTGAAGTGTCAGCACATCTGATGGAGGGAGCAGAATCTGAGATGACTCTTTATAGATGCAAAAATGAGGGATAGAGATATTTAGGGGTGAGCAACAGGGAAATGGGAAATGGCAGAAATGAGAGTACCATGTTGGAAGAAGGGAGATGAGAAGATGTATGTGCTAGGGACTGGTAAGAGTTGGGGTTGGCCCAGGCAACCCCTGGTAGCTGTTTGCTGTTCCCCTCATCTCCAGATTCCTACCTGAGACTAGTGGTTCCAGGAGGAGGGGCACGGTGCTCAGGCTCTCCCTCCATGGTAGACCGAGTCTCACTGGGATGAGTGGAGTCTTTGGGCTTCCCCAGGACCTTGATCCTTTTCTTGCCCATTTCTTCTGTCATAGGAGAAACTTTTTTGAGTTAAAGAGTATTTTATCTCTTCAAAACTGAGACTGAGTGAAGAAAGCAATTCTTAGCTCAATAGTGGGATTTCAGATAATAGTAGAGGAGATATTAGGATATTCTTGTGTAAAGAAGATATTACGTTTATGTCTGAAAAATGCCTGAGACATCCCTGTAAGACCCTCCCTGTCATTTAGATCTTCTGTCAACTATGGAGAAAAATGATCTCTCTAAAGACTTGGAGGAACAAAAATGGTAATAAACTATTCACTGGCATTCCTAAACGATGTGTTTCTTCATGGCTTCCAACCAAAGACCAAGAAATAAAAAGGAACAGTCTTCTACAAAGCAGGAGCTTACTCTGTGTGAGCTGTGCCCGGTCAATTCAGTCGTGTCCAACTCTGCGAGCCTATGCACTGTAACTGCCAGGCTTCTCAGCCCATGGGTGTCTCCAGGCAAGAATACTGGAGTGGGTTGCCATGCCCTTCTCCAAGGGATCTTCCTGACCCAGGGATAGAACCCCTATTTCCTGCATTATAGGTGGATTCTTTACCAACTGAGCTGCCGCAGAAGCCCTAGGAGCTTACTCTAGGTGTTATTACCATATTTGGAAGACCTATTCCTTTTTATTTAGCAAATCTTTCTGAAATGCTCACTATGTGCTTTCTCATTTATTTGTTACACTTGCTTGGGAAAAAAGAGGACATAGTGAGCAAGAGGAGCCTGGACGGGCACAGCTCATGGGATCGCAGAGTCGGACATGACTGGGCAACAAAGCACGTAAATAGTGAACGAGCGAGCGAGCGAGAGAGCTGCCTAAACAGCAGTCCTCAAAACGTGATGGATCTGAGACGCACTGGGGGGTTTGTTGGGAGAGCAAACTCCTGGTCCCACAGCCTGAAGATTCTGATTCAGTACATCTGAGGCTAAGCACTTGAATCAGCATTTTTTGTAAGTGACCCAGTTGATTCAATTATAGGTGGTCCCTGGCCACTTTGAGAGTCATTGCAGAAAGCAACAACAGGATGTGGAGGTCAAGAATGAGAAAACTTAAGTGGAAACCAAGCAGGCTGAGGCAACATACTGGTTAACCAACAATCACAGAAGGGCTGTGTTCCTCACATTTGTGAACGAGTCCATCTGGAAGCCACAAGGGAAAGATCATTTACCGCAGAAGCATAGCGAAATGGCTGCAGGGTTGACGACAATGGAGTTGCCATGGCAACTGTAATCTGTGTTTCAGTAGAATTGAGAAAGGCCTGGGTAAGAAAGAGGAGGTGAGAAACCTGTGCTAAAGAGAACGCTGTGTGATTTATTAAGGCTGCTGGAGCTGTGTGTGGTAGCTGCCTCGTATCCCAAACAGTGAGGAAGAAATCAAAAAGACAAAGGATGAATTCCTTCCAAGAGGGGCTTGCAGGTAAAGAGTTGGTGGACAGCTGATCCATGAAGCGTGATTTGCCCTTTGGGTTTTTTTTAAATTTGTTCCCACTCTTCCTAATATTGAAGAGTCAACCAAGTGCTAAATGAATCAATCAAAAATAAACACAATACTCACATCTACGGAAGGTTAAAAACAACTCTGGAAAACGACCACCACAGATTTTTATTTAATTAAAAATATTATACATGTTGTTGCATTTTCATGGAAAATATCAAGTTAAAAAACACCAACAGTGTTAGTTTTCAGAGACCTTTGCACCCTGTTTTGCCATTTGCTGCTTTTTCCTGTCTGTGGCATTAACCATGTGTAAGGAATTGGCGCCCAGTGGTATTGGAGCTTCCTTGAGGTTCATACCCACAAGACTCCTGAAATGAGCCGATTTCTCCACGACGATGATATTCCATCAAATTAACTCAGATACCACCTGTTTTGGCTTCCTTGTTAAAGGAAGGGAAAGTAGCTGGCATAAAAGCCCAAAGCACATGTCACCACCAATGCAGCCCACATGTCTGCAAGGATCAGCTATGACCTTATCTGATTTCCAAGCCAGTTGGCACATGACCTTGTACTCTACCCAGTGTATTAGTGTCCTGAGTCTCCACCATAAAACTTCCCCTGAACCCATGATGGGAAGACACTGCCATATAGTGTTTCTATTCAGACAGTCAGCAAATACACAAAAGCACATGTGGTCCCCATGCACAAAACTACCAAATAAAAAAATACATATTGTTACAATACAACCTTTGGAATCACTGACTAAAATATAGCCATGTGAGTATTTTTAAAGTCTTCACATAATTATATATTTGTTAAGAAAAATAACACAGCATAAGTATTTTACTTAAAGACATTTCAGCTAGAAACTTCCCACGGGTAAATACAAGATGTATACAATACCATCCTCTCCCCTCCTTCTTTCATTGCTTTCTTGGGATGGTACTATTCCCTAACTTTTGTCCCTGACCCTGCGTCGTAATGCTGCTTCCCCAACACGCTCTCACGTGATGCTTCTACTGTAACTGGACCAGATGTGACAGAGCCAGCCTGGCTCTGTTCTTCTGCTCCTTTCCTTTAAATCGTAGTACACTGAACTGGGGTTCTGCATCCTGCTTTATGTCAGAGATGAATCCCCCCCAAAACACAAACAAACAAAAATAGCTGGATAGCAAAAAGTTAGAATTGCCTCAGCTCTTAGAAATTAGAAAATAGTCCTTTCTCTTCAGTATGGTCTCTCAATTGATGGGAATAAAATAAGGCTGAAATTGCTTTTCACATTCTGGCTCTGTTGGGGGCATTTTCACATAGACCCCTGTAGTAAGAGGGCTTCTTTTCTTTAGCTGCCAAACATAAAAAGAAACAATCATTAGTACTGAGGAATACAGAAGCCACTTCTAACTGTAATAGGAATCAACAAATATTGGGTCCCTACCCCACTGAAAAATGGATGTTCACAACATGCAAAATTATAAGCCTCAGGAGATTTTCTTGATTCAGCTATTAAAATTCATTTTGTGTAAAAAATCCCCTGTGCTATTGACATAAAATAGAAACCATTTTCCCTGACAGGGAGACAGGAGGAAGGAACTCTGAAACAGCTTTAGAAAGAACTTCCAAAACGCCTGTGATAACTGACTGGATCTTGTGTGTCAGGGGATGAGCTTGCTAAGATAATAAACTTCAATCATTCTCTCTGAGAGCTGTAGTCCTCATCTCTACTCCTCATATACTTTTGATTCGTTTTTTCTCTATCCACACTGATTTCCAGTTTTCATCACCTCAGTAAACCGAGGTCTAATGTACTAGTCTGCGTGGCAGTTTGTAGCAAATGAGGTAGAAAGAAGCTACTGCCACGGAGTAGAGCATCTGGGAATAGAATGTGGAGGTGAGGGAGGGAAAGAGGGAGGAGAGAGGAAGGTTTGTGATGGCAAAGCCAGCCATAGGCAAAGGAGGCTGAAAGTGACTGTCAGAGAGAAACTGTGACGGGAGCACTGACTCCAGACCTCTGTCTCTTCTACAACTGCAGTAAATAGAAACTGGGTTCTCTTTTACTGTGCTGGAAAGGAGGGTAAGACTTGCCAGTCAAGCAGACTGCGTAACAGGGAGCCCCGGGCAGGGGTTACATGGACACCTACAGCTTAGACAAGGAAGGCTCAAGTAATGGGGCACAGAGAAGTGGCTTCCAGGTGAAGTGAGGGACACTAACCACCCAGGTGATCTTCTCCAGCAGCATTTTGCCCAACCTCGTTTCGGGTTTCAGGGTTATGATAACTCAAGTACAATTGTCATGGAGATAAAGAGCAAAACAGCTGCGCCGTGTTATTCACACAGTTACTCAAACTGAAACCTAGTGCAAAAGCACACAAACATTCAATGTCAAACACACTCATCTAAACTATTAGTCATCCTGAAACCTCAAAGGCCAATGCCAAGGGTTCTAGTGTGTTCTTTACCACTGTCCTTGCTCTTCTTCACTTATTGCTTAATCTCAAGAGAACTCGACTCAACGGCATCACTTGGTCATTTATCATCACTAAAGGCGTCCTGACCAAGAACGGTGCATTGCCCGCATTGCACTCACCATTTTGCTCAAAGAAACAGCTGTGATGAGGAAGCTGTAGAAAAACAACCCTGAACTAACTGCTGCCAGGATCCAGAGGAGAAAATCAGAATCCGGGCATGGTTCTGGATCTGCAATAGAGAAGAAAGTAGAGCTTCCCTGAGATGCTTTCTAAATTCTAGGGCCTTACTCCCCCGACTGGTGAGAAAAGGAATAAGTTCAAGCTGCCAAACCTTGATGTCCACCCCTAAATAGAATCGCTGGCCCCCAGCTAAGTCTGTCTCTTGGGGCTACTTGACTAGGAGTTTCAGATCAAAAGCCAAGGCCAAATTTCATGCTGGCCATCACTCCAGAATGAGCGCCCCTACCTGCTGGGAGGAAAAACACCTTCCTCAACTCATCTTATAGTCAAAATGCTGTTGTCTCACCATCCATACTAAGCAGGACTACCACATGTTATGCCAGAGAAGTCTTTATTTCGTTAATTTTTGTTGGAGTAGAGTTGCTTTCCAATGTTGTGCTAGTTTCAACTGTAGAGCAAAGTGAATCAGCTATATATATACATATATCCCCCCCCCCTTTTTTTTAAATTTCCTTCCCATTTTGGTCACCACAGAGCACTGAGTGGAGTTCCCCAAGCTCTACAGTAGGTTCTCATTAGTTATCTATTTTATACATAATATCCACAAAGTATATATGTCGATCTCAATCTCCCAATTCATCCTACCACCCGCCTCTTTCCCCTCTTGGTGTCCATACATTTGTTCTCTATGTCTGTGCCAGAAAACTCTTAACGAGAATTCCCACAATCCTAAACATGAACGACCCAAAATCAAGGGGCCAATTTGTTTGCGTGGCAAAGAAGAGACAGCAGTGCAAAAAGTGTTGGTCAGTGATGCTCACCAATGACATAAATCTGGGTTCCATTGCCCTCGCCCATGTAGTAGGGCGGCGGGTACATGAGCTCCACTTTGCAGACATAGAGCCCAGTGTCCATGGCCCTCAGCCCTTGGATGGTGAGGTTCACTTTGTTTCCTCTGGAGGTGCCAATGCAACTGGAATCATCCAGGAAGGTTAGCTCATCCTCCACCATGTAGGTCCCAGCACAGACTTCGGTCACCTGGCTGCCTGCCTTCCGCAGCACTGTCACCCGGACCTCATCAGCTTTGCCTGAAGACTCATATTCACATGTGAAGCTGGCAACACCCCGGCTGCTAGCCAGCACCACTGGAGGCTGGGTCACATTCATCCCTAATGTGGGAAAACCAAAGGGAAATCAATGAACTCAAGCTCACCCACCACCAGGTCCAGGCAAACCCTTGGGCAGGGTGATCTCTGATGGCCCCCTCCAACTTCACCTGTCAACCCTTCTCTCCCCTCATCAACAAACCCATCACCCTCCCCACCCCTCCCCTCTTCCATCCACCCCAATGCCCCCTCCCTCCATCTCTTGCTGCCTTCTGGCTTCTCTTCCATAAAGGTGCTTCCTTACTGGAAAACAGTTTTTGGAAGGCAGTTGGCTGTGGCAATGAGAACACCGATGTGACAAACAGAAGGGCTGGCTCTACCATGAAATACATGGTTTGGGGAAAGCTGCACCTCCCTCATAGCCTTCATTTTCCCTCCCATGCAAAAGAGGGGTTTAGCTCAGATGACATCACAGTGCCTCCCAACTCTGGTATTCTAAAGTTGTAATAGAGCTGTAGGAACTGTAAAAGGTAGTAGGGGAAATTTTGGAGGCTGAGGTAGAGAATCTTGCCTTATCTCTCAAAGTACACCTTTATTACCTCTGCTTACGTCAACCTGGCCTTGGATCTCGATTGCCCATGGGGAGCCGAGCCCTGGCTAACGTGCTGGCCACCCCACTTCCCTGTGGTGTTATTACCACAGAGTGAAGGATGCTGCTTGATGGAGGAAGCCGCAGAGGGAGGGCACCGGGTCGCTTCCTCTGTAGGCTGAGGCAACCCTGCCATTCACTTCTATGGGCTTCCCCTGACACTGCCATCACCCCTTCCTCCACCCTCTCTCCTTCACTTGAACACCTTGTATTCCTCTATCCTTTGTCTTCTCGCTTCTACAGGAGAAGGGAGGCCAGCTTTCCATACAAAAGGACTCACATCATATAAAAAATGATGGCTTCATGCCAATTACCTTCCTATAAGTAACTCAGCCCCTTTCTAGTCCACCCATCATACAAGTGACACTCAAAACTTGGATGGAACTGTGTAACTCATTCTATACACTTGGTGGTTGTTGCTGAGTCATGTCTGACTCTTTGCAACCCTGCACACTGTAGTCCTTTGGGCTCCTCTAGCCATAGGATTTCCCAGGCAAGAATACTGGAGTAGGGTGCCATTTCCTGCTCCAGGAAATGGCAAAAGACCCTCCTCCTCGGTCTTCCTGACCCAGGGACCAAAGCCATGTCTCCTGCATTGGCTGGCGGATTCTTTGACCTCTGAGCCGTCGACTGCAAAATCAAATAAAGTAAATAACACTCACTGTCTCTATAACCTAATCCTAATTTACTACTCCAGTCTGAGTTTCCAGGACACCTGTTCCTTTAGACTGAAAGCACTAGTCTTTCCCCCAAGCACCTGTATGGGCACCCAGAAGAGAGAATAATATGGCAGCGCCATTGCCATGGGTAATGCAGCAACCCTGGTTGGCTAGACAACACTTTTCTTCCTCAGCCCTCATTTCTGTCTACCAGAGATGCCCTCTGAGCATCCTCTGCACTATTACAACTCCACCGTAGTACTTAAATTCTGCCCTGTATTAAAGGATGTTTTTGTGTATCATTGTATGCTTCCCACTTGTTGTGTTGACTCTAAACCTAAAGGAGACCAAGTTTCCTGCCCTCCCCCAAAGCAAGCTTCCAATTATCGCCACCAAATCTGGTCACACTTCATTTTCCAATATCCACCAGGAGCGGATCCCAGAGACAGGTTGAGACAAATTTTCTTAAAAGTAAATGTGATTGTTTCTCTGGATATTTAACCTTTACATTATTTAAAACATGTAAAATAAGAAAATATGTGTGAATATTTCTTATACAGGAAAAATTAGAAAAGCAAATATTTTTTGAGCCCCTACTTTGTACAAACCACATAGTTTTTCAACCGAGGTCTACAGGGATAGAAAGCAGAAATTTATTCAAAAAGATCACCACTGTAAACCATGTAACAAACCTAGTATCAGCCTTTAAAGGACTTTATTTCATCTGAAAACTGGGGAACCTGCCCCTAAAGTTCAGCAATAAGTCAGGCAACAATTAAGTATCTTATGCCAAACAGACCTATGGCCCTTTCTTTTGTTCGTTCCTTTATTCTTTCATTCTTTCTTCCTTTTTTTTTTTTTTTTTTGTTTTACTACTTCAAACTGCTTCATTTTAAAAATAATTACTAGCTAACTAGTTTATACAGTTGACTCAGTGGATCTTAAAACCTTGCATTGAGTAAAGAAGGCTGCAATGTTAAACAAGCAGGCTCATTTGTTTATAAAAGTGAATCAGAAGACCTTAAAACCTTGAATTGATAGGAAAGAAACATCTCATAATTTGCTTCAATCAATGTTTTTTAAAAAGGAAACCTTGAGCTAACCCTTATTCCAAGCCAAATGGATTTAGGATGGTCTCTCTTCTCTTTTACATCACTTACCTTTACAGTATTTTCTTCCAGTCTTATAGAAGTATCTGAAATTTCTCCTGTCTCCCAGACCAACTCACATATACTCATTAAGCTTCCACTCCATGCCCAGTAAGCTGTTGCTAGCTGTGTCTCTGCTGGTTTGCTCCTTCTAGCTGTCCCTTGCCTGCCTTGGAATACAAAGCTGCCCAAACCAGGAGACTGGAGTCTCACCTTTAGCTTCTGGCTTTGCTATAAATCTCTGCCCTTGACTGAGAAAAGAAATGAAACCCAGTGGGAGAAACACCTCCTCCACCTTCATGCTCCAAAAGTCTCACTCACCTTTAGAGAAAACAGGAATGAAGAGAAGAAAAAACAGGGCAGTGCAGGGCCAGGTCCGAGAAGTCCGCCAAGTCCCATGACTCTGGAATCCAGAGCAAGCCATGGCTTTATGGGAGCGCTTGTTCAGGTCTTCAGGAAGCAGAGCAAAAACTTTCAGGATCTTGAAGCTTTGAAATGTGTTTGAACCCACACAGAATCAAGGACTTTATATAGCTGGCTTTGATCCCAGGTATGTAACATGTGCACACACAGAAGGCACATGTATCTATCCTTTTTGTTTTGGTTTTACGAGAAAGGAAGACGTGGGTTTAGCTGCTACGTCGAAGAGATAACCTCAAACACTCAAAGTAAAACTGAACAAAACAAGCCAATCCATGGATGGAAAATGCACTCAATTTGAAACTGAAGCTTCTTGTTCACTTTGAGGATAAGTGGAGACTTGGAGAATTTCCTGGAGCGCAGGAGTCCCCCTAAGTCCCAGTTTTATCTAATCGTCTAGGCATCTTTTGTCACCCAATTTATTTCACTGACACCCCCCAGAACTGCTTTAGCTGCTGGCCCTCTGAGCCCTTGTGTTAAAGACAGAATGAGTCTGTTGCGCTGTTCTTAGTTGCTCAGGTGTGTCCAGCTCTTTCCAACCCCATGGACTGTAGCCCACCAGGCTCCTCTGTCCATGGGAATTTTCCAGGCAAGAATATTGGAAGTTTTGCCATGCCCTCCTCCAGGGGATCTTCCCAACCCAGGAATCAAACCCAAGTCTTGTTTTGTTTTACAGATGGATTACAGATGAAATCCATTACAGATGGATTCTTTACGGTCTGAGCCACCAGGGAAGCCCAAGAATACTGGAGTGGGTAGCCTATCCCTTCTCAAGGGGGTCTTCCTGCACTGCAGGCAGATTCTTTACCAACTAAGCTACCAGGGAAGCCTCCCGAATGAGTCTGGACACCATTCATAAAAGCTTTCCACCTGTGAGACACCATCCTTGGCGTGCTTTGCAAAGCAGAGTTTATTTCTCCTAGCTCCATTTAGCATTCTGTTAAGAGAAAATATCCAAATCACAAGAAATAAATTGATCTGCCTCTAGTTTTGAAGATTAAGAAAAAATTCATGCATTCTTAAGAGATCTAACTCCTCAAAGACAAAACAGAGTTGGATAAGGTCCAGAAAAAGTCAATGATCCAAGATATTTGAACCTTCCATCAGAGGATAGATTTTCTTTTTTTTTCTCTAATGGGAACTTTTCAAGCAGAAAATCCAGGAACTGAGGTTAAATATGACTGAAGTGCTTAAATTTATGAAAGCTGTAAAGAGAACAAATGTTCATCCTCTAAGAAAATGCTAAGCATTGGGGACTATATCACTCTTGAAACTAAGGAGTTTTCATGTATTTCAATGATGAAAGAAACATTTATTCAGAGGCTTTGAGATGCCAGAAACTGTGTGTGAATAGAATTGAATGATGACCAGACAAAAACATAGCGCCTTAAAGGACTTCTAGAAGACTGACCCACAAGCAGATGGTGTGATGCTGGCCTCCTGCAGTCCTTTGTGGTCTCGCGTGCCCATGCTCCTCAGCACTGCAGAGGGCAGTCTGTGGAATACAGGCCTGATGCGTCTCATCTTAGCCTATCTTGCAGCGTTCCCTCACGTGCCCCTCTCCTCTGATTGTCGTCTCTCCAGCACACTCTTTCAGGTTTCATCACCTCTGCCAAAACTGTTCCTCCTGGCTTCTTCTTCCCATTACTTTGTTTTATCCTCCTTCTCATCCTCCAGGAGGCCACATCACCTCCTCCTGGAAATCTCTCCTGACCTGGCTCTTTGCTATCCTCCACAAGCTCCTTACAGAAGCCCTCAAACCACAGCTAAAATGCCAGCAGCCCATACCAACCTAATGGTCACTTATCAAGGGTCAGATCCCAGTCTGGGCATTGGAGATACAAAAGTGAAAAATGTATGATCCTAATCTTGAGAGGAAGCCAAGGCAGTCGCAAGGCAGATGATTAAACCCATGATCGGGAAATTGGGAATAAGTGCTGGAATTCAAGTATTGCCACAGAAGAGCAGAAGCCATTGGTTCAGCCTGTGCAAGTCAGAAAGGACTCCTCAGAGGAAGTAAGCCCTGAACTTACTGTTAAAGACAAGGAGCAGGAGACAGATATTCAAACAGAAGGAACAGCCCATGCCAGGCTGGAAAGAGCACAAAGTATTAACATTCATTACAGCCAGAGAACAAGATGAGTATGGGAATCACTGGTAGGTAGAAGTCTAGGTTCTTAGCCTTCAATGCACCATAAGGAGCAAATAGGCATGATTAAGTTCACATTTTAGGGAAATTCCCCCAACACAGGAGGATGGATGGGTAAGATGAGCTCAAGGAGGAATAAGATATAACCAGGAAAACCCAGAAGGACACTATTGCAACACCCCAGGCAACCAGGTATTGGCAAGCTTTTTCTATAGAGGGTCAATCGGGCTTCACAGGCCACACAAAATGGTCTCTGTTGCCACTACTCAACTTTTCTGTTGTAAGGTTTAAGCAACCACAAAGAACTCATAAATGAATGGGTATGGCTGTGTTCCAATAAAACATTTTTTTAATGTCCATCATACCTCAATGAAAAACAAAATTTACAAAAATAGGAGGAAGTTGGATTTGATCCGCAAGACACTGTTTGCCATCTCCTGGTCTAAACTAAGGCAGTGGCAGCAGTGGTGATGTGGTCCCCAAGGAGACAAATCCACAAGCAGTGAGTGTATGGAGGCGTTTAGGATGACACCAGATCTATGACTCGGTGCTGCCAGGAACTGTCCAAACGTTTGTCAAGTTTTATCACATTCAAGTCGCAAAACAACCCTACCAGGCAGGGATTACTGGCTTTCCCAGTGTATAAAGGAGAAAACCAAAGCACTGAGAGCTCAGGAGTGTGAAGTAAAAGTCGCTCGGTCGTGTCTGAGCCTTTGTGACCCCACGGTCTGTCCATGAAATTCTCTAGGATTAAGGAGACTTATCCAATCCCCTGTCATTGGTAGGAGAGTCAGGATTTGAAGCCAAATGATGCTGTTAATCACTATACTAAAGCAAAGGATTTAAAGTCAAAGAGAGCTGGGTTTGAATTCTAGTACAATGACTTGCTACCTGTCAATCTGGGGCTATGATTTTCAGAAAATAGCCTCAATGCTATGGCAAGGATTAAATGAGATAATGTATGTCAGGTATGTTAAAGACCTATTATGGTGGCTGGCTACTCAGTAAATGTGTGCTGTGCTTAGTTGCTCCGTCATGTCCGACTCTTTGCGACCCCATGGACTGTAGCCCGCCAGGCTCCTCTGTCGATGAGGATTCTCCAGGCAAGAATACTGGAGTGGGTTGCCATGCCCTCCTCCAGGGAATCTTCCCAACCCAGGGATCAAACCTGTGTCTCCTGCATTGCAGGCAGATTTTTTTTTTACCATCTGAGTTACAGAGTCACTGAGAAAACAGAAGTGTAATTTATTGGAATAGAAAATGTAAGAAAAGCAGACCAGAAAGTGATGGTGGTGAGTTTCATTCAGGTATGTTGAGTTTACGGTATCCATAGATGGTGAGGTGAGGGCACTCGAAAGAAATTGCCATGTGGGTCTAGAGCTCAGGAGAAGGAGCTGAGCTCAAGATGTTGACATAGTCGGCTATGAAGCCACAGGTGAAAATTATTTAGGCCCAAGACACATGATGAACACATTACGACTATTTTAATAGATAAATCAATGAAAACAGTTTAACATAAAAAAAGATGAGAATCACAGTAAAAACTTGTAAAGAACTCTTACCAAGTCCCCTAAATACACTTTTATGAAACTATTTCTGCGAAATAACAGCTGTAAAAGCCACTGTGTAAAAGAATGTCGGTAAAAAAGATATATTCACATTTATTATCCAGTAGATGAACCTGATATTTACAAAGAGAGAAAATAATCAGCAAGTCTAGCAGATACTGCTTTAACCAAGTGATCAGACTGAAGATCATCTATGATGGGCCGTTCTGACATCAGGTCCAGATGCAATACACTGAGAAGAACACACCTCTGTAGCATTACTGCCAAAATTGCTTAAACTGAATCAAATTACGAAAAAACAACTAGAAAAATTCATAGTGGGGGCATCCTGCAGAGCAATTGGCCTTCAAAACTGGCCTTTGATTCCTCAAATATGTTAATATTATGAAAGATTAAAAAATAAACAACCCGAAAAAACTGTTGTAGATTAAATGCAATTAAGGAGGCATGACAACAAAATCGAATGTGCAAGCCTTGACTGAAAAAATCAACTATAAAGTGTATTATTGAGATATTTGGGCAAATTTGAAATATAGACTATAGCTGATGATAGCGCATTAATTTTAAATTTGCCAAGTATTGTCTTATTAGGGTTATATAGGGAAACATCTTTGTTTTGGAGTGATATTTGCTTAAATATTTAGGGATAAAGTTGGCAAATAACTCTCAATGGTTCAGCAAAGATATGTGTATATGTTTGTATTAGTAGACAGAATAATACTAATAAGACAGCGATGACAAAATGTTAACAACTGGAGAATCTAAGGTAAAGACTATATCGGTGTGCTCATGGTACTACTCTTATAAATTCTTTTTTATTTTTAATTGGAAGATAAATGCTTTATAATATTTGTTGGTTTCTGCTATACAACAATGCGAATCAGCCATAAGCATGCATATATCCCCTCCCAAGCATCCGTTCAACCCCACCTCCATCCCACCCTTCTAGGTCATCACAGACTGCCAAGCTGGGCTCCCTGTGTTATACAGCAAAGTTTCAAAGTAAAATGTTGAAAGTAGAAATTATAAGACCACTATTAATATAGTAGATACACAGATAAGCAAACTGAAATTTAGAGAGAGGAATGGCTTGTTTAAGGTTATTCTCCATCCCCTTTCCTCACATCTGTTCTCTACCTAGGAGACAGACCCTGTAGAGGACTTGATTCTCAGGCAGGTTGGCCTCTGGGAGGAGTCAGCTGATTTAAGGCACTGGCATAAGGTCAGAGGGCATGAGGATGGAGGTCAGAGTATTTCTTCCCTGCTTGCTCCCAGATTCAGGCCCTGCCTCTGGCAGAAACATTAGCTCTGCACAACTATAGCTCCTGCGGTATTCCCCAACACTTCTAGAATGCCAATTCTCACTGTTTCTTCCCCTGCTCCTTTCAGTCCTGGAAGTGGTATCAGCTTCTACTGTTGCTAGCATCTGAGTGCTTTAACATCTTCTGCCCCTTACCCTCTTTAATACCTCTAAAATACAGTTGACCCTTGAGCAATATGAGTTTGAAGTGCAGGTGCATGTATATGTGTGTGTGTGTGTGTTTTCCAGTGGTACTACAGTACCACACCACGCTTGGCTGGTTCAATCAACAGAAGCAAAACCAGAGTTATGGAGGAATCACGGATACCAAATGTCAACTCTCAATTATGTGCAGATTTTCCTTAACTCTCACATTGTTCAAGGGTCAGTTGTAGTACTTTCAGTGAGTCTCTTATTTTAATCACCTGTTTCCTGTAGAGTCTCTCATTGACCCAGTCCTAAAGCTAGTATGTGGAGAAAACTGGCTTTAAATCCTGGCCTCATCCTACCCAGTACTTCTTTTCCCCTATTATCTCATAAGCAATAATAATAAGTCCTATCATGTAAGTTTGTATTCATTACAGTTGTGTGCAATTCTGTCTCCCCTATTTCAAATTCTATCTTGTACCTTCATCCCTGGGAAAGATTGAGGGCAGGAGAAGGGGGCTACAGAGGATGACTTGGTTGGACGGCATCACTGACTCAGTGGACATGAGTTTGAGCAAATTCTGGGAGATAGTGAAGGACAGAGAAGCCTGGCATGCTGCAGTCCATGAGGTCACAAAGAGTCAGACATGACTTGGTGACTAAACAACAGCAACATCCTCACTCCACACCTAGCATCTAACTAAGAACTCCTTTGTATAAAACAGGCAATGGAGAATTCTGCATTTTGATTTCATTCTCAACACTTTTATTGCTCTTGCACCTCATTTCCAGCTCTAGGGAAGGTACTAATAAGTAAGGATTCCATCAGAGGACTGATAAGCACCAGTGAGCCCAGCACAGTGGTTAAGAAAGAGGACGGCTGGAGTCAGACAGACATGAGTTCAAATCCTGCCTCCACTGCTTACTAGATGTATCCTGGGTGAGGTTTTCGAACTTCTCTGATCCTCAGCTTCATCATCTATAAAATATGGCTAGTTATGGTAGCCAATAATCTTGTAGGGTTATTGTAACGATTCAATGGTTATTGACATTCAACTATGCCAATAAAATGTTGAAAGCTGTGCTTAGCATATAGTAGTACATGCCCGGTAAATGTTAACTCATCAATTAAATACAGAGAAAAGCATGGATTTCAAACTTCAGTTGTTTCATATATAAACCCTTTTTTTATTATCACCACTCTGAAGGGCATGGCAACTACTGCAGTATTCTTGCCTGAAAATTCCCATGGACAAGAGCAGCTTTGTAGCCTAGGCAGGCTACAGGTCCTAGGGTCACCAAGAGTCAGACATGACTGAAGCAAAATAACTGAGCACACACATTATCATTACTAGTGACTGGATGGTACATTAGACTAATATTGGGTTCTTTCTTTTCTAACACTCACACATTTATTCAATTTTTGCTGTTTTCAATGTCATCAGTATCTGGAATCAAATGATTGAGTCTGAAAAGCATCTCCCTTGTGGTTCAGACAGTGAAGAGTCTGCCTGCAATGCAGGAGATCCGGGTTTGATCCCTGGGTCAGGAAGATCCCCTGGAGAAGGAAATGGCAACCCACTTCAGTACTCTTGCCTGGAAAACCCTAATGACAGAGGAGCCTGGCAGGCTACAGTCCACGGGGTCGCAAAGAGTTGGACATGACTGAACGACTTCACTTTCTTTTTCCGAGTCTGAAAACTCACAACTCTAGACATAATCAAAGATTTCTGTATTGTGAGTTCTCAAATATTCAGTGGTTGAATATTCAAATGTCTGAGGGTATCACATCCTTGGATGTTGTCATTTCAGGGTAGGAAGGGGAAAATCAATTTTGTTATTTACTTTTATCACTCTAATATTTTTAAAAAAAAAAAAAAGGTTGGTGGTAAAGGAAATGAAAATAATTGGCTAAAATTAGGGTTTGGGGATTCACTGTGATTTCATTTCCTCACCATCTTCCTATATCCTGCTAGTTTGAGTAAACCCCAGACTGGTTTTGTAGTACTCTTAGTGGTTACTGGATTTGTAAGATCTGTCCATTTGCATAACTCACAGTGATGCCTACAGTGAAGTGCCTTCAGAATTCCAGATGAGATATGGGTTGGGTAGGGTAACCGGGTTGTTATTACTTAATTGTAAAACTCCTCTGAATTTGTAAAGCTCATCCTGAGCTTAGCTGAACTTGTAAAGGTTTTTTTTCTTTTTTCTAAACCTGCTAAAATCCTTTCCCCAACTAGTACACCACCCCTCAAAAAAAGTCTTTTGTTGAAAAATTTGCACCTGGCATTGACTGTGGTACATACTGCAAAACATCCTTTACTTGATGGTTTCAGATGTAACGGGAAGAATGAAAAGTCTAATATTTGCATAGCGTGCAGTTTCAGGACATCCCATTACGTTGAGCCTATAATCATGCCTAATTAAGGTTATATACTGTGTTTTTATGCTAATTAGCTCATCACAGTATAACTCCTTTCAAAATCGACTTCAAAGGAAAAAGAAAATCATCTACCAAAGTGATTGCTAAAGAAGGATCTATCAATCATCTCACTGAGAAAGAGAGCTAAAGAGAAAGGAAATGACATGCAAAGTGACTGGAAAGAAATTTTAGCTTCATTACCATTAAAGGGTGAAAATATGGGCTGGCCAAGAACTTACTTAAATAAACGTGGTAGGTGAATTTTCAGTCCCTAGGAAATTAATCTACATCATAAAGTCAGGTAAAAATGGACGGTTCTGGGCTGTGGACTTCCTGCGCATCCCTTAGTAGGGAAATAGAGTAGTTCCTGCTCACTTTTTATTCTACAGGGTCCCCTCACTGGGGGAGCGAAGAATGGGGTGGGGGGACGTGGAAATTGTTGCCAGGGATGCAAAGTTTTATCTACTAGTCTTAGTGACAAAATGAAATGCAGAGGCTGCTTCAGCTGAAGGTTAATTCTCACCTATCAGAGCTTTATTTATGCAGAGACAAAGACAGATAAACTTTTGAATGAATAAATGATAAAGTCAACTGTGACTACAATTGTCACAAAGTAATTTGAAGGGGGGAATCTATGTTCTAATTACCCAAGCTGCTTACTCTATATGATTGAGCGCTTTTGAATGTCTTATCTCCATTTATGGATATTGGTCTCATATTTCCGGTTTTTGCCTTTATCATCTCTGATTATCTCTGTCTTCTTAGCATTTCACACCTAAAAGTACAATTAAGTTAGATTGTGTTTTATTCTTAATCCTTCACCCTTGTTGCCACACTGCCAGCCATGAATTGTTTAAGTCAGTGACTTCATCCAAAACCAAGAATAGATATTTTCAAAATAGACGACCCTTTTATTTTATACATTGGATAAGTGATTTGCTGAGAAGAAAAGTGGCTTGCCTAGGATCACACATCTAGATCTTATTCCTTAATCATCAAGCAGAAATAGAAAGAGAAGAGCAAATAATCAATATTTAATCTATCATGCACCCCAGCTCTCTCCACCTGAAAGGTACTCACAGCCTGCCTGATTGCCGTTTAGGACAAGTTGAGATTGGCCTAGTATCATTTTCATTTTACTAAAGAGGAAAGTGTACCAGGCACTGTTTGCCTACCTTAGTGAAAGGAGTAAGAAACCTTGGAGTGCAAGTCAAAATTGCCTTTGATACTGAATAACCCACCCCACCCTAAAAAGTTGCTAGCTAGCCATCTATGAGGTCGCACAGAGTCGGACAGAGTCGGAGCAGCAGCTATAAATAGTGGGCATTGGAAGTGTCAAAGATTTAATGGAACCCATTTCTCCCATGTTATTTGTGGCTAGGTCATCTCAGCCTGAAGCATTTATTTCAGATTCTTGGTGGCAGAGACAATCACTGTTTTCATATTTTGAGCTATGTTATTTCAAGCCCTGCTGCTATTGCAACATTTGAATGATTTCAGGCCTTGATCTTCTCCACACCTTATGGTCACACCTTGCACATAGAAAAGGAGCATCTTTACTCCTTTGTAGTTTATGTGATAGCAGCTGTGATGGTGCAGAAAGTTGTGTTAGATGATGAGGAACACAGGGCGATTGCACAGCCTGTTGTGGGCACTGAATCCTAAAAGAAATGTGAGTTCTACCCTCCCATTTTACAGAAAGTAAACAAAGCCCCTGCAAGGTGAACTGATCTACCCCAAATTATATGCATAACCTGTTAGTGGCAGAACTAAGATGAGAGCTCAAAAGTCCATAAAAAGTGAAAGAAAAAAAAAAGTGAAGTCGCTCAGTCATGTCCGACTCTTTGCGATCCCATGGACACCAGGCTCCTCCGTCCATGGGATTTTCTAGGCAAGAGTATTGGAGTGGGTTGCCTTTAACATCATTCACCGTCTTCCCAAGGGCTTCTAACTCTAATTTCCAGCTAGTTTGCAACTTGAAATTCAGCCCCACCAAACTTCCTGGTGGGTCTTGGGTCCGCTAGAAGACAGATCAGCAAATCAAATTTTAAGTAAAAAAAAAAAAAGGAAAACTTGGTCTTATAGCAGCATTAATCACAATAGTCAAAAGATGGAAACAACCCAAGTGTTCATCAAGTGATGAATGGATAAAGAAAAAGTGGTATATCCATGTGTATGTGTGTGAACTCAACTGCACAATCGAGTCTCTCTACAACCCCATGTACTGTAACCCACCAGGCGCCTCTGTCCATGGGATTTTTCCAGCAAGAATACTGGAGTGGATTACCATTTCCTCCTCCAGGAGATCTTCCCATCCCAGGGATCAAACCTACGTCTGCTGTGTCTCCTGCATTGGCAGGCAGATTCTTCACCACTGAGCCACCTGGGAAACCTTCTATATTCAGCCATAAAGAGGAATAAGGTACTGATGCATGCTACAACATAGAGGAACCTTGAAAATAGTACCCTGAAAGAAATAATGCACAAAAGGTCACATATTATATAACTCCATTTGTATGAAATATCCAGAACAGACAAATCCATAAAGATAGAAAGCAATCTGTGGATGACCAGAGATTGGGGGAAAAATCAGGAAATGGAGAATGACTGCCTGATGGACATGGGATTTATTTTGGATAATGAAAATATTCTTGAACTAGATATTAGTGATGGTTGTGCAACATAGTGAATGTGAAAATATCCTGAATCATACACTTTTATATGTTTAGTAAATTTCATGTTATGTTTAGGTTTACTCTACACACACACAAATATATGGTCATGCCAATGCATTCGGTTGGCATCCACCATCTTAAAAAGCATATCGTTGATCTTACAGTATGTATTGGCCATACATTTTTCCTCTTCTCTGAGTAATCTAGATGAAACACATAGCCAGTTTTGCTTCTTTCCTAGAGTCAAAGGAATGAACTTGCAACTGGCTGAAGCAAGGAGGAAAAGTTCTGATTATTCCTCATCACCTGCAATTGTGACCACATGTCACATTGAACCATCACCAGCCAGAATCTAAGATATGGATCATTTGGCTCTGTCTTCTCCTGGGCACAATTTTCTAATAGGTTGCTTATGGCTGTAGAATAACTAAATGAGATGGAGTTAGGCTGTGGCAAGAAACTTTGGCTCAAAGAACTGTATTATTCACGCATGCTTTAGGAGAATATAATTTAGAAACAGCTGGTTACATTTAGCAGCTTTCCTTCGCAGGCTCTATTTCATGGATTATGCTCCAAGAGAAAACTCTCTGGCCCAGAGTTTCATCCATGAGTAGGAAGCTAAATGATTGCTCTTACTTGGGCACATCAGGACCCAAGGCAGCAAAGGCAGCACTATGAGGAAAACACAGGGTCTTTAGGTTTTGTCTGGCACAGGTATGGAGCCTAGTTTCTGTATTCATCTAAGAGCATCGTTACAGCAAGGAAGTTGCCTTTAAAACTCTAAGGAATCCATTTCTTATATTTTTGTTTTACTTCTCTACTACTACTAAGTCGCTTCAGTCATGTCCGACTCTGCAACCCCATAGATGGCAGCCCACCAGGCTCCGCCGTCCCTGGGATTCTCCAGGCAAGAACACTGGAGTGGGTTGCCATTTCCCTCTCCAGTTTTCCTTTAAAATTGGAGGAAGTTACAGTTCAGTACACACAGGCAAAGTCGTATCCGACTCTCTGTGACCCCATGGACTGTAGCCCACCAGGCTCCTCTGTCCATGGAATTCTCTAGGCAAGAATACTGGAGTAGGTTGCTTCTCAGCATTACTTAAATTTACTCTGATCACATAAAGTTCTTGCCACATGCACACTTTGTCATCTCTGGTCATTTCTTTACATTGGTTAAGAAATGCTGACAATTAGAAAATACCAGAAACATTTTTTCCTTGTCCTCCCCAAAAATATGCAGGTCAAGAAGCATTGGTCAATCATCCCCCTGCTTTGCACCCTCTGATAAAAGAGACAAGTGTGCGCTTAAGAACAAATCAAGTTGTTAGGAATTTTTGACTCAGTATAAAAAAGAGCTAAAGGAAGTTATGATTTATAAAAATTAAGTCTTTGCTACTGGAGTTTATTATCTTGATTTATATGCTAAATTCAGTAACCAAGGTTATGGTGATAAATATTGTTGAGTAAATGCAATTTTTTCTCATCATTTGGAATCGCTATTTTCACTTGAGAAAATAAATCACTTCCTAATGCTCTGGCTCCCTTCCTAGAAATCCAGGGCTTTTTTTTAATTAGCATCATAAAATGTTTGTGTAAGTGAATGCCATTTGTATAATCTGAATATGTTGATTAATTTCAATATCTCTTATAATAAAGAAAAACTGGGGGAAACAGCCTCAAGATTTTTAAGAGAATGGAAATAAAGAGGAAAATGAAAAGAAAGAAGAAGACAAACATAAATGGAGAAGAGGAAGATAAAACAGAAACTTTAAACTAAGGATAATTTGCATATATTCAAAAAAGTATCAATTCTGACCTACCTGACAGAATTAATCAACGATCACAGATCATTGGTTTTGATTGTGGGTGGAACTTTGGTAAAATTCCAGAAAGCTCTCAATATCACAAAACCCCAAAAAAGATGCTCTGTTAGATGTTTTTATAGAAAGAATGTACAGATAATGTCACTCTAGTACTAAATTTAGCAAATAAATTTGATAGTAATTGATAAGATTATAGAACCTATTTTTAGATTCTGTAACTCAAATTACCACAGCATAAATAGTAATTTTTTTTTTAACTCACTAGTTTAAAAGTCAGGAAACTCTTACTTAGATTTAACCACATTTCTATTGACACTGACTTAGATAAGAATGTTTTAAGATTTATAGCAGTTTGGGATGTACCAAGATTTAATGCAAAAAAAAAAAAAAAGGATTGTTCTATCCTCAGTTTCAAGCTTTAAAGATCAAAAACCAATCAATGAAATTCACAAATTATTTTCTACAAAATATTTTAAATAAATTCTGAGTTAATCAATCATTCCCACTGTGTTTCCCAGCAAATATTCAGCCAAGATACAATACATTAGAGGGAGATAAAGACTTTCTCGTGCTCTCTAATTCCAATTTATTGAGTCAGAATTTAGTCACAGTATATAAGGGATAAAATGCATAAAATGGTGGTGTGGGATATAAGAGATTGGAGTTACAGATGTGGCTTTCAGTTCAGTTCAGTTCAGTTCAGTCGCTCAGTCATGTCCGACTCTTTGCCACCCCATGAACCATAGCACACCAGGCCTCCCTGTCCATCACCAACTCCCAGAGTCCACCCAAACCCATGTCCATCGAGTCGGTGATGCCAACCAACCATCTCATCCTCTGTCATCCCCTTCTCCTCCTGCCCTCAATCTTTCCCAGCATCACCGTCTTTTCTAATGAGTCATCTCTTCGCATCAGGTGGCCAAACTATTGGAGTTTCAGTTTCAACATCAGTCCTTCCAATGAACACCCAGGACTGATCTCCTTTAGGATGGACTAGTTGGATCTCCTTGCAGTCCAAGGGACTCTCAAGAGTCTTCTCCAACACTACAGTCCAAAAGCATAAATTCTTTGGCACTCAGCTTTCTTTATAGTCCAACTCTCACATCCATACATGACCACTGGAAAAAACATAGCCTTGATTAGACGGACATTTGTTGGCAAAGTAATGTCTCTGCTTTTTAATATGCTGTCTAGGTTGGTCATAACTTTCCTTCCAAGGAGTAAGCGTCTTTTAATTTCGTGGCTGCAATCACCATCTGCAGTGATTTTGCAGCCCAGAAAAATAAAGTCAGCCACTGTTTCCACCGTTTCCCCGTCTATCTGCCATGAAGTGATGGGACCGGATGCCATGATCTTCATTTTCTGAATGTTGAGCTTTAAGCCAACTTTTTCACTCTCCTCTTTCACTTTCATCAAGAGGCTCTTTAGTTCTTCTTCACTTTCTACCATAAGGGTGGTGTCATCTGCATATCTGAGGTTATTGATATTTCTCCCAGCAATCTTGATTCCAGCTTGTGCTTCCTCCAGCCCAGTGTTTCTCATGATGTACTCTGCATATAAGTTAAATAAGCAGGGTGACAATATACTGCCTTGACATACTCCTTTACTGATTTGGAACCAGTCTGTTGTTCCATGTCTAGTTCTAACTCTTGCTTTCTGACCTGTATACAGGTTTCTCAAGAGGCGCGTCAGATGTTCTGGCATGCCCATCTCTTTCAGAATTTTCCACAGTTTATTGTGATCCACACAGTCAAAGGCTTTGCATAGTCAATAAAGCAGAAGTAGATGTTTTTCTGGAACTCTCTTGCTTTGATGCTACCTAAATAGGAATTACTTTAGCCATATAATTTTATTAGAGTTTAACTGTCTCATCTATGAAAATGAGGAGACTCAATTAGGAAAATCTCTTTCTTTTTTTTTTCTTTCAATTCTAAATAATTTCTAATTAAAAGTACATTTTCCCTTCATGACATGTAAGTGGAAAAAACAAGTTAGAATATTATATTTAGCATATGATCCATTTTGTAAAAATAAACTGAAAATACATGCAGACTTTTACATAGCAACATGCTAACAGTGATTACATAGAATTTTTATTTTCTTTTTTCACCCACCTATACATTCGATTTTTATGAATGTACATGTATTATTTGTGGTCAGAAAAACAGATACTACAAACAATAAAAATTAAAAGTCTTTCTAATGTTTATAGTGCACCAAGTGTATGCCAGGTTATCAGCACTTTTCTGCTTTTGTAAAAGGTTTAAAGGAGATAAGATATGGATATAGCTTCCTCCTCATGCAGAAATTTGAAATTCAAGATGAGTCTATTCAGGAACTTCAGTTTCTGAAATATCAACCAAAGAAGAATTTCTTCAGCACAACATATTATGCTGTCAGATGTGCATCACTATCACAATCATTTAAAAGTATTTCTTGTGTTAATTTTCCTAGAATACTATGAAAAATACTGTGCACATTAAGAAATACATTCTTTTTCCCAAAGATAAATGATGTTTATTTTTTGTTGTTTTGTTTAGCCGCCAAGTCATGTCCGACTCTTTTGAGACTCCCTCCATGGGATTCCCCAGGCAAGAACACGGAGTGGCTTGCCATTTCCTTCTCCAGGGATTCGTCCCAACCCAGGGATCAAACCCAAATCTCCTGTATTACAGGTGGATTCTTTACTGCTGAGCCTTGAGCATGGTGAATTAGACATGTAAATAAATACATAATGTGACCAACACAGGAGACAGACATTAGTGGGCTAGGTTTACTAGAGAATGTTTATTAAATGTAGTCTGAGCTCTTCAGGTTTTAATTCACTAAGACCTTGAATGTAGGAGTCATAAGTTTAACATCCATCTCTTATTGGTTGTGACAAGGAGGAACTGACCCACACAGGCAAACAGGTAAACCTGGTTTCACATTCCGCTTCAGACTTTTCATTCTCTGAATACATGTCCTTGGTTTCTAACTTCATAGAAACTACACAAGATACACAAACAGGTCGTTCAAACAGATGACCTTCGGTTTAAGGTGGAATGCAGGCATCAAGGGGATGCAATGTCAGAATCAGATATCAGAATTTCTAGAAATTCCCATGTTCAGTGACATAAAAATTAGGCATGACCTTAAGCATACCAAGGACAGAAAATTAAGGGACCAATCCTAAGCAATTTTAGAAATTCTCTGGCCAATTTCTCTATGTCAAAATTGTATTCCTACTTAAAGGTACTTTTTTCTTTATGGTATGACAATATAGTCTAAGGCCGTCAACCATGCCAGCCTCTTCTCTGGCAGAAGGAGGCAAGGGAAAAATGAGAGACCCAGCTTTCTTTAGCACATCGAGCCCTGTTAGTTATTCATGCTTAGGTTACACTGTAACATTAGAGGAGACATGGCACAGTGTCACAAGTAAAATCTCAAGGAAATATAAAGATGACTGGCTCCCCACAGCTCATTATAGCTGGAAAAAAAATTTTTTAAACCCTCTAAGTGATGAAAAATTCAATTGCTTCATCTTCATCTGGAGATGAGCATAAAACCTTGAATCCAAATGATGGCAGCCCATCAAATATGTCATCTTGGAAGACTATATATTTCCAGTGATGCTGTTATTGATCAAGACATCTCTGAGATGCCTCTTTTGAACTTATTTTTACTTTTGTGGAGGAGAAAAAAATTCAGTGTCTTGTTACTCTACAATTACATCTTGGTTTTGATACAAAATTGAAAACACCTGGTTTGGTCACCGAAGTCCCTCAGTTAATGAAGAAATCATTGAGAGAAATCACCGCATTCAGACAACAAATAAGTGCTGCCTTGGAAAATGTTGGAAGGATCGTGCTACAAGGCTCTGAATAACAAGAACATTTTCAGTAACGGTGGCATCACCAGAGCAAAGGATGAGCTAATACATCTGGAAAGTGAGCAGGAGATAGGATCCTGCCACACGAAGCACAGGGAGATGGAGAGGGAGGCTGATTCTCTCATTGTCTACCACTGGTGCTGGACTGCAGACAAGCTTCAGACCCCTGGAGGATCAGATAGTTTGGCATAATGGTGGTATTCCAAACCATCGCAAGGCACAATCCAAGTAGCAATCCAAGGCACAATCCAAGGAGCCAAACAAAAAGAGATTATGCAAACTGAGTAGAAAATAAAAAATAGGAATCCAGGTAGATGGTAACTGGATAGTTTTTCATTCAGAAGGTTTCTCCACAGACTGAGGAGCCCCAGGCCCCAGATAGAAAATTTCTGGCCTCAGGAAAAGGGCAAGACAGAGGAAGACAGTCAAAAGACTCAAAGCAGAAACTCAGTCCTCTGAGATTCAGACAAAAGGACTTGGAGGGAAAATGAGATTTATGTGAGTATGGAGAGAGCCGAATGGCTATTTCCCAAGATTATAGAGCCCAGTTATCAAAAGCTTCATTGGATCCAAGTCTTGGATAGTTACAAATGCAAAGCCTCATTCAGTGAAGGACTAAGAATTTTAGAAGAGAGGTAAAACAGAGCCTGTAGGTGAGGGGTAGGTACATGAGAACACAGATGAAAGAAACTGGTCAAGATAGAGGTAAGAGATATAGGTAATGGATTGGATGTCCAAGGTTACTTTCTAAAGAGACCAGGATTCTGGTACATTTATTTTACCAGATAAAATAAATCTGGTACATTTATTTTAGAGTATCTATCACTCATTGACAAACCTAACAAGAAAAATAACATTTGCCTCTGGGATATCATTCCTAGAAGGGTTCTACTGTATTCCATTTGTTGATGGGATTTTCCAGTCATTATTTTTTTCAATTAAACTATCCAAGTTTAGCCGGGTTGAAACCAGACCGTGGTTTTCAAAGTGTAGACAAATTGAGACCAGACTATATTCTAAACTCCCCCATGTTCTGGTTTCATTACGTTCTTGAAACCCAGATCAATTTTATGAAAAAGTTGATTAAACTGGGCTTGATTCTTAACAAAACTGACCCAGTTAGAACTTGAGGCTGAAATGAATTCAGTTTTAATTTGGGGGTGCAGTGCTCACAGTAGAAGTGAAACTAAACCAAAGAGGAGGAAAAAATTATTAAGTGATAAAATTATTAACCCGAATTTCAGAACAATGAGTGGACAATAACGGGTAAGAAAATGTTTCCAAATCTAAAAGCCCAGCAATTACTCTAAGATGATCATTCTAAAGTAACTTTTCTGATTAAGTTCAAACTTTCCAAGAACATTCACCCCTTATCTGAAACTGAACAATGAGAAAATTCAAACTAGAAGTCATTGTTAACTGCGTGCATGAGAGTTGCGTTTTCAGGATGGAACTATCGAGTAATCGTTGTTATTTTCTAACTACAATATTGAGGTAAAAGACAAAAAAGTCAAGGAGGCCAGAAAAGAGAAAGAAGGGAGTGAGAAGGTGTGAAGGGAGCAGAAGAGAAAGAGAAAATGAAGGCATGTGGAAGAGAGGGAGGGAAGGAGGAAAGAAGAAAGGGAGAGAGGAGATGGAGGGAGGAAGGAGAGAAAGAAGGTGGTGAGTAAGGAGGGGGAAGGGAAAGAGGCACACAAGCAGACAAGGACTGTTGTCCATGTGTTCTCAGAGGGACTCAGTTCCGACCAAATCCCCCAGGAACAGAATACCGTTAGTCTTATTCTGACTGTTCCCCTGTGTGCTTTGTTCATCAGTCATGTCTGACTTTGAGACCCCATGGACTGTAGCCTGCCAGACTCATCTGTCCATGGAGAAACATTTTCCTTGGTGCAGAATGTACCGTCTGGACCAATCCCCGAGAGTTCTGTCTCCAGGAAATCACAAAGTAATTGAGCCAATATCAATACCCAACTCCCACTATTATTATCTCTCTAAGTCAGCGTTTCTCAGCTTCAGGACTATATACATTGGAGGCCACGATGGGATTAAACCTGTCAGGGTTTTGTTAAGAATTATCCATGACTGAAAATGAGGGAGGCAGGGATTGCTGGGAGAAACATCAGATCATGATGTAAATCTGACCCCCCGCAAGGGAAGGAAGGAGGGCAGGAAGTTTGGGTGGAAGTGTTCTAGACCCTTATGCAGTCTAAGAAAGGTTTAGCCAGACCGTCAAGGTCCTTAAGCCAAGGTGGACCATCTGGAACAGACTTGCTCTACAATTCCTGCCACGCACTGTGGGAGGCAAGACTTCGGCCTAAATGGCAGTGATTGTCAGAGCCCTTGGCCATTACCCTCCTTACATTACAATGGGGTGTGTGTGTGTGTGGGGGGGGTTGTCTGTGAGGCTCATTCTCAAGGATGCCATCGTCCACCCCTTGTGCCATGTGGATCCACTTCACACAGGTTTTGGTAGCTCCTCTCTCACAGTTCCTTGGGCCTTTCTTCCTGAGGGAAAACTCAAAAGAGGAAGATGAATGAATAAACCACCACCCTTAACCCTGTGATTGAGCTCAAGGCCATAACTCATCTTTCCCTCTCCCCGCTCAACTCTGAATTTCTTCCCCACATCCTCACCTATTACCTCCACAGGTCTCCGGGCCTTCCCTGGTGGTGTGACCCAAACCTGGGTTCTGAGGGGTCTTAGCCTTGATAACCATACCCTTCACAGTCTGTGGTTGCTACACATGTCTGTTCATAGTTACAAAGTGGCAAGACCCAGGAAGTGGATCATCTGTGTTCCATCTGTGTTCCTCTGTCCCACTGTATAGAGCACCCCTACCTCCTCCTCTGACCAGGGTCAATTATCTCTACCAATATGTTGACTCTCCTTCCTGCCCACTGGTCCCAGGACACAGGACTTCAAGCTATCCTCCTGGCAGCTGAGATCCTTGCTGTGTCTTCTAGCAAGACTGTGCTCCCTTTGAGTGGCAGAAACAAGAAGCACAGAATGCCCCAGTGGGTCATTTATGGGGAATGATGGTAAATGGGCCCACTTTTTCTTCTACCTTTTCATCCTTGGATTCATATTCCCTTCCTACAGGGGACACAGCACCATATAGGAGTCTCTGACTTAATAAATGCATTGCATCCTAAAGAATGATACCCCATCCTTCCAGAGTATTTCCTCCAAGCTGGCATTTCAGCTGCTCCTTTCAAGGGACGTTGTAGCAACACCATATGAGGCAGACTGCCTCCAGGAACATTAAAAGATACAACCAGTGGATATGAACCCATTCCAACACCACCTTCAAGGTAAAGTACATCCCTGGGTCAGATGATCTTCAGAATGTTATTCTCTGCTTGTGGAGTCAACATTCTACAATGGATAGTAGTGTTGGTATGGGTCTCTGCGGGCAGAAGAAGCAAATATCTGTCCCTAGAATAGGTTATCTGTCCCTGTGTGGATGAACCACTGGACTTTCCAAGGATGGAGAGGTCTCAATGTGGTCGAATTTTTACTAAGTGGCCTGTTGATTTCCCCAAGGAATAGTGCCGTATGGGATACTCAGTATTGCTACCAACGTGGACATCCATAGACAGCATTCACAAGATCTGCCTCGGTAAGTAGAAGTCCATACTACTGGACCAATATGTCCTGTCTCTCTCTCTCTCTCTCACTCTATTCAAGTGTCCGCTTGACCAGTCCTGGAGTAATCAGTGATGAAGTCTGGCTAATGTCAACTGGCCAAGTCATTTTGTCCAGTTGGTTGTTCTGTGCTTCTTCCTCTGTGAGTGTTTTCTGATGGGCATTAATGTATGAAACAAAAATCTTTGTGCCTGATGCTCTTTTCCATATGTGTAGCCTCAAGACTACACTGAGGTCTGCCTCAGACCTTCTCTCCAGTCTTCCAGGTTTCCTCTTTCTTGATCAAGTGACCACGCCATTGACCACACTGCAGGATCTATATTTTCATTTCATATCACTTCTCCTTCCACACAAAGTGGGTGGCTGGGAGCACAGCACACAGACCTGCCCACTGGAAGGACTGTTCCTCCTCGCTGTCTTTCAGGGCTGCTCCTGAACATGGTTCTAATGCAGCCATTGTCAACATTCAGCTTGCAGTCAAGCACAAAGCAGAGCCACTTATAAACAAAACTCTGGCTGTTCCCCCCGCTTTCAACTGGTCATTCTGGAATACCCATTTGGTCATAGGTGTAAACTGGGGAGGGGCATTGGAACGACTGAGGTAGATGGCAAGGGCTCTGGGCCATCTGCTCATGCAGCTTATTCATGCTCTCCAGTTCTTCCAGGGTTCAGTCCCAGATATCCCATTTACAGCTTATGATTGACCATTTTGGTGCCATATGACTTTGATGACTTGGTAAATCTAACTGAACCCGGCTCATATAGTGCAGTTCCAAATACATAGTCTCTTGGAGTTTTACAGTCAAGTTCTTACCTCTGTTGGTATTCAGTAACAAATCAAGAGCTGTTTCTTAGAAAGTAGTGCTTCAGCGGCATGGCCTTGCTCCAGAATCCCAGAGGCCCTCATTCTACTTCTCCCACTACAGCTTGCGATTCTACTGATACCTTCTGTCCACAAGGTCTGCTGGATCACATGACCCAAGTGGCAGGACTAATTGTACTATGCCCTGTGACTCTACAGTGTCTTTTTCTGCTTTGAACTGAATGCAAAGCTGGCAGCCTTTCTTGTCTCCCAGTGCAGGGGTAGGAGCAATGTTTCTAGATGTGGATGTGTTACCTCTAGAACTCAAAGAGGTCTACAAGATGTTGTTTCTCTTCTTTTTTGCTTTGTGCATATTTGTGTGTGTGTGTGTGTGTGTGTGTGTGTGTGTATTTGTCTTCTACTTTGGAGGGGATATTTCAGCATGGACCTGAACACTGGACTCTAAAATCTGGCCCTGACTTCCTATCCACTAGAGCACATATGGTTTACCAAGGCCCTGAATACCAGTCATCTTTTGCTTAACCTGTTCAATCATCATGATATCATTGATGACATAGATCAATGTGATGTTCTGTGGGATGTCCAGGTGGTCCAGGTCTCTTCAGACTATTCAGTGGCAAAGGATGGAAGAGAGGTGGACCTGAGACAAAATCTTAAATGAATATTGTTGTCCATCCCATGTGAATGTTGTTTCTGATCCTCTTTTATATTTGGAATTTTAAAAAAAGCGTTTGCCAAGACACTAGCTACATATCTCAAGTCTGAGTCTTTACTTATCTGCTCTAGGAATGATTTGTCATCTGGTACAGCAGCTGCAAGTGAGGCTGCTACTACTATTGTAATCTGCAGAAATATTAGGATCCATCCATATTCTAGAAGGGACTATTCTGGTAAATTAAAATGGAGATTTGGTAGCAACTACCACTCCTGTGTCTTTCAGGTCTTTAATGATGGCACTCATCTCCACTAGCACCTCTCCCCAAGATATGACATTGGTGGCTGGGAGGAGTCTATTATCTTGGGTACGGCAGAAAGGGTGTTGGGAAATTTCAAAGGTTTCCACTTGGTCTTCCCCTGTACGATAACCCTTATTCCACAGACCAGGAAACCTGTATGAACTTACTCCAACTTCCAAATATATCAACTTCTATTTTGTAATCTTCAAGGATTCCATTTATTACTTGGCCCCCATAGGCTTCCCTGGTGGCTCAGATGGTAAAGAATCCACGTGCAGTTCAGGAGACCTGGGTTCGATCCCTGAGTCAGGAAGATCGCCTGAAGAAGGGAATGGCAAGCTGCTCCAGTATTATTGCCTGGAAAATCCCATGGACAGAGGAGCCTGGCAGGTAGAGTCCTTGGGGTTGCAAAGAATCAGACACAACTGAGCAACTAACAACACATGGGCTCTAATTCTAACAAAGGGTACCATGATGGCACTTGGGACTCCAAGGATTGATGTTATCTTAGACTCTATGTCCGTTCAGTTCAGCTCAGTTCAGTCACTCAGTCGTGTCTGACTCTTTGCGACCCCATGAATCACAGCACGCCAGGCCTCCCTGTCCATAACCAACTCCTGGAGTTCACTCAAACTCACTCCCATTGAGTCGGTGATGCCATCTAGCCATCTCATCCCCTTCTCCTCCTGCCCCCAATCCCTCCCCGTTAATCTTCAATATATCTGGTTATTCCCCTTTCCCTCATCTGAGTAAGTGGTCATAAGTCCCTTGGGAGAAAGACTCAGGTAACTGTCACCATATATTCTTACCACAGTGCTGAAGGGTCCTTCTTCCTAGGCACCTGGTCACCTCTTCAGTCAATGGATTCTAGATCTGAAAATTGGCTCAGGTCAAGGAATTGAGAAAGGGATTTTGACTTTTTATTTGGGTGATTGTCCTCAGACTCCTGATTCTCCACTCTTGCTTCATTTTTCTTGTAATCTCATGGCTTTCCAGAGCTCTGTCATCCCCATGGATGTTAATAAGACCAGACTTGTGATGGCTTATCCTACCGTAATCCCTCCATATGGACGAGGCAACCACTGCATTGCTGATGTCTCTCTCCCCAGAACATTCTCTATGACCTTGGTGAATGATTCGTCCATGCCCACTTCATCAGGCTCTTTGTTCCTTCCTTTACCATCTTCCAGGGCAACTCAAGCATTTCCATTTCATGAGTAGTGGGCATTGCTTTATCCAGCGTCTAGGTGAGTTTGACCCATCCCCTAATTTCACTATGGTGTTAAATCCCATGTCTCAAGAAAGTACTCTTAAGTCAACTAATCCATAAAACTACACGTTAACAGATTAAAGAAAAATAGCAATCTGAGGTGCTGTTGCCTGGGAAACATTTAATAATATTCTGCAGAATGGCCAGGAAGATGGAGATCCAGCTTCTCTGGAAGTTGCTGCCTGTCTCTTGAAGCGTCCACAGTCCCACACCTGTTTTTTGTAGAGCAATCCACTTAACCTACCAGTCTCTTTGAAACTTATTTTGTGCATGCAACTCCTTCTGCCTGGGCTGCCTTACCTTTTCATTAGCCTGGTAAATGCCTACTCTTTCCGTGAATTCTTTCCTTCTCCTTCATCTCCATCCCAACAGATTTACACTCTTTCTTCTGCCATGACCTTATCAGCATCTTTTGTTAATTTGTAGGTCTCCTCACTACATTCTATTCCTTGAAGACAGGGACCACATCACTTTCATCTTCATGTCATCATTTTGAACAGTAAGTGTGCACATAATAAATAAATAAAATGCTTGAAGATTATCTCCCAGAGGAGATGGGAACATGTAGCATTGCTTGACATTCGTATTTTGTTTTAATCTGCCCTGTTCACATTTCTTTTCTTTGGTCAGTCAGCACACTCATCTATCCATTTTATCAGACTACCTCCCACTATAGTGGCTTCTGAAAGGCAATAAGAAAACTTTTCCAAAAGTGCCAACAGTCTGAGTTTACATGTTTGGAGGTTTCAGGCAGGTGTCAAAAATCACAATGAATATTCCAACAGTCAGACACTGAGATTTTTTAAATATCTAGATGTGGAATGTTCAATTGAAAAACATGTGGAAGCCAAATCAGAGCTTTCCATTTTAATCTGGACAGAGCCCTACTTTTACTAGGAAACTGGAATCAGTTTCCTAATAAAGGAATCTCAGGCGGCTCATATGAATTTGCAATTTCCCAATTGCCTTAGAGTCCATAGCACTTGTTGAGCCTCCAACATGCACAAGAAGGAGGTCCTAAATAGTTTCCAGGTGTCCATGGAAAGAGATATTCAATGGCTTTGGGCTAAGAAAAGAATAATAAAATGATATTCTTAAGATTCCTGCATCACAAACTCTTCACAAGTTCCTTTAAAGCAAACTTGAAGTGAAGTTATAACTGTCAAGAATACACACACACACACAACCCAGGACCCACACAGCAAACATCTCAGCAATGTTCTATCATTCCCAGAATAGTAATAGCTTAACAGTGAGCATGGAGTGTGGGAGAGAGGCTCCAAGAAGAAGTCTCCCACCCCTCTTCTCATCTACATTCTCCCACAGTTGTCAGCCTAAGCCTCACTTACACTGGTCCAGAAGAAACATAAGGCTTATCATATGCTTGACTGCAAGCCATAGCTTAACATTAGAAATGTACAAGGAACTGGGTGTGCTGGAAGGAAATCAAGCAAAAGCATCTGTAAGCTGAAAATACGTTGAAAACATATTACAACATGATAACCTAAAGTTTCAGTGGCTTTGCTAAGCCAGAAAGAAGGAAAAAAAGGAAAGAAAACACATTTCTCACTTCTAGAGTTGCCTCATTTAGGGTAACCATGTACTTGTCCAGTCTCAGGTCTCAGGCTCCAAAAAAGTTGAATTTAAAAGATGTTGCACCCGTTCAGTGTTCCTATAGCCTATAAAATTCAGGAGTTTTGAAACTCTGCCTATAAAATGAAAGAAAGTCTTTAAAAAGTCTAATCAGGAAGGAAGGGAAGACAGAAAGGCTGCCCTGACACAATTCCAGCTTTTCCTTTTTCAGTCTACAGCCCCTCCTTCAGCCAATACAGAGAGTTCAGGGTGCTTCCTTGTTAAAGTCATTTGACTCTGTTTAGTTCACAACCAGTCTTGTTTGGTCCTGGAAAAGGGACTAGTTAGAACTGGACATGAAATCTCAGGGAGTACTCCCATACTATGGACTGACATGAATGAAATACACTGAGATGGCCTGCCACTGACTCCTGTCTCCCTTACCAGGAATTATTACTCATTTGTGTATCATGTAGTCTGAACCAGAAAAAAAGCACCAGAGTGGAGAGAAAACAACAGGAAAGATGTCATGAGCGATACTTATGCAGCCAGGTATTGATATACCCATACATGGTATTGACATGTGGGTAATAAGTGAAATGAACTTGATTTTTCTCCACACAAAGTTGGTGGAATATGACTGATGATTTGAATATAGAAAAGAAAGTATAAACCATGATTGACAGAATCCAGCACAAAAGAAGATGAGGGCAGAAAATCACTCAATGTACCAGCAAAGAGCATGATTCATAATATCTAAGGCACGTCCTGTTTGAGGAGAGTGTTTATATTCATTTTTTATTATTTTTACTATATAAGCAACATGGTAGCTATGTACAAGTTGGAAAATTCATAAAGGCAATAGAAATTTCTATATCCATAAATAGTGTGCTAACACAATTTTCTATGTGTACTTACTAGACTGTGGACAAAGGACTGTAGCAGTCTTGTTCACCACTGTTAACTCAATGAAGAGTCTTGGGCTGCATAATTGAGCAATTTATATATATATATATGTGTGTGTGTGTATATATGTATATATATATATATATATATATATATATATATATATATATGGAATTATCCCATACACAGTATTTTGCATTTGACAGTGTATCCTTGGTATATTTTCATGTCAATATATATCCATCTACAGCATTTATTTGCTATATTTTATGATCATTGTTTGTACCATGCATAAGTGATTTACATAAGTGATTCTTTTTCTATCTGAACCCTTTGTAGGAGGCCTTTCCTTCCTTCTTATCTTCCTTTATCAGAGCTGTTCCCCGTTTCTTTGTCTTCCTTGTGTTTTATAGAAGTATTCTCATACATTTATGAGCATGATGGCTTCCTGAAGAACTGGTTTAAGATTCTGACTCTGGACTCCAGCCCCTAGAAATCCAAATTCATTTGATTGAAGCCAGTCATAAGAACCTGTACACTGTAAAAAAGATCCCAGGTGATTCATCTGTGGTGGAGGTGGGCAGACACACTGTGAGAATCACCATTTTGCCAAAGTACAGAATCTTGCAAATGTGTTTTCACTCTTTCTCAATACTTTCAATCTTCCACCCTCTGGAATCCCTGGCCCTGTTTTGAGAGGAACATAAAAGATCTGCTTCTAGATCCCAGAAATCCAGAGAAAAGGACTTGGTGCTTAAAGATTCTTAGCTATAGGATGAGCCAGAACATATAGTCAGTCAGAGACTGATTTATCAGTCAGGCCTGATCAGTTCTGCTGGTTCTGAAAACAGCAAGGGAACTGAGACAAAACAGTGACAGAAGGACCCTCTCCTAAGGTCCTCTGATAAAATTTTAACCTAACTCCGATTTTACAGATGCCTTTGAATGCATATCTATGTGTGCATGGGTGGGTTCCGTTATACTGTACCACCAGTTAGCCTATAAAAAGTCCGACAAGGTCAGAAAACATCCTGGGAAGTTCCTGTGTTCTTTGCTTTGACTGCCCTCCACCACTGTCTCTCATCCCTGTCTTTGGTGAGGTGCTGGGAAGAGGCTGGCACAGGAAAGAAGATGAAGAAAAGTCACTCACAGAGCCTTTGAGTCAACTTCTCTTCCACGGACAGGCTTGGAACCCCATGACTTACTGGAAATCAAATAACAATAAACTGACCTTGCAGTCTGTGACCAAACAGTGTGTTAGTCACTTAGTCTTGTCTAACTGTTTGCCACCCCATGGACTGTAGCCCACCAGGCTCCCCTGTCCATGGAATTTTCTAGGCAAGAATACTGGAGTGAGTAGCCATTCCCTTCTCCAGGGGATCTTCCTGATCCAGGGATCAAACCTGAGGTTCATACATTGCAGGCAGATTCTTTACCATCTGAGCCACCAGGGAAGTCGACTTACTGGATAGTAAGCTAAATAACAATAAGTTGACCATGCATTCCATGGCCAAACAACCTCTGTCTTAATTTCCTCTTTCAAGGATGGGGGGAACACAGTGGCCAATGAGGTGTGATCCCTAGAATAAGAATGGTGGGTCTGGAGTCATCTGACGGGAGGAAAAGGAAGGACAGGCAGCCCTCTGGTAGCTTACCTCCCCTCTTCGCCAGAGGCTGGCACAGACCCGACTATGTCAGGTGCCTTCTGAAAACTCTTCTAAGACCACCATTATATTTCATGTTATATTCAAACACTTGAACATGGACCTTCACAATATCACCAGTGTTTTTATCTCTCCATACTCACCCTTGCCTCTCCTCTCTCCAGCCCTTCCTCAGCACATGAACACACACCTACTATGTGCTTCAGTCACACGCACACTCCATTCAGAACCTCAGAGTCACCATTCCCTCTGACTTCCTCCAGTTGGAACGTTTTGGATCACTCTTGGCACCTCTCCTCTTGAAGAATTTCTATGCAGCTCTTACATCTCAATTTGGACACTGCTTCCTCTAGGAAGCCTGCCTTCATCCTTCCCGCTCCATACCAAGTTGAATAAAGGACACCAAAAGACATCATTTCTTAATCCCTGGAATTTCCTTATTTACAAGAAGCATCTTTGCAGATGTAATTAAGAATCTTATGATGATAATAACATTATGCTGGGTTTTCCAAGTGGGCCCTAAATACCATCACAAGTGTCCTTATACGAAAGAAGTTAAAAGAGATAATATGGAGACACACAGAGGAAATGGCCAGGTAGGCAGGGATTGGAGTGATGTGGCCCAGAATGCCAGGGCTGCCAACAGAAGCCGGAAGAAGCAAGGAGTTTCTAGAGGGAATGCAACCCTGAGGGATTCCTAGCCTCCAGAACCGAGAGACTTAATTTCTATTGGTTTTAATCTACCAAGTTGATGATAATTTGTTAAGATAGCCCCCAAGAAACCAACACTCCAAACTGAAAAAGTTTCCCTTTCCCCTTCTCCCATGGCACAGCCCACAAAGCACTTACAGCACTCAAATATTATCAGCTACTTACTTGTCTTCAGACTCCACGTGATTAGGGTTAGAACCCTGTCTGGTCTGTTACCCAGGGTACCCTCGCTGCCTAGAACAGGGCTTTTCATACAGTAGACGGTCAGTAAACATTTGAGAACCAGTAAGGGGATGGATAAATGGATGAACGAATGAACGAACAAGAAAAGATGTTGCTAGAGAGAGAAACAGGGGAGCCAATAACAATTATTTGAAAGGCTATTATTCAAAGAGAGTGAGAGAAAATGAAAATATATTCATGTCTACTGCATCAGCCGCTATGCCAGATAGCTAATGAATATTGTCTCATTAATCCTCACAAAATTCTTGAACAGTAGCTATTACTGCCCTGCTTTATAGAAGTAAGGCTCAAAAAATGAAGTGATTCATGCATGATCATGCAGGAAGAAACAGACATCTGTGATCATCTGGGGTGTAATTAGGCCCAAGGGTGAATGACAGGGTGGTAGAATTCAACTTAGAAAGCCACTCTTTGTATTAAAAGCCAGAACTATCTGGCAATGAAACAGGTTGACTCAAAAAGTAGACAGCATCACTGGGCATGTTCAAGCAAAGACAAGATGATCACTCATCAGAACACAAAGCAATTAGAATTAGAGGAGGGGTTGGTGTAGATTATTAGATGACCTCTAAGGCTTGTACCAACCCAGTCTCTATGGTTCTAGGGTAGGCTGGGAAGCCAGTGAATGAAGAGCTTTGTTGAAGGCTTAATATACACATGAATTTGTTCTTCTGGGCTATCGAATCTATCAGAGAATTAATGGGGAGGGCGTGTATCTGGCAGAACAGGTAGCCCCATAGCTAAATTTACTTATCTTGTTTTCTAATACCCTAAATGTACTATACAGTAGCTGGCTTATACAACATTTCAAGGGTAAGCTCAGAACTGTATTAACATTTTCTCAAATTATACTTGAACTTAAAGTTGAACTCATGGAATATAGTAGTAGAGCAAATAGGTGCTCCAGCTGAACCTAAGCAGAAATCATGGATGGACATAACAGAAAATGCATTTAGCCCCAGCACAGTAAGAAGGCAAAATGGGACAGAGCATGGAGGAGGGACTGGGTTCTTCTTCCCAGGCTCCTCACTCCCTACACACCAGCCACACTTCGCCAAATTTACTCCCACATGAGGGCTTTAGCACAATTTGCCCCTCTGCCTGAAATGCTCTTCCCACATATCTTAGTAACTGGTTCCTTCTTATCATTCAGATTTCTACTTAAACCTCATCTCATCAGTGACATCAGTGACCACCTATCCCAATGCAGGCCCACAAGTCACTCTCTGTTTTCATCTTGGTGCTTATCATGGCCTGATGTTATTTTATTTATTTATGATCTATTTCTCCCTATCAACTCAATGGTTCCAGTGCCTAGAACAATGCTTCGTACATCATAAACACGCAGTAAATGTGGGCTGAATAAGTGGATGACTGAATGAATAAACACACTCGTAAAAAAAAAAAAAACTTTCTTCTTGCGGAGGCTGCTGGGGCGGGGTGAGGCTGTTACTCACGGTACTTTAAACCTAAGCCCTGACCGTAACTTAGCCTTCACATCTTTGCGGCATTGATGAGAAGGGGAAAAGCTGGAACCACCAATTTAAGGTTGTAAACACTTTTCTGTCTTGCAAGGTGGAGACTCAAACAGTAGAGACCAATCTGTGGTTCTGGGAACATCATCGGAGTAGGACTTCAGTTTATAGAACAAAGACCCTAATCGTAAATACAGGTGTCTGAGATATGACATTGCACTTGGAAAGTGAAATGCTCTTCTGAGAATGTAAAAGGTTGTCTATAGGGTGGGCAGACCATGCTTCCTTTGAAGAAATGTTTCTTTTCTAAGAATGAATTTGGATGGTGCTGCGCCTGTACGTTTGCTCTGGTTCCCATGGAGCAGGGGTTTGTATGAAGAGAGGTGTGCAGAAAATCTGCTGCTGGGACCTTGAAAATCCAGGATGGACAAACTTTATTTCACTTCACAGAAAAGTCAATGGGCCTGGGCTTGGCAGCATGCAATCAGAATACCATCATCGCAGCCCAACTTGTGATGCTATAGAAATCTGTGCCAACTCAGCTCTGAAAAAGATTTAAATCAATCAATCAATAAGCAAGCTGCCCTTTACTTTTGGAATTCAGAAAGGGAAAATGTAAGATCACACACACACACACACACATCTCTGTATGTGAATTATCTATAACAATAGTGGCCTGTTTCATTCTGTTGTGATTGTCTATAATCTATCCTGTGGACAGGAGTGATCTCCTTTAGAAATAAACCAATCTAAAAGGAGCACTGGAAAACTGGACCTTGGAATGAGTCGGTAAGGAAAAGTCTCCCACTGTTTGGGACTCACTGTTCTGAACCTGGGCCCTGAAAAATAAACATGTTTTCAGAATGCTCCTTACCAATTGTTTTTTCTTTATTGTGAAATAACAGTATTTGTGACAATAGCATCCTAAATTATGATAATAAACCCTTCATCCTCACAAAATAATTTGTTTCAGTCACCTGGTCATGTGATAAGTATTTGTCAAGCACCTACAAACTGCTCCAGTATTCCTGCTTGGAAAATTCCATTGACAGAGGAGCCTGGCAGGCTACAATCCATGGGGGTCACAGAGTCAGACACGACTGAGCACACACACGTGTGCCAGACGTCTTGCAGACACTGAGAAAACTGTGGTGAGCAAAACAGCCATTACCCCTACCCTTGAGTTGCTACTATTTAGTGGCGAAAGACACATTAGTCAAATACAACAACCCAGAAGAGAGCAAGGAAGCCATGGAAAGGTTTAACCAAGAGGCATCATCAAGTCTATGGAGCAGAGGAAGAGGCTCTCCCAAAGGAGTAACCATTCTCAAGCCAAGATCTCAACACTGAATAGACTACTCCAAGCCAACAGGAGGGAAAGGAAATTCCCAGAAGTACTGTGTTCAAAACCCTGAAGGAGAAAAGAAAATGGCATATTCTAGGACTAACTGGCAGGCCGGCCCAACAAGACTTCAAAGATACCAAAGTACAGTGCAGGAGTCAGATGTTGCAGGTCTGGGGGTCACGGTTGGCATCTTTTCCTCTATTCTAAAATTACAAGAAGATTTGGAGGGCTTTGAAAAGATCATTCTGGTGTGGAGTAGAGGTGGTTCCATGGGAGAAGGCAAGAGGAGGCCCAGGAGAGGCATTTAGGAGACGGTCATTAAGTGATGATCTCTCAGTTGAAACCCATTCTTCTATACTATGCATTGTGATGCTGAGTCTGGGAGTCTGAAAACCAAGTTTCTCCTTCTGATAACTAGATCCATTTAGGCTCTTGCTAGTAGAGGCACTAGAAGGAGACTAGAAGACTGAAGCAGGAGGAAGGCGCTTGCTCTTCCCCATCTGCCTCATGTTTGTGTGACCATCACCCCAGGGCACCGTGGCAGCAGAATGCCTTCCGTAACATCAGTTGAATCCACTTTTTGATTGCATCCATGTGCAGAGTTAGTTTCATTATCCCTACCCCACTCCCCAGAGGTACCAGCACCAAATGGACTGGACACTGGGCCTCGGAGGTCTGGGTCCCAGGCATACAAGCTCCCTCCTGTTAGCCTCTTAAATTTTAGTCAATTTAACATCTTCCCTTGTTTCCCTCGTACCAGGGGTGGTCATTGCACTTGCTGCCTCCCAGATACATTTGAGTTTCCTTTTTGCTTCAAAGTTGCCTAATTCACATGATTATTGTCTGGTTAACAATTCTTTATGCTAAATTCCCTCTGTCTAAATAGTGTGGTTTCTGTCCCCTTACTGGACTCTGGCAGATATAGGAAGTTGACACAGCACTGTAGCAGATAATTAGGAGTAGAGATCACAAGGAAAATGGGGAAATATTGCTTTTTATCTGAAGTTTCTATTCTATCTTGATTGTTCCGTTATTGATTTGGTCTTTAAGATTATAAGGAGAGGGTCCCTATTCTTGTAATAATCAGTTGAAATTAGGCTACAAAAGGTACCTAAAAATATTTTATTTATTTTTATTTAATATTTATTGGATACATTTAAATAGGCTTTATAAGAGTTTAAACATTCTCAAGGAACATCTTTACAATTTCTAATTTATTCCACCATCATCTTTCTAAACATATGTATTTAGAAATAGACATATCTAGAAATCAAAGTCTGAAAAAATATGATGGCCCAATTAACTGTGCTAAAATAACATGGGAATATTGTCTAATATTTTACTGCAAGATTTTATAAAAACACTCTTGAATCCTGCTGGTTGATATGTATGCATACTAAGTCACTTCAGTCGTGTCCAACTCTTGGTGATCCTGTAGGCTATAGCCCACCAGGCTCCTCTGTCCATGGGATTCTTCAGGCAAGAGTACTGGAGTGGGTTGCCATGCCCTCCTCCAGAGGATCTTCCTGACCCAGGGATCGAACCTACGTCTCTTACACATCCTGCATGTATATTCAGGTTCTTAACCACTACCACCACCTGGGAAGCCCAGTTGATATGAGGCACAAGTTACTTTGCCCAGCTTGGTAATGGATCTCTTTTCAAAGATTATTTCCTCAGTGGAAATGGAGCACACAGCCATTGTTTGATTTAAGGTACGTCTTTAAATGTCACGGCTAAAAAGCCGTGAGCTTTCATTTATTTGGGTTATGAAAACACAGACTTATATTCCCAATGCTATTAATAAAATATTTAAACTGTGAAATACTTCTATGAAAATGTTAATTATTCTTCCAAGAATATAACTTTTATTAAATTTTTATTTCAATTTAATTTAAAATTGCAATGATTTCTTTTAATGTTTGTGTCTTTGTACTTGTCAAGGCAATCAATTCACAGAATCACTACTCTATGTCATTAACCAAATTTTTTCTTTGAGATATTAAAGTTTTCTATTAGAAAATTATTCTATTAGATCCTAGCTCCTCTTCCCATATTACAGTATTTCAAGCCACATAATTTTCTCTTCCCAGTTGTGAGATCCTGTTGATTTTACCTTCCTCAGTTCCATCACATTCATACCCTTCTATCAGTCTCTTCCTGCAGTCTCTGGTTGACCCTTGCTACTTACTTCTTGCTTGGAGTTTTGCAGTAGCCTTCTAAATAAGGACTGCCAGAAGCAAATCAAAATACAGGCAACTCAGTTAAATATGAATTTCAGATAAACTACAAATATATTTTTTAGTACAAGCATGTCCCAAATACTGCATGGGATATTCATAAACTTAAAAAAATATTTTTTGCTTATCTGAAATTTAAATTTAACTGGACACCTTGTACTTTATCTGGCAGTCTTACTCCTAACTCGTGTTTCTAGCCTCTCCTTTTCTAATCTACCCTTCATATATTTCTACATATGTCTTAAAAAGTACTGATAATATCACACCATTATATCACCCTTTCCCTGCTTTGAATTTTTCAGACAAAAAGAAGTCACTGATGATTTTAAAATTTGGGCACCTTACCCTATAACATTCAAGATTATCACAGTACCCTCTTACAATGACATTTTGGCACTTCATTGTTCACAATTGAATTTCTACTGCTCGCTGACCTCAGAGCTCCATGTTTTCCTGTTGCCATATCTTGTCAACATAAGCCAACTTTTAGCGTATCTTTTTAATATTAAAGATTCATTTCAGAAACAAAGAGTAATACTACCTTCACAGAAAGCACTTAATGGATATTAATTTTTCATTGTAATTGCAAAATTATAATGATCAGATTGTCTCCAAGACCTCAAGGAAAAAAAAGGAAAATGTATGAGATTTTTTAAAATTGCAGCAAAATAATAATTCAATTCCTAGTGCACTTTTCCCCAATCATTCACATCCAATAAGATTTATCTCCATGTCTAATGATCTGGTGGAATGGGTTGCCATTTCCTTCTCCATTTCCTTCCCAACCCAGGGGTTGAACTTGGGTCTCCTGCATTGCAGGCAGATTATTTACCATCTGAGCCATGTCTAATGTCTAACGGGCATTGTTTATTGGGGCTTCCCCCATGGCTCGGTGGATAAAGTATCCACCTGCAATGCAGGAGACACAGGAGACATAGGTTTGATTCCTGGTTCAGGAAGATCCCCTGGAGAAGGCAATGGCAACCCACTCCAGTATTCTTGCCTGAAAAATCCCATGCACAGAGGAACCTGCCAGGCTACAGTCCAAATGATCACAAAGAGTCAGACACAACTGAGCGACTAAACATGTACATTGCACGTTTACCATGTTGAACCCCAAAGCTCCAACCTGGAAAAGGATATATTACTCTATATTAAATGTAAACACTATTGTGGAAACTAACTCACAAGGCTAAATCCTTGACAGATGAGAAATCAGTTGAGTTATCCAAAATGGAAAAACCTGGCACCTATATGTTAGTGAAATAAAAACAAACACCCAACTCATCCCCAAAATGCTGCTCTGAAACTAAAGTTGCAGTTCTTTTTCTACTTTCTACTATCCTTGAGTCTTAATTCGTTTTCTCTTTATATTGGAGAGCCCTTTTGAATTTCTGAGAATTTGTCCTGTATTCTAAAACTTAGGTATTTAGCTTGAACTCATATGAATGCACATTTTAATTTTCCAAATGTGGTTTAAAAGATGAATAAATAAAATAATCTTAAACATCCCAAATAAATTTTAAGTTTGTACACACAAACACACATGCACACCATCAGGATCCCAGCTTTTATGCTAATTTCCATTTGGGTGTATTAAGAAGGGCAGATATTAACTTTTGTTTTAACGGCCCTTTTTATTTTTTAATATTTTTCTCCAGAAAGGAAAACATTTTTTTAAAAATTGAAGTATAGTTGACCTACAATGTTGTGTTCATGGCCCTTTTTATACACCAGTAACAACAGTGCTTGCATTATGCTCCCCTTCCCTCACAATACCATCTTACATGGAAATTTAATGTGAGAAAAGGGATTGGCTTCTGAGAAATGGTATAAAACAACTTACAGTACATGAGTTCAGTGACTCAAGATGGTGAGGTAGACACAGCCTACTTCAACTTGCTCTCTAGTTTTACCAGTTTATGCGTTTCCAAGTATTCTTCATAGATGTTTCACAGCCTGCTTCCTTCTACAACCTGCAAAAAATCTCTCTCCCACTTGAGAACCGTTCAATGGCTTCCGTATTAAGAAGACCACATGCTAATTTAATGGAACCCCTGGCATCCTCGCCGCGCTTGGGAGAATGACGCGTGAGCGTGGTTACGGGTGAGGTCTCAGACAACTGGGAAATGACTCTGGTTCTCACCAGGGTCAGTCAGTCCTCACGATAATGAATGGATGAGCCAGCACCTTCCCCTCCTAGCGCGAGGAAATGGGCCTCCAGGAAATGAAATATCTCCACCGACACCAAACCCCAAACCAATGAGAGGAGCCAGCTTCTGGCTTTCATCTTACCCGACTCAGCTCTGTGGAAACAAGACTGCTGGCTTGCAAAGAAACCAGAAATAACACTTCCTCTTCTGGTTCAGGCAAGAGACGACAGACACCTTGAGAGGTTACCAGGTTCACGTTTCTCTACCTAGAACTAGGTCTCCTTTACAAAGCATTTGGGAGACTCGGACTTTCAGTTGGGGAAAGGAAAAAGAGCGCCAAGAGGAGAACTATAAGCGCCATCACGTGCATCACTGTGTCTCCAGTGTGAGCACCATAACTGGAACAAATGAAGAGCTCACCCTTCTGGTGGGTGCTGAATCTGGCTCTCCCCCTGCCCACGAAGCCAATGGTGCGCATCACTTCTCAACTCCGCATTCAGTGACACCATCCTGTTAGTCTGAAGTTAGCTGGGTGGGTGTCTGTACACCCTGGCCATCGGAAACACTCCAAGTCTGCCTCCTCTCCTTCCCCGGAAAGCCAGTTGTTAACCATTTACCAGCTCAGTTGACGCTTGTTGTTGAATGTCTGGACTGCTTGGGGGCTTTCCAGGCGGCGTAGTGGTAAAGAATCTGCCTGCCAATGCAGGAGATGCAAGAGACTGCGGGTTCGATTCCTGGGTTAGGAAGATAAGAAATGTTATCCCACTCCAGTATTCTTGCCTGGAGAATCCCATGGACAGAGGAGCCTGGTGGGCTATGGGGTCACAGAGCCAGACAAGATGAGCACATAGCACACATGGATTGCTTACTGTATTCCAGGAGTTTTTACAATATGTCAACTTACTTGATCATCACAACATTAAAAAGTGGAAATAACAAGGCAGATACGAGTGTAAAGTAGTTGTGATATCTGTCAGTCCTCAAAGTGTTGGTGTTCACTACCATTGCCCTCAGTTCATTACTCAGATGAAGAGACTGTGGCTCACCTAACGAAGTAATTTGTCCAAGGTCATCCAGCCAGAATGGGCTATTGAAACAATATCTGGGACTTGAGCAAAGGCTGAAATGAAAGCCCCTGGAGGCTCTGCTATACACCGTTGCCTGAGCAGGTCAAACCCAACAGGGCATTGGCCTGCACTCTGGAGATATTACACAAGGAAAATGAAAGTGGAGTTCTTATCAGTTTAGTTGCTGGAAGCAGCACTGTCTTGCCCTTGGAACCAAGTAAGCAGGGCCCCTATACTGGCCCATTTCAAGAGCTTTTCTCCAGTGCCCGGGAACACCCAGAATTAGCAGTACCATCTAGGCAGGAACCCAAACAGGGACCTTTGTTGATCTGTCCCTGCTTCTCCCTTTGGGGATGTTCTCACACACTCTAGCCCTCTGCCCCAAACCCCCTATCCACCTGGAGAGGGGACCACAAGATCCAAGGAGCTCTGGGACCATGCTCATGGGGTGGCCCCAGACTCAATGGCCAGGGTTCATTCCAAGAGGGTGGACTGCTAAGCAGATTGCTCCTGATGGCCAGTAGGATATTTATTTTCCTAGGTCCATGCAGTGTTGAACTGCCAGAATGGTGCTAACATCCTAATTTGGATGAAGCTTATTCCCTGATCCCGGGGGTAGGCAGAATGATGGCCTCCAAAGATGTTCATACTTCAAACCCTAAAACTCTTATGATCTGTTATGTTATATGGCAAAAGGGACTGCTGCTGCTACTGCTAAGTCGCTTCAGTCGGGTCCAACTCTGTGCGACCCCATAGACGGCAGCCCACCAGGCTCCCCCGTTCCTGGGATTCTCCAGGCAAGAACACTGGAGTGGCTTGCCGTTTCCTTCTCCAATGTATGAAAGTGAAAAGTGAAAATTGAAAGTGAAGTCGCTCAGTCGTGTCCGACTCTTCTCGACTCCATGGACTGCAGCCCGCCAGGCCCCTCCGTCCATGGGATTTTCCAGGCAAGAGTACTGGAGTGGGTTGCCATTGCCTTCTCCAGGCAAAAGGGACTCTGCAGATATAATTAAGGTATAGACCTTAATTAGAGAAATTAGAGTATGCTGGATTATCCAGGTGGGCCCAATCTAATCACATGAGCCCTTAAAAGCAGAGAACTTTCTCCAGCCAGAAGCAGAAGATGAAAGAGATGAAAGGGAAAATCCAAAAGATTCAAAGCATGAGGAAGACAGCCTACTGCTGCTGGCATTGACAATGGGTGAAAAGAGGCCATGGGCCAGAGAATGCAGGTGGCCTCTAGCTGAGAATGATACCTGGTCAACATCCAGGAAGGAAATGGGAACCTCATTCCTATAACCACAGGGAGCTGAATTGTGCCAACCATCTGAATGAGGTTGTGAGCAGATTCCCCCCTGGAGCATCCAGAAAGGATCACAGACCTGCCCAGTCCTTGACTCTAGCCTTGTGAAATCTAGGATGGAAAACTAGCTGAGCACCCAGACTTCTGACTGTGAGATAATAGATGAGTTGCTTTAAGCCACTAAATATATAGATAGTCTGTTATGGCAGCAATAGCAAACAACCAGCCAATCTTCCAGTTTGAGCCACATGTGCAGACAGGTGCACAGACTCTAATCTGTCCACGTCCTGACCAAAGAGCTGCCTCCAACTATAGCACTAAGGAAGGCAGAATGGGGCAGGTGTACTTTATGTTGTGCCCCTCCCCCAGCACCGTTCTGTCTCCCACTACATATCCTTCCAAGTGAGGCAAACCCCCCCCCCCAACCCCACCTCCAATTGGCTGGTGACCTCATGCTCTCTTGGGTCAGTATTAAGCTGTGCCTGGCATGGGACACTGATTCCTTACATGAATGAAACCACACTCTTCCCCACCTGCCTATGAGCGCTTCACCTCTCCTCCCAGCTTGCGTGGTGTATGAAAGACGGAGGTGTAGTCATCGTGGAAGAAGATCACGTTCTAGGAACAGAATGATAATGATCTACAAATTTTAAAAGAAGATGCGATTGAAAGATATGCTGTTCCATCTCATGCTACAAAATTCTGAACATGACCAAAAACCAAATGATTGTTCACATTTTCCTGTGTGCTCTGAGTATGACTTGTATTTGTGATCATTCTCAGAGAAGTGCAATAACAACACGTGTGACAAGCACGGGAAGCCAGTATTCACAGGCAGCCTGACGGATGATGCAGTATAATGACTAATGCTGTAATCGACATTAAATAAATGAGATGAGTAGATGACAAAAGCTAGAAGGTCTACACAGTTTCGATACAAACAGGTTCTGAGGAGCCATGACGTGATAATAGCATTGCTACCTTTTCATCATGGCAGATACAAAAAGTTATCCAGGAATCATGAATTTGACAGCAAAGATTACAAAGTGATTGCCAGACCTAACCAGGGATCTTTATGTACAATAACAGGACAATAAGTAAATACTTAAGCACCTCTTCTCTACTCACCAATCTATGTCTTCATTGACAAGTCATATGGACTTCACATGGATCCATCAAGTTCTGTGAGATGCTTTCAATCAAATTGCTTAGATGGACAAGGGCGCTGGAATAAAAATTTCCCCAGACCCTTACGTACCCCAAGACAGCAGTGGCACTGTTAAACCCTTCAACAGCTATGGTGGTGACCGGCTGATTGTTCTCCTCCATGATATTCTTGATCACGGACCCTCAGCCAGAATTCTCCTCACTTCCCAGCCAATGAGTGGAAGCAACAACATGGAGTAGAGTCAGGGGCTTCTCCCAAGTCCACTAGCATCCTGCCTGAAGTGGAGCCTACATCAAGCCTCCCGGTCACCCTGTGTACATGCCCCACTCCCTGTCAACTGTTGAGGGGCTCCCCATGTTCCCTGCCTGCATAAATAGGGGGTGGTGTCTCATAGGCAAGACACTCGATACAGGGTGTTCTCATGGTCCTGATAACTGATCTTTTTCATAAATTAATTTTTGTTGGAGTACAGTTGCTTTACAATGTGCTAATTTCTACCGTACAACAAAGTGAATCAGTTATAAGTATACACATATCCCCTCTCTTTTGGATTTCCTTCCCCTTTAGGTCACCACAGTGCATTGAGTAGGGTTCCCTGAGCTATACATTAGGTTCTCGTTAATTATCTATTTATACATAGTATCAACAGTGTATATATGTCAGTCCCAATCTCCCAGTTCACCCTATTCTCCCCTTCCCCCCTTGGTGACTGATAACTGATCCTGACTGAAAACTTCTGGTTAACTTTTCTGCAGAGGTTAATGCCGGGTCACTAGAGTACAATTTAGTCCAAACCATCAGATCATGGACCATGAGAGTCAGAAAGCACCTTAGAGAATCATCTTCCCCAAAGTCTAGGATCCTGAGGCCCAGAGGACACAAGTCAGTTCCTCAAGCCTCCACAGGGCAGATCCAGGGGTCTGCAACACAGGGATATGCGTGCTCAGTTGCTCAGCTATGTCCAACTCTTTGCAGCCCCATGGGCTGTAGATGGCCAGGCTCCTCTGCCCATGGACTTCTCCAGGCAAGAATACTGCAGTTGCCATTTCCTATATTCCTGACCCAGGAATCGAACTGGCACCCCCAGAGTCTCCTGCATTGGCAGGCAGATTCTTTACCACCAAGTCACCTGGGAAGCAGATGCTAAAAGGATATGAGCTACAGAATATAGTGGTTAAAGGCTAGAGTCTTGCGGTCAGGTTGTTTGAAACTATAGCTCAGTTTTTCCATAAGAAAATGAGCATAATAATAATAGTGCCTAATTCATAAAGTTGTTGTAAAAATTACATGGGAAAATATATGCAAAGGGTTTAGGACAAATGCCTGGTGCCTAGAAAGCACTAAATTCACACCCCTCATACTATGAAATAAGGCTGCCTCAGTGGTCGAGATGACTACACCTAAGCCAGCACACGGCCGAGGAAGGCCAATCAGCAGGCGTGATTGTGAACCTGTTACATGGTTCACAATCATGAACCACTGCAAAGTTGGTCCCTGGGGGAATCTGCACAAAGAGTTTACAGAATTACAAACACAGATGGCAGGAGCTGCCAGACTCCAGCCTGGAGGCTATGCTTGTGTATAAAACACATGGTCCCCTCCTCCTGCTGATGTAATCTCACTGCAGTCTGTCTTCTGACAGCCTTAGTCCTTTCTTGCTCTTGCTAGGGTCACAGGATTACCAAATTCAGAGAGCACATGTCTACTCTCACCTTTGTTGACATTTATCTTTCTTTAAACAATCCTTGAAACTCTCTCCTCCCTTGGAGTTGTTCAACTTTCCATAACAAAATACCATAGGCTAGGTGGCTCAAACAACAGACATTTGCTTTCTCATAGTTCTGGAGGCTGAATCCCCAAGATCAAGGTTCTGACAGGGCTGGTTCCCAGTTTGGCCTCTCTTTCTGACTTAGAGATGACACTGTCTCTCTGAGTCTTCGGGCATGGGTGCTAAATCGCTTCAGTCGTGTCCATCTCTTTGCCACTCCATGGACTGTAGCCCACCAGGCTCCTCTGTCCATGGGATTCTCCAGACAAGAGTACTGGAGTGGGTTGCCATTTCCTTCTCCAGGGGATCTTCCCAACCCAAGTAATCAAACCCATACCTCTTATATCTCCAGCACTGGCAGGCAGGCTCTTTACCACTAGCGCCACCTGGGAAGCCCCTCTGAGTTCTCACATAGCCTCTCCTCTATGCATGTGGAGTATGACAGAGCAATCTCTGGTGTTTTTTCCGCCTCTTACAGAGACACTAGTCCTATTGGATTAGGGTTCCATCAGTATGACTTAATATAACCTTGTGCTGTGCTTAGTCGCTCAGTCGTGTCTGACTCTTTGTGACCTCATGGACTGTAGCCCTCCAGGCTCCTCTGTCCATGGGGATTCTCCAGGTAAGAATACTGGAGTGTGTTGCCATGCCCTCCTCCAGGGGATCTTCCCAACCCAGGGATCAAACCCAAGTCTCCTACACCACAGGTGGATTCTTTACCATCTGAGCCACCAGGAAAGCCCAATGTAACCTTATTTATCTCCTAGTGGCTCAGATGGTAAACTGTCTGCCCACAATGTGGGAGACCTAGGTTTGATCCCTGGGACAGGAAGATCCCCTGGAGAAGGAAATGGCACCCCACTCCTGTACCCTTGCCTGGAAAATCCCATGGACGGAGGAGCCCAGGAGGCTACAGTCCATGGGGTCACAAAGAGTCAGACACTACCGAGCGACTTCACTTATCTCCTTAAAGTCTACCTCTAAACATGGTCCATTGGGAATTAGGGCCTCAGCAAATGAGTTTTGGTGTGGGGCAGGGGGAGAGGGGCACAGTTCGGTTCATAACAACTTGACTTCCATAGCATGACTCTCTCACAGCTCCCTCCCACCTCTCTGACCACCGGTTTGCAATTTCTCTGTGGTCCTCTCCATTTCTCTTCCTGTAAATGCTAGAGTGCCTCAGAATTCCGTTGTCTGACTCCTTCTCTTCCCCACCAACCCCAACACACATTCCTTGAGCAATCACACTTATATGCATGGTTTCCACTACCATATCCATGCAAGATGGTGCCCAAATCTGTATCTCAAGCTCAAGCTCTCCTAGTTCCACATCTGAATGCCCAACTACCTACCGGCTGTTTTTTATGAAACACAGAAATGTCAAACTCCCCAAGACTAAGCATCTCCCCACATCGACCTAGTGCTGCTTCTGGATTTCCTGACCCATCAGCCAAATGAGAAATCTTGAGCTATCTTTGATCCTTTCTTTTCTATACACTGTACAGTCCATGAGAACAGGGATGACATCTCTCCTACTGTACCCTGTATTTCCAAAAGTTACTACAGTACTTGGTTTAAAGCAGGTGTCCATTAACACTATGAATAAAATAAGAATTTAACCCAGACACAGGCACATATAAATATAGTCAACTAATCTTTGACAAAGAGTCAAAAGCAATATAGTGGAGCAAAGACACTGTTTTCAACAAATGGTGCTGGAGAAACTGGACATCCATATGCAAAAAAAAAAAAAGAAGAAGAAGACTCGACACAAACTTTACACTATTTACAAAAAATAAATCAAAATGGATCATAGACCCAAATTTAAAACTTCAAACTATAAAACCCCTATAAAATAACATAGGAGACAACCTAGGGTATGGCACCTTGGGTATGGTAATGACTTTTCAGAAACAACACCAAAGGCACAATACATGAAAGAAATAATTTATAAACTAGAGTTCATTAAAATTTAAAACTTCTGCTCTGTGCAATACAATGTCAAAATAATGAGAAGACGAGCCACAGACTGGGAGGAAATATTTGCAAAAGACACACCTGATAAAATACTGTTCTCCAAAATACACAAAGAACTCTTAAAAATCAACAATAAGAAAAGAAACAGTCCAGTCTGAATATAGGCCAAAGCCCTTCAAAAATACCTCATCAAAGAAAAGATACAGATGGCAAATAAGCATATGAAAAGATGTTTCACATCATGTTATCAGAAAAATGTCAATTAAAGCAATAAGATACCACTACACAATTTGAATGGCCAAAATGCAGAACTATCACAACATCGGTTGGTGAGGAGCAACAGGAAGCTTCATTCATTGCTGGTGGGAATGCAAAATGGTACGGCCACTTTAGAAGATAGTTTTGTGATTTCTTAACTAACTAAACATACTCTGACCATATGATCCAGCAATCACATGCCTTCTTCTTTATCCAAAGTAGATGAAAACTTTATGTTCACACAAGAATCTGCACACGATATTTATAGCAGCTTTATCCATAACTGCTAAAATTTGGAATCTGGTAGACCGGGTGCCTTAAGAACTGTGTCCACAACATTGTACAGGAGGCAGTGACCAAAACCATCCCCAATCAAAAGAAATGCAACAAGGCAAAGTGGTTGTCTGAGGAGGCTTTACAAATAGCTGAGGAATCAAGAAAAGTAAAAGGTAGAAAAGGAAACATATACCCAAGTAGAAAGGGAAACATATACCCAGCTGAATGCAGAGTTCCAGAGAACAGCAGGGAGAGATAAGAAGGCCACCTTCAATGAACAATGCAAAGAAGTAGAGGAAAACAATAGAATGGGGAAGACTACAGATCTCTTCAAAGAAATTGGAGCTATCAAAGGAACATTTCATGCAAGGATGGGCACAATATAGGACAGAAAGAGTAAGGACCTAACAGAAACAAAAGAGATTAAGAAGAGTGGCAAGAATACACAGAAGAACTGTACGAGGAAAGCCTTAATGACCCAAATGACCACTATGGCATGGTCAGTCACTTAGAGCCAGATATCCTTGAGTGAGAAGTCAAGAGAGCCTTAGGAAGCATTACCATAAACAAAGCTAGCGGAGGTGATGGAATTTCAGCTGAGCTATTTAAAATCCTAAAAGGTGATGATGTTAAAGTGCTCCATTCAATACGTCAGTTTTGAGTCAAATTTGGAAAACTCAGCAGCTGCCAAAGGACAGGAAAAGTTCAGTTTTTATTCCAAGCCCAAAGAATGGCAATGCCCAAAAATGTTCAAACTACTATACAATTGCACTCATTTCATGTGCAACGAAGGTAATGCTCAAAATCCTTCAAGCTAGGCTTCAGCACTATGTGAACCAAGAACTTCCAAGCTGGTTTTAAAGAAGCAGAAGAACTAGGGATCAAATTGCCAATATTCATTGGATCCTGGAGAAAGCAAAGGAATTCCAGAAAAGCATCTACTTCTGCTTCATTGATAATGCTAACACTTTTGTGTGGATCACAACAAACTGTGGGAAATTCCTAAATAGATAGGAGTACCAGACCACCTTTCCTGTCTCCTGAGAAACCAGTGTGTGGGTCAAGAAACAACAGTTAGAACCAGTCATAGAACAACTGATTGGTTTAAAATTGAGAAAGGAGTACAATGAGGCTGTATATTGTCACCCTGCTTCTTTAATTTATATGCAGTGTGTGTGTGTGTGTGTGTGTGTGTGTGTGTGTGTGTTAGTCACTCAGTCATGCCTGACTCTAGCGTACACATGTGAAATGCTGGGCTGGATGAATCACAAGCTGGAATAAGATTGCAGGAGAAATATGAACAACCTCAGATATGCAAATGATACCACTCTAATGGCAGAAAGTGAAAGAGGAACTAAAGAACCTCTTGATGAGGATGAAAGAGGAGAGTGAAAAAGCTGGCTTAAAGCTCAACATTCAAAAAACTAAGATCATGGCATCCGGTCCCATAACTTTATGGCAAATAGAAGGGGGAAAAGTGGAAACAGTGACAGATTTTATTTTCTTGGGCTCCAAAATCACTGCAGATGGTGACTGTAGCCATAGTATCTCTGAAGTTAAAAGATACTTGCTTCTTGGAAGAAAAGCTTTGACAAGCCTAGACAGCACATTCAAAAGCAGAGACATCACTTTGCTGACAAAAGTCTGTATAGTCAAAGCTATGTTTTTTCCAGTGGTAAAGTACAGATGTGAGAGTTGGACCATAAAGAAGGCTTTGGTGCTAGAGAGTCCCTTGGACTGCAAAGAGATCAAACCAGTCAATCCTATAGGAAATCAATCCTGAATTCATTGGAAGGACTGATGCTTAAGCTGAAGCTTCAATACTTTGTCCACCTGATGCAAAGAGTTGGATCATTGGAAAAGACCCTGATGCTGGGGAAAATTGAAGGCAATAAGAGAAGGAGGCACCAGAAGATGAGATGGTTAGATAGCATCACTGATTCAAAGAACATGACTTTGAGCAAAATCCAGGAGATCATGAAGAACAAAGGAGCCTGGAATGCTGCAGTCCATGGGGTCACAAACAGTCAGACAAACTTAGCAACTGAACAACAACAACAATGAAACTTGAAAGCAACCAAGATATCCTCTAGTAAGTGAGTGGATAAATAAACTGTGGTCGGTCCAGACAATGGATATTGTTGTCAGGGGGTATTAAGAAAAGAAGGATAAATAGATGCAGCACAGATGATTTGAAGGGCAATGAATTAAACAATGATACATATAGTATATGTTACTATAATAAAGGGTGCATACTATTACGCATTTGTCCAAACACATCGAATGTACACCAAGAGTGAATCCTAATGTAAACTACAGGCTTTGGATAGTAATGTGTCAACATAGGTTCATCTGTATAACAAATGTACCACTCTAATTGGGGAATATTTGTAACGGGAAGGCTATGCACGTGGGGGGCGGGATATGTGGGAAATCTTTATTTCCTCTTAATTTTACTGTAAACCTAATACTACTGTAAAAGATACTCTTTTTAAAAATTTATGGATCCCACATTCCTCATATATAATCAGCCACCAAGTCCTGTTGAATCTACTCTCCAAGTGGCTCTCAAATCTGTACCCTTTCTTCACCTACACTATTTCTACATATCCTTCTAGCCATGTTTCAGAGTCTCTTTCTCTGTGTGTGTCTCCTTTTATGCACACAAGCCATGGAACAGGTGTGTGCCTGTTCCATGTCACACTTCTACGCCTGTACATATGTTTTTCCTGTGAAACATCTTCGTCACCCTTCCTCACTAAGCTCATTTTACCTCCTGGTGGTCCAGTGGGGAAGACGCCAAGCTTCCAATGTAGGAGGCACAGATTCAATCCCTGGTCAGGGAACTAAGATCCCTAAATAAATTAATTAATTTACTTAAAAGGACATCAAACTCATTATCAAATTTTATCACTAAATAAAAGAAGAACCTTTGAAAACATAAAAACCTTCATGAACTACCTCCCATCCAAACCTTGGCTGGCTTAGATATCTCTCCTCTGGGCTCTTGATACAACAGTATTGGGCTTCCCAGGTGGCTCAGTGGTAAAGAATTTGCCTGCCAATGCAGTGAGCTGCAGAGAATGCAGAGATGCAGGTTCAATCCCTGGGTCTGGAAGATCCCCTGGAGTAGGAAATGGCAACCCACTCCAGTATTCTTGCTCGATAATCCCATGGACAGAGAAGCCTGGTGGGTTACAGTCCACAGGGTTTCAAAGAGTCAGACACAACTGAGCAAGCACAAACCTCAAAATCCACACAATAGTATTATTAGAAAAAAATCACACCATATGGTGATGTCTCTTTTCTTTTCTGACGTCCAGCCACCATGGAGGCTAGATACTGTCTGCTGGTCACCTCAGTATTCAGAGGTGGTATTCAGATCACAAGAAACAGTGGCTAGAATCACAGACTTTGGAGACAAGTGATGTGGATTCAAGTTTTTCTGCCTCTTGAGCTCTCTGAACTTCATTGTCTTATCTTTCAAATAGGGGAAGGAACTGATCTACAGAGGATAGGGTTGTTAGAGGAATTGTTAGATGAGGTAGCAATTGTAAAACAGTGTGATGCTTAGTACATAATAGGGTCTTAGTAAATAGTTACAGAGTGAATTAATTCGCTAATTAATTAAACAATGATGTATAGAAGTATTATACATGTGTGTATATATTAATACCTACTCCCTATGCTCCCTTGGATCAAGACTTGCTATTGTCAATGAGGAGGTGAAAATCATTTTAGAACAACCCCAATTCATTTGTAGCAATGTTTTGGACTATGTTGGACTATCTGAAATAACTGGTCCAACATCAGTAGGGTTTAGGCTGGGAGGCTGCTCCCTGGGGGGTAATCTTCCACAGCACAATTCAGGAACCTCCATTCCTGACTTCTCACCCTTCCCACCATATCAGTCTCTCCTTTTCTCACCACCACGCCACGTGCCCAGCGCTCTGAGTCTGAACCTCTGTGTACGAGTGAAATTATATGACCTAGAAACTTTTGGTGACAAAGTGACATAGTACAAACCTAATGAAATAGGACACTTTTTCCCATCTAAATAGAAATGGCCTATTAGGCTCTAATTCTGACTTCTTGTTCAATCCAAGGAGATATTGACTAAATGAGTTAAGAAAAGCCTGATTATCCCCACAGAGGTTTTGAAGCTCTTCCATTTGGAAGTTTCTAGAGGCATAATCCCTATATACAATTTATCTACCTCCATGAATGAAAAGTAACCCACATCAACCCAATAACATAGCCCACCAATAATGTAGATTTCTGAAGGGGAAAAAGAGAAAGCAAAATTCCCTTAAGTAAACTATTTAGACAAAATTAAAAGCTCCTCGTATAGTAAAATATAAACAACTACATTTGAAATGGCTCTCATGATAAGCAGGATTTTCAAAGGCAAGGAATAACGTATCTCCTTGCTCTCATGGTTACTGCTGGTAGTTTTTGTTTGGCTTGGTTTTTAATAATCTGCATACAGTAAAGTTTTTATCCTCTTTCTTAGAGGAAATGACTTTGGTATGACTGCTCAGTCATTTCAGCCATGTCCGACTCTCTGTGACTCCATGGACTGTAGCCCCTCAGGCTCGTCTTTCACAGGATTTCACAGGCAAGAACACAGGAGAAGGCTGCCATTCCAACTCCAGAGGATCTTCCCAACCCAGGGATCAAACCCACATCTCCTGCAGCTCCTGCACTGCAGGCAGATCCTTTACCCACTGAGCCACCTCGGAAGCCCAATGTTGGTATGCTGCTGCTGCTGCTGCTAAGTCGCTTCAGTCGTGTCCGACTCTGTGCGACCCCATAGACGGCAGCCCACCAGGCTCCCCCGTCCCTGGGATTCTCCAGGCAAGAACGCTGGAGTGGGTTGCTGTTTCCTTCTCCAGTACATAAAAGTGAAAAGTGAAAAGTGAAAATGAAGTCGCTCAGTCGTGTCCGACTCTGTGCAACCCCATGGACTGTAGCCCACCGGGCTCCTCCATCTGTGGGATTTACCAGGCAAGAGTACTGGAGTGGGGTGCCATTGCCTTCTCCGATGTTGGTATAGTTTAGTTCATATCATGGACAGTTGTCATTTCTTTCAGCTGCCTACTGTTTATTTGAGGAATTGCCTTTCTTATGAGTCTTCAAGAAAGGCAGAGGCCACTCGCCATTGTAAAAACTGAAATGCCAGACATTACCTTTCCAGGAACCCCCTGCAAGTAGCTATATGGGTCTAGGATCCAGGACCCACCAATCAGAAGCGCCCACTCTGGACAGTGAATCTGGTGCTAGTGATGGAAAGAAGAGGTGACTCTGAGGCCCTCCCTCTCCAGAGGTGGTGGCAAGATCACCGTTCCACGGCAGCAGTGGTTAGATGCTGTCCCCGTCCTCTACCTGGCGCAGAAGTGCTACCACGTCAGCAAGAGAGCACAGCATCTGGCAGCGGCAGTGGTGCCCTCCCCGAGCACGGAGTGGCCTGACAGTGGGTATTGTGCCTTGCTCCTCTACCTCCAAGCCTGGATCTGCTATTCGGCCAGCAACCCTACAAGCAGCCCAATGTCATTTTAATTAGTGAGGTTAAATCAGTTGATGTCTGTTTGCATTGCCTACAACCAAGAATTCTGACAGATTTTGAGAGCCTAAGGGGAGAACAGAAATTCTGAAAGCTGAAGCTGGGCTGTCCTCACCTCCGGAGTGAGTGTCTCGGGGAGTGATAGCTCCTTCTTTTCAGATCCACCACCAGACAGCTGGCCACCTATGGATGGCTTTTAAAATCTGGCCTGCAACTACATGCTCAGTGAAGCATAAAAGAAAATAGATCAAAGCAATGAACTGCACTGTACTGAATGTGGAAGTGTCAAGAGACAGCAAGCAATAGACACCCATGAACTGTGCATTTCAGAAACCACAAGTTGAGAATCTGTGCTCCCTTGGGCCTTTCTCTTAGTCTGTTTTGAATAAGGCTCCCATTTCTGTTAAGGAAACTCCAGAGGTATGCAAATAAGTGGTTCAGACTATTTACTTTTTAAAAAACTAATTCAACAAAGCTTTAGCAAGGCTGTATCATGCCGAGTAGTGAGCGGGGTTTGTGAAGGATTCAGAAGTGAGTTAGATGCAGGCGTCAACACCTGTACATTTATAAAAATGTCATGCTGTGTGCTTACACAGTACTCCAACTAATTCCAAGTGTTATAGTTTTCAATGCCTGTGTGCTAAGGTCCAGCTTTGCGACCCTGTGGACTGTAGCCCGCCAGGCTCATCTGTCCATATGATTCTCCAGGCAAGAATACTGGAGTGGGTTGCCATTTCCCACTCCAGGGGATCTTCCCAACCTAGAGATTGAACCCTCTTCTATCTCCTGCATTGGCAAGCAAGTTCTTTACCGCTAGCGCCACCTGGGAAGCCCCTATAGTTTTTTTTTTTTTTTTTATTTTAAAATCTTTAATTCTTACATGTGTTCCCAAACATGAACCCCCCTCCCACCTCCCTCCCCATAACATCTCTGTGGGTCATCCCCATGCACCAGCCCCAAGCATGCTGTATCCTGCGTCAGACATAGACTAGCGATTCAATTCTTACATGATAGTATATATGATAGAATGCCATTCTCCCATATCATCCCACCCTCTCCCTCTCCCTCTGAGTCCAAAAGTCCGTTATAGACAGCTGCGTCTTTTTTCCTGTCTTGCATACAGGGTCGTCATTGCCATCTTTCTAAATTCCATATATATGTGTTAGTATACTGTATTGGTGTTTTTCTTTCTGGCTTACTTCACTCTGTATAATCGGCTCCAGTTTCGTCCATCTCATCAGAACTGATTCAAATGAATTCTTTTTAACGGCTGAGTAATACTCCATTGTGTATATGTACCACAGCTTTCTTAGCCATTCATCTGCTGATGGACATCTAGGTAATACATATATTTTATCTCCATAGGAGAATAAACTCTTTTTACCCATGTCAAAGGCATTTAAAAAAAACAAGATTACCTTGCTAATGAAAATATTTATCATAATACTTCCTGTGATACTTCCTATACTATAATACTTCCTACTTCCTATGAAATATTCTTATTAGCAAGGTAATCTTGTTTTTTTAAATGCCTCTGACATGGGTGAAAAGAGTTTATTCTCCTATGGAGATAAAATATATGTATGCAATCTTGTATGCACTAACCAATAAAATCTCAGACATCCTGGAAAATCAAAAATTCTAAGTATAGAAAAATCTATCTGGCCCATAGACTACACATTTTAGATGGACATACTTTTTAAAATATCTGTTTCTAGGTGACATCCTGGTGATCCAGTCAGTGATTAAGATTTCACCTTCCAATGCAGGGGGTGTGGGTTTGATCCCTGGTCAAGATCCCGCATGCCTTGGAGCCAAAGGCCAAGACATAAAACAGAAGCTATATTGTAACAAATTTAATGAAACACTTTAAAAAATGGTCCGTGTCAAAAAAAAAATTTTTTTTTAATTAAAAACTTCTGTAAAATACATTAATTTTTTCTATGAGAATTTGGGAACCTCCTTCATATTCAAGATTCCTCAGCAAGTGCCTTTGGCATGACATTTGGAACTCTGATTTTGTTGGGTGAATGCCAGATAAAAGAAAAGGAAATAATTTTGCTTAACACACAGTTTTGAGAGTACAATGTGGAGTCAGATGGCAGTGTGATCTCTTTCCAAATTAGACATACTTCCAAAAACAGGAACGAGAATAAAGAAGGTTTCACTGCAGGCCTCGGGAGATTGGCCTGCCAATCTCAGGCTCACAGGCTCACAGCAGGGACTAGACACAGTGTGTTCACAGGAGCATGGAACTGGCCACTGGCCTGCGTTCTCCATCCCACTGAGTAATCTCAACATCCTATTGCACCAAGAAAGCCCAGGCAACACCTGCTGCTGCCCCACAGACACTCAAGGTCCAGATCAAGTCCGTGGACACATGTTTACTATCACTTGGGGTCATCAGCTCCCTGGGACTCCTCACAGGGACCCTGAGACACAACCCAGGGACTGAACCCAAGTCTCTTGCATCTCCTGCATTGACAGGTGGATTCTTTGCCACTGTGCCGTCTACAAAGCCCCAGTAAACCTGCAAACATAAAGTTCTCCTGGGTTCTGGTGAGCCATTCTAGCAAATTGTCAAACCTGAGGAAAAGATCATCAGAACCCCCAATTTATAGCTAGTTGATCAGAGGACATGTGGCTCAGAACTTGCAACTGACATCTGAAAAGGGGGTAGTCCTTTAGTTTGTGGGATCTGATGCTAACTCCAGGTTCAGTTCAGTTCAGTTCAGTCACTCAGTCATGTCCGACTCTTTGCCACCCCATGAATTGCAGCATGCCAGGCCTCCCTGTCCATCACCAACTCCCAGAGTCCACCCAAACCTATGTCCATCGAGTCAGTGATGCCATCCAACCATCTCATCCTCTGTCATCCCCTTCTCCTCCTTCGCCTAATCCCTCCCAGCATCAGAGTCTTTTCCAATGAGTCAACTCTTCGCATCAGGTGGCCAAAGTATTAGAGTTTCAGCTTTAGCATCAGTCGTTCCAATGAATACCCAGGACTGATCTCCTTTAGAATGGACTGGTTGGATCTCCTTGCAGTCCAAGGGACTCTCAAGAGTCTTCTCCAACACCACAGTTCAAAAGCATCAATTTTTCAGTGCTCAGCTTTCTTCACAGTCCAACTCTCACATCTGTACATGACCACTGGAAAAACCATAGCCTTGACTAGACAGACCTTAGTCGGCAAAGTAATGTCTCTGCTTTTGAATATGCTATCTAGGTTGGTCATAACTTTCCTTCCAAGGAGTAAGCGTCTTTTAATTTCATGGCTGCAATCACCATCTGCAGTGATTCTGCAGCCCAGAAAAATAAAGCCTGACACTGTTTCCACTGTTTCCCCATCTATTTCCCACGAAGTGATGGGACCAGATGCCATGATCTTCGTTTTCTGAATGTTGAGCTTTAAGCCAACATTTTCACTCTCCTCTTTCACTTTCATCAAGAGTCTCTTTAGTTCCTCTTCACTTTCTGCCATAAGGGTGGTGTCATCTGCATATCTGAGGTTATTGGTATTTCTCCCAGCAATCTTGATTCCAGCTTGTGCTTCTTCCAGCCCAGCATTTCTCATGATGTGCTCTGCATATAAGTTAAATAAGTAGGGTGACAATATACAGCCTTGACGTACTCCTTTTCCTATTTGGAACCAGTCTGTTGTTCCATGTCCAGTTCTAGCTGTTGCTTCCTGACTCCAGGTAGATGGGGTAAATTGTTGGAGACCCGGTTGGCATCAGAGAATTGTTTGGAGTCGGGGAAAACATCTCAGACAAATCACTAGGGCTTTAGGAGACACAGACTATAAGTGTCACAGCTGAGGAGTATCTTCTGTTCCCGAATCGAGTTTATTTTGCTCTTTGGAGTTAGGGCTTCAACATATGAATTTTAAGGGGACACAGTCCATCATAGCGATATATTTGTTTTCCAGAACCTGTATTTGTTTTCTAGAACCAAGATGAGCTTCATCACTATCTCTAGTGACTGCACCATATTTAGAGTTATAAGATGTGAGAGATGGAAGCTATAGGGAGGAAACTGGGTTCCAGGTGAGTGAAGTGACTTGTTCATGGACGTACTTTCAGAGTAGTGAGGCTGGGAGTAGAACCCAGACTCTCCCCTGCCAGGTCAGTGCTCTTTCCAAAGCGTAGCTCCGAAGAAGAAACTTTATAGAACTTGACCAGCAAGGAATGGCTTTAGAACATGACCTGCTCAATGAAACATTTCCCTTAGGGGAGCCAACCATATGGCCAATAAAAAAACCCAGTACATGTTCCTAAATCCAGCATTTGGGGTTTTCCCTTGTCAAAATAAGCAACGTGGTGTTAGCCAGGCTGGATTCAAAGATCATAGTCAAGTCCATGGCTACATTCCTAAGCAACTCCCTCTGAGCCTATGAGGGTTTTCCTAAAACTTAAAGGAGGGTCAGGGAGCTTCCTTGTGCCTTGACTTCGTTTCCCATAGAACATACTATTATCATGGTATAGCCCTCAAGACCTAGTGTCTTCCCCTCCTCTTGGTCAATCTCACATCTCTTTGGCCAATCAAACGATGGCATGCTAACACCAGTTCTTACTTTTGTCCCAGCCAAGCCAGGTGCTTCCTGCTGGCAACCCAAAGCAGTTCTCTCATGAGCCTCAAATAATCCTGGCAGGACACTCACAGGACTATCCTGACGCTAAGTACTAAGCCAGATGCCCCACTGGGACCCTTAGCACCCCAAAGGCTCTGAGCTCTAAGTCTTCCTTCAAATGCCTCTTCATGGAGTCCATTCCAGCCCTAACACTCACTCTTCTGATCCGGACCAGTCTTCTCTAATTCACCGTAAATACTGCAGCCAAATTAACCTCACAGGATACCTTTTCTCTTTCTCACCTTTAAAATAGTATATACGTTATTTTTTTAACAAGACCTCAAGATTTTATTATATTCGAGATAAAAGATGAGGCTTAGAACTGGGTCACTTAGTCTTTCTCATCCTATCTCCTCTCAGTTCATAATGCTTGGATCTGCAGTTGGTGTCAACCCATTTAAGCCTCTGCACAATCTTCTTTGTGGTTTACGTATAGCTTACTATCTAATATCATGTACATTTTAAAAGATTGCACTACAGACTTAATCCATCTTTCCAATTCTCCTCTGCACTCTGCGAAATGGCTTTTCTCAATTAATTGAAGGGGGAAAGTCCACTTTCTCTTTTCCTGCATTTGATGGTCTTATATTGCAACCAGCACTCACCCACCCCCGCTCCCCAACCCCTGACCCTGCAGAGTTACCGTCCTACTCCATCCCCAGGGGCAGGAGAGACGGCAGAAGTTCCACCCTAGAGCATTGTCCCTCCTCTGCCCATAGAGTGCCACCAGAGCACCTGCCCCATTTCTGGACTGAGAAAATGGTACCCACTACATTCTCCTACACCAATACTACCATGCATTGGTGACTGGGCACTGTTAGCTTGGCCTCTAAAATAAACCATCAAAGAAAACTTAATAGTGGAAGATGTACAATTTTTCTGTTATTTTTTCCTTCCTGACCCTTGCATGGGCCTCTTTCTGGTCCATGGGAATACAGACAGCCCCGTACTTGCAGTATAGAAAAGACATCTGTTAGACCTGTAACCTGACAAGTGTGACGGGAGTTCCAAAGGAGAGGGAAGAATGCAAAGCACAGCATGTACAAGGAGATTCCACCTGGTCTGGGGGATCAGGCAGGGCCTCCTTCTGGAAGTGGCTTTTCATCTGAGGTCTATAGGATGAAGAAGAGTTACCAAGATAAGGATGGTTCCATACCGGGGGTGGGGGTGGGCAGCTGATGCAAAAACCTCTGGTGATGGGGAGCATGATGCTTTCCAGAAACTAAAAGAAACTAGTATGGTTTGGACCAGGAAGAGGGTAAGGGAACTTAGAATGGAAACAGGAAAGAGACAAAGACATGAAGACCCAAAGGACAAAGCTTGATACAAGGCAGACTTATGAGAAACGAGTTTCTTCTTTTTATATGATGAGGCCTTCTTGATCGGTAAACACAGAGTATAGTATAGAGGGCAATGGGTCATCATCGCCACCAGTCATCCCTTTTCCTGCCACCCGCATTCTTCTAAAATCCAGAGCCCACTTCATCCCCTCCAGACAGTCCTCCCTGATTTCCCCTGCCTGCATTGCCCCTTACAGCACTTAGGGTTCCCTGCATCACAATCAATGGCCTTTCCTATGCCACTGGTGCTAAGAATAAAACACCAGGACAATAGAAAGCAGAAATCGCTCCAATTCCTGGTTCACCCCCCTTACTGTGGGAAAATGCAAGCTTCACTGGATTTTTAAAATGACGTCTTGGCCATTTAACATAGAAGGAAGGATTTCCTGGTTGTGAGGAACGTGTGAGCAAATGGAATCTGGGTATGCAATGCCCTCATCACTCACAGCTGCATCTCAAGGCAAAATTTCTCCCCTTGTTCCATAGAGAGGATTATTTATAGTCACGAACAGCATTGCATCTACCGAAAACAAAAGCAAAGAACAAACCAAAAAAGGAGAAAGGCTTTCCCGAGCAAAAAGGAGGTGTGAGTAGTTTTTGAAAATCAAGTCAATCATTTTGTGTCTGAAGATTATCACAGCCTACTCTTCAGTTATTGCAGTAAATCCTACTGACCTATAGATGGCGCCAGGTGACTACTGAATAAATATCTTGCTACAGATACAGATCACAGAATCAGGCAGGTCTAACAAATTTCAGAGGCCAACTGTTAGCATTTTCTAAGCTTGTGACATCAGGCCAAAGACAGTTAAAGTCTAATGGCTTTTTCAAACCATATGACTGTGTCTCTCCATGCTTCGTTCATCTGTGTCCTCCTAATTTTGTTCTTTTTTTTTTTTAATTACCAGAGCTACAGTGGTAATCTATAATCAGTTCTCTATTAACTGTTACGGTTTAGAGAATTTACGTTCTTGGGCATAATCATAAGGTCAGTACTGCTAACATGACCCCCACTTGCAGAGCCCTTCCAGAGCATAGGCACCTTTTTAAAGTACTTGCTTAACCACGTCAACTCAGGTAACCCTCATGGCAATCATGTGAAATAAGTAAAGCACTGTCATTCATCCCCTATTTACAGGTGAGGAAGCTGAAGCACAGTGAAGTGTGAAATAATTTTAATGAAGATCACACAACAAATAGTAGAGCTGGGATCTGAACACAAGCCATCTGGCTCCGGTGACCACGTTCTTATCCACTAGAAGAACGCACACTTAGAACTATTACTGGAGCATGAGATGAACTAAGGCCACCTTCCCCCTCCTTGATAAATCTGTGGCAGGTTGGCTTGAGGTCGAACGTAGCAGTGAAAACAGCTCCCTCCTGGAACTGTATGGTTCCAAGTCTCCACTGGTCAAGGGAATCCAGTATAGACCCAATAAAGCTGCAAAGGGCAGAGTCTGGGAAAGTTAGCAGAGCTCTCATTACCAGGAGAAGAGTGGGGAATACTGCTGATTCAGCCTCTTACATTTGTTTCCCATTTCTAAAATGAAAATTCCATCCAGCTCACTGAGGCATATAATTCACGGGAGTCCCACAGTGGAGGCAATGGGCAGTATCAGCCTGCCGGGGATAACCTGGATCCAGAGTAGGAGGCCCCTCTCCATCAGAATTTCAATGTGTGATTTCAACAATGGCCAGTTTGTGAAGAGTAGATAAAATGTAAAGTGCATTTTGTAGCATCTCAAAAAGTTAACCAGAGAATTACCAGGTGGGTGGAATCGGAGAAGAACTGAAAGCAGGAACTTGAACAGATGTCTATACACCAATGTTCATGGCAGCATTATTTACAGTAGTGAAACTTTGGAAACAACCTCTATGGTCTGAATGTTTCTGTCTCCCCCAAATTCCTATCTTGAAATCTTAATGCACAATGTGATGGTACTGAGACAGGGTCTTTAGGAGGTGAGCATGTCATGAGGGTAGAGCCCCCATGAAAGGGACTAGTGTTGCCATGAAAGAGGCCCCACAGAGATCCTTCTCCCCTTCTACCAGGATGAGAAGTCGGCCTTCTGCCATGCAGAAGAGGACTTTCACCAGAACCAGACCATGCTAACACTCTGATCTTGGACTTTGAACCTCTAGAACTGTGAAAAATAAACTTCTATTCTCTAGAAGCAACCCAGTCTGTGGTAATTCATTGCAGCAGCCTGAATGGACTAAGACAACCCAAGTGTCATGTAACTGGATAAACAAAATGTGGCATATCCATACAATGGAATGTTATTCGGTCATGGAAAGGAGTGAAGTACTGGTGCTTGCTGCAATTGGATGAACTTTGAAAATACTATGCGAAATGGAGTCAGTCACAAATGGATAAATATTGTACGACCTGCGGTACCTAGAATATGCAAAATCAAAGATGTAGAAAGTAGAATAGGGGTTATCAGTGGCTGAGGGGAGATGAGGGTGGTGATGAAGTCATTGTTTAATGGAGACAGAGTTTCTGATGCAGCTGATTAAGTTCTGGAAATGGATGGTGGTCATAGTTATACAACACCTGTGAAGGTACTTAATGTCACTGAATTGTACACTTGAAAAATAACGAAAATAGTGGGACTGACCTGGTGGTCCAGTGGCTAAGACTCTGTGCTCCCGATTCAGGGGGCGGGGTTCAATCCCTTGTCAGGGAACTAGATCCCATATGTTACAACTAGAAGATCCGGCATGCCACAACTCAGATCTGACACAGCCAAATAAATAATTTTTTTAATAGCTAAAGCAGTAACTTTCAGGTTATACAGATTTTACCACTATTAAAAAAAAAACATGTTTTTAAAATGTAAAGTGTCTAGGAAATTTGAGAGATATTGCCAGTTACCTAGCCAATACCTAGTCTCCCAGAGCCAAAATCTAGTCTCTTTTTCTTTATTAACGGAATCCAATCTGTTGGGGCCTGCAAGGAGTCCTTCTAAAGTCTCCATTTCCCAGGCTCCCTGCGGATAGAGATGACCATGTGACTGTAAGCTGTGCAGTGAGAGGAAAATTTCTCTTTACTGAGTGAAACTTTTGTGAAAGTTCATTAAAAGGTGGGAGTAGGAGGTGCTGATTCATCTGGCATAATCCCTTTTACCTCTGACCTTTTCCAGCATGAAACCATGGGTATGATGGCTGGAACTTCAGCAGCCATACAGAAACCATGAGGATGGAAGTCAGCACCAGAGAGGCAGAGCAGAAGGAGAGAAGGAACCTGAGACATCAAGGGCATTGTGGAGCTGCTACACCTTTTGTGGAAGGCTTATCCCTGAACTTTACACATTACTTGAGAGCAAAGAGAACTCCTCTCTAGTTTAAACCAGTGATTTTAAGATCTCTCTCTGCTACTTACTGAACACAATTATTAACTGATTCAGCACCTTAATCCCTATTGTTATTATTATTGCTAGTGATTTTATTAACGAGGAAGTATCTCCCCAGGCCAGCGTTCATTTGACAATGTCATAAACACCTGTAAGTTTGGATTTGTCGTAAAATGAGCTATCCACAGGCCTAATGGATACTCACTAGAAAGCCAAAGGATCTGGTAAAACAGACTCACCTGCTTCCACAGCCACATGGGCCATAATATAAACTGGAGACATCACTGCCTGTCCCTGGAAGCAGCCACGTTGTTTTGATGCATTTCCTCCTCAGCAAGCTCCAGTGATGAAGAGTTTTCTGCACCACAGAGTGGAAAGAGGATCAGGAGGCATAGGCATCTTTTCCTTGCCAGGGTTAAAGGGAAGCTGAAGGCTTCTCCAACCGCCTTTCACAAGATAATGACAAACTAACCAGTATGAACTGACTGGCTCATCATCTGAGTGAGTCACTCTGACACCTCATGGTTCCTTAACTTCCTCTGCTTCCTCGACCTTGCCTGCGCCCCAGCCCACGCCAACAACTTCTGGCTATGGCCACACCCTGGATTTTGTCAGCGGCAGGAACTGCTCCACCAGAATCTCCACATCCGACATTTACTGTTATCCAGCCCCTCCCTCCTCCTCAACTCCCTCACCCCTGTACTTCCCTTCTTTGACCTCTTGATGGTCAATCCCATGAGTGTGTACATTGGTTCAAAGACGTTCAGTACTGTCTATCAAATTCAAATTTGACTCAGCAACCCACTTCCTGGGCATTTATCTTACAGATCACTGGCATCTGGTCAGTAACACACATACAAGATAACATACCCAGAAGAAAGTTTGTTGTTTGGGGGTTTTTTGTAACTTATTGGGAAGATCCCTTGGAGTAGGACATAACAACCCATGCCAGTATCTTACCTGGGAAATCTCATGGACAGAGGAGCCTGGCATGGGTCCGCAAAGAGTTGGACACGGCTGAGAAACTGAGAGGGAACACACACACCCATCAGACTGAATGCTAGGCACCTATTTTTAAAATTGAGGCAAATCCATATGCAATGATATGAAAAGTTCCCCAAGATACATGTGTAAAAGACAGAGTATTTTATTTGTACCACCTGTGTGGGTATAATTAACATATATTTTACCTGTATGTTTAACATATACACACATATATAAAACCCATATCTATAATATGAGTATATACATATATCTATGAAGACTCTTGAGAGTCCCTTGGACTGCAAGGAGATCCAACCAGTCCATTCTGAAGGAGATCAACCCTGGAATTTCTTTGGAAGGAATGATGCTAAAGCTGAAACTCCAGTACTTTGGCCACCTCATGCAAAGAGTTGACTCATTGTTAAAGACTCTGATGCTGGGAGGGATTGGGGGCAGGAGGAGAAGGGGACGACAGAGGATGAGATGGCTGGATGGCATCACAGACTCGATGGACGTGAGTCTGAGTGAACTCCGGGAGTTGGTGATGGACAGGGAGGCCTGGCGTGCTGCGATTCATGGGGTCGCAGAGAGTCGGACACGACTGAGCGCCTGAGCTGAACTGATGCCTGTAATACATTTACACGCACATAATCCCTACTATGCTATCTCTGAAAGGATATACAAGACACTAACAATAGTAGAAAATGGAGGTGGATGGTGAGAAAGGAAGACTTAATTTTCACTCTATATTCTCTCATGCTTCAATTTTGTTCCATGTACTATTATTACCTATTCAAAACTATTTTCAAAAAAGAATGTTCATCACAGAACTTTTCCGTGCTCTCCTAGTCTCCTCATAGGTTTGCTGCGTCCTTTACTGGACACAAATCCATGGTCCATCTGTGGCAGACACTTAAAAAAAAAAAACTTTTAACTTTTTATTTTGTACTGGGCTATAACCAATTAACAATGTTGTGGTAGTTGCAGGTGAACAGCAAAAGGACTCAGACATACATATACAGGTATCCATTCTCCCCCAAGCCCTCCTCTCAGCCAAGCTGGTGCATAGTAGCAACATTGAGCAGAGTTCCATGTGTGTAACAGATACTGTTGATGCCCAGTCTTTATCCTCCCAGGCCTTCTCTTTCAATAGGCATTGCTAGACCAGACTTCCAACAGTCAGCCTCTCTTTGCCTGAGGCCATCTTCAGGGCACCAGAATTCTCTGTCTTCACATGTGTGGCAGCCCTCGATCCATGCATGATTGCCCCGAAGCAGTCCTAACCAATGGCAGATGGGAAGTGATGTGCAAGGGCGCTGGGGAGATCACTCTAAGATGAGTTTTCACACTGGCTCCCAGAGTCCCCCTGCAGGAGTAAGCTCCCCTCGCATGTCTGCCAGGTACTGTCTTTTCTGACGTGTCTCATTGCCCCTCTCACCTACAAGCATTTTTCCTGGACTCACCTCCTAGTAAACTTCTTGCTCTTGAATCCCTATCTCAACATCTGCCTTGAGAGATTGCAAATAAAGATGCAGCCGTTTCAACGATACCATCAATTTCTCATGACTGTCTGTGTTCCTCCTGTGGCTAATCTACAACTGCTCTTACCCCAAACAACAAGCAGTCCAGTGCCCTTCAGAAAATCACTTAACCATGCCAACCAACCCTCTGCAAACTCAGTACTTACAAACTCAAGCTGGCTCTTCAATGCTGCTGAAAATTCCTAGTCAGCTTCTTTCTCCTTTACTGGAAGCAGTATCTTCAAACTATTATTAAACTTGAGTCTAGAGTCCTGCTTACTCTCGTCTCCTTCCTTCAGAGTCACCGCCTACTTCCCCAAGAGAAGAGAAGCATCAGCTGTTAACGCCTGGTGATTTCTATATCTAAGTATCCCACACATGTTTATTTATTTTTCCTGATAAATTTCTTCTCTGGGATTTTCTTTGCATATGTACATAAGGTACAGATGAGGTAGGTTCACATCCTGACTGGCAATTTACCAGTCTTGCAACTTCAGGCAATTGACTCAACCTCTCTCCTCTATAGTACAGAGATAGTAACAGTATGGTTCATACTGTTCAGTCATACTTCATCTGACTATTTGAGAAGTAAATGAGTTAATATATGCAAAGCACATAGACCAGAGTCTGAAATATTGTAAGAGCTCAGTAAATCTCATGGTTTTTGTCTTTTCCAAATATTCTGCAATGAACACTTAATACTTTTGAAATAAGAACAAATGAATATTATTATACATACATAAATGGATGTTCACATATCCAAAGGTCTTTATTTCTCTATGCTAGGGCCCCCATCTGTACGTACTAACTCAGCCTCTAATTTGTCTCCTAAACCTCTGACCCACTAGTTATCCCCCTTCTCACTTCTATCTTCATTCTCCCCTTCTCCATTGGCTCAGCCTCAAATATACTCAAATTTTTCTCGTTCAAAAGAATACATTTCCTTCCACCCTGCCCTCATATAAAGTTAACTCTTTCCTGTCCCTTGCTGCCTACCTTTCTCACCTCATATTACCCACCAAAATCAGACTTTCACCTCTGCCATTCTAATAAGCTCCTCCAGCAGCAGCTTCTGATCTCACTTATCAAGTTCTTTTTTTTTTTCAGTTCTTTTCTACCAAACCTCTTCCTATAGCACTTGAAAATATCAATTACCACCTCCTTCTGTTAACTGACTCATCATAACTTATGGAGCATTTACCATAAATGGCTTATGAGCTGTTTAAAGTACCAGAAATATAGTGATAAAGACCCTCTAAGGTTGTGTTTCCCCAGGAAGCACACCCAGAGACAGGAATTCAGCATAAGTATCTTTTTGGGAAAGAGATCCCTGGAAACACTGATTGGGAGTGAAAAAGTGAACAGAGTATGTGAAAAAGCCAAGCAGTATGAATAATTCAACTCAGCCCTGCTTTGGACCTCTCCAAGACAGCAGAAAGCAAACTTCAGCACTGTCCCCCAGAGAAGGTGAGAATACAGCTATTCTGCCACCAACCTTCACCTGCAAGTAACTTCCCAGCATGTGAAGCACACCTCATGTGCTAGAGGAAAACTCAGAAAGTTACAGGTGCTGCAGGGAGAAGATGCTGGTAACTATGGTAACAGGGGTGTGTCAGGGGTGCCAGCAGAGTCTGCTCCAAAGACTGGCAAGGTTCCTGTTCTGCGGAATGTCCAGAGACAAAGGAAAAAATGAAAGCAAAAAACAAACAATGTGATTGCAGATAGGGCCAAATGCTATGAAGAAAGTGAAACCATGTGATGAACTGGGGATTGAATTTGGATGTTACAGGTTGAATAGTGTCCCTATATCTGTTGGAGTCCTAACCTCCAGTACGTCAGAGGGTGACCTTTTTTAATTCTGGAGAAAGGAGTTAATCAAACTAAAGTGAGATTAGTGTGGACCTCCATCCAGTATGACTGGTGTCTTTATGTAAAGGGGAAATATGGGCATACAGACCCACCTAGAGGGAAGACAATGTGAGGAGACGCAGGGAAAAGACATCTATCTGCAAGCCGAGGAGAGAATCCAGGAGCAGACTCTCCCTCCCAGTTCTCAGGAAGAAACCAACCATGCCAACACCAGGTTTTTGGGCATCTAACTTCCAGAAACAAGACAACAAATTTCTGTTAAGTCACCTAGTTGGTGGTACTTTATTATGGCAGCCCCAGAAAACTATTGCAGTGGGTGTTGGCTACGGAGATGGGATGCTCAGAGAAGACCTCTCTGTGGAGGTGATATTTAAGCTGAGGCATCACCAAAGACAGAGCCAGAGTGCATTGGTCTGGGGCAGAGCTCTTCAGACAAGGGGGCAGCAAAGGCATGGGTCCTGTGGAGGGGGGGTGGGCTTAGTACATTCAAAAACTAGGAGGAGGGCTGTTGTGGCTGGATTTGGTGAACAAGGGGAAAATGTACAGGATGAGGTTGGAGAGCTGGGTAGGGCCAGATGTGGGTCCATTTAGGTCATGATAAAAGTCTTGGGATTTTAGTGGAAGTGCAATAGAAAATCACCGAAGGATTTTAATCAGGGAATGATATGATCTTCTTTGTGCCTTTGAAGAGTGTTCTGTCTTCTGAGTGGAGAATGGTCTTGGTTGGGGGGATGGGGGACAAGATAGAAGCAGAGGGACCATTGAGGAGCCTGTTGCAGTCCCGGGGAGAGGTAGGAGGGTCTTGGATCATGAGGTGGGGGAGTTCCAGAGAAACAGGGAAGAGGTGAACAAATTCAGATGTAAATAGGAGTTGAATTAATAAAAATTTGCTGATGAGAGGAGAGGGGCATAATCAGAAAGACACCTGTTTGCTCACTTAGGCAACTGGGTGATGTGTTTAGTCGCTCAGTTGTATCCAACTCTTTGCAACCCCAGGGACTGTAGCCCCCCCCAGGCTTCTCTGTCCATGGGATTCTTCAGGCAAGGATACTGGAGTGGGTAGCCATTCCCTCCTCCAACTGAGTGGAAGGCGAGCCATTTACTGAGATGGGGAAACCTGGAGATGACAAGTTTAGAATAAGAAGGGAGGTGAATCTTCCTCCCCCCTTGCCTTTCAGGGCACTGCTCTCTCCTGCTTGTCTCCTTCCTTCACTGTATTCTTTCTATGCTTCTTCTTGGCTCCTCTTTCTCTATTCATCCTTGCTCCCACACTCTCTCTGGCTGATTTCAGCCATTCCTAAGACTCTGGTAACACCTATCTGCCAATCATTCCTGACTGTGCATGGCCAATCCAAACTCTCTTCAACATTCTTGTCCATTGTAAAAAATGCACAAGGTGAAAATCGTGAATTAAGTTTTGAAACAGAAATGAGGCCTGTAGGCTGGGAAACATCATCTAAGATAGCTCGGAGGAACTGCTCTGAAGAGGTGGGTAGGGGCAGATGAAGGTGTCAGTATACATGTAATTTTGGTGAAGAGGGATACGTGCCATCAAGCACGCATTTTGGGAGGAAGTTGTTGCTAGTCACGAGGAACAAATGTCTCTATTAATGATTTTAGTACTTTTCTAGATGTGAGAAGATGCAAGAATTTGGGCTCATATCATCTCCTGAAAATATCTGTCTGAAGGGCTATTCTGCTACTTTTTCTCAGCGCACAGAATGCCTCATTCCTGAAACCCTTTCAGGGTGTGTTGAAGGTCAGTGACTACAGTGACTAGTGATTTAATCCTTGTAGAAGCAAGTGACAATTAAATGGCAAGTGACAATTTTTTGTTGACATTCCAAAATTGTATTTTCAACTGCCTTGTAGATTTCACACCTGGAAATTCAACTAAGGTGCCCATGCCTCTCTAGGTCCACTCATGCAGGCTCACCCTCAAATCTACTCATCCTCGGGGGTTCTGCAGCGTGTCTAACAGCTCAGCCATCCATCTGCCCTCTTTTGTTCTCGTCTCCTCCCACTTCTGCCCCACGTTTTTCCCCAAGCTCCATGATGGTTAAATGTGGTTATGACAACTGTCACTATGGAGACTTAAAAAACAGAAGAGCATTGGGCATTAGGATTTTAAACAGCATTAATGACTTAGTGGAACTGAAAATACTGTTCTTAAGACATTACTCTAAAGTTATGTGAAATATTGTGAGGTTATCAGAAATATTTAGTGATTGGAATATGTTTTGATGAGAATGTAAATCTCCTAGAGAAGAGAAAACAATCCCTCGACTAGAAATTAGGAGCCAAAATTTAAGTATAAGCTTTGTCACTTTATTTGCCTTTTGTTCTCAGACCAACCTAGATAGCATATTCAAAAGCAGAGACATTACTTTGCTGACTAAGGTCCGTCTAGTCAAGGCTATGGTTTTTCCAGTAGTCGCGTATGGATGTGAGAGTTGGACTGTGAAGAAGGCTGAGCACCAAAGAATTGATGCTTTTGAACTGTGGTGTTGGAGAAGACTCTTGAGAGTCCCTTGGACTGCAAGGAGATCCAACCAGTCCATTCTGAAGGAGATCAGCCCTGGGATTTCTTTGGAAGGACTGATGCTAAAGCTGAAACTCCAGTACTTTGGCCACCTCATGCGAAGAGTTGACTCATTGGAAAAGACTGATGCTGGGAGGGATTGGGGGCAGGAGGAGAAGGGGACGACAGAGGATGAGATGGCTGGATGGCATCACCGACTCAATGGGAGTGAGTTTGAGTGAACTCCAGGAGCTGGTGATGGACGGGGAGGCCTGGCGTGCTGCGATTCAAAGAGTCGGACACGACTGAGCAACTGAACTGAACTGAACTGAATAAGTCATTTGCTACCTCGATGTCTCAGTTTTCTAATCTGTCAAATGGCTATGGAAGTTAATACAACTCCTACTCAACTCACAGGAAGTTCACTGTGGAGGAAAAAAGATTATTACCATGAAAAGTGTCAGGGAGGAAATAAATGAATCAAATAGAATATTAAAAGAATAATCCATCATGACCAAGTAGGGTTTATAATAGGAGTAAAAACATATTTTAACATTTGGATATCTATTACTATTACTTACTACATTAACAAATCAAAGAGAAGAAATAATATAAGCATAGAGAAAGTTGCCCAAAAACAATTTAAAATAATTCAATGTTAATTTGTGATTTTAAAAACTCTCACCAAGTTAAGCAACTTTTCTTTTAATTCTTGGCTTGCTCAGTTAATTTGTCATGTGTTTCTCGTAAGGGTAGTTTTAGGGTGAAATCTTCAAAAGCCAGTGCTTTCAAAAATTCTTTTCAGTTAAAGAAAAGCTGCCAAAAAATGTTTTTCAGTGACAGGCATGAAGGAATAGAATTTGAAATAGAATTTTGTCTTTTGAAATCATCTTAAAGGCTTTTATTGCATTATTTTCCTTGTGTGAGTATTATTGGCATAGTCTTAATTTATGGTTGCAAAGTCTTCAATCAGAAATGCAATCTCCAATAACATCTGTGAAAGAACACCCACTCTGGGAGTAAAGATAAGCTCAAGAGTATAGAAGCACAAAGTAAATTTTGATATTTGTTGTCCTATTTTTTTTTAAGAATTTTGATTTTTCTTTTCCTTTTTTTTTTTTTTTAAAGAATTTACTGGCATTCCTATCTCTTTCTAGCAACTCATGCTGACTGTATCTAATTGGACCACAAAAACCAGTCACTCATCTCTCCCACCCTTGGCCTTTCCCTCTGCTTCCACACCATGAGTGAGTGTGAGCAGCCTTGAATCATTTCCATGTCACTGGCAATGCAGACAAGTTAGAAGAGCTTTTATTTGTCTGTTTTCTTCAGTGTAAAGTGATCTGCCTAGATTCCAAGCCATGGAATCATGGGGCATGATTATTGAAAGGGGTCTGAACAACCCAGTCTAGACCAGCGGTTTTCAACCCCAGCTGCACATTAGAAACAGGTAACAATCCTCAGTCTTCACCCTCAAAGCACTGAATTTAGTTGGTCTAATAAGGGATTCTGACTTTGGTACTTTTGCAAATCTCCCCCAGTTGATTCTAACATGTAACCACAATTTGAAACCACTGCTCTACTTTAATCTTTTCATTAAAAGAGTGGAATGTAGACTCAGAGTGACCAGCTGATAACAGCAGATCTCATTGATGTCTATGTAATACTGATGTTAAGAAGATTTCCAAAACTTAGAAATAAGCCCAAAATATATGTCCATTTAATGCTTTCTTTAAACACTGATTTTCCAAGGGAAAGTAACTTTTATTTTATTTACTATTACTCTTAACTAAGGTCCTGACATTTTTAAGTCTATGAGGGTTGGATGTTAGCTTGTAAAAATGAATACTATACAAATGAATTTTCATATAATAGGAACAAAAATCATGTCTGTTTAACTGGGAAGATAAACTCAAAGGTTATGATTTTATTGGGCTGTGGGACATTAACCAGTTTTATGTCTAATTTACTTAGCTTATTCCAATCCATTTTTCCAGTTAGATTCCCACTCCCCTTCCTTCTCTGCCTCCTTCCCTCTTAATTGATCATTGGCTTTCTCTGTGTTTCAGGTTCCTAACTGCTTTTATCATCTTTCTGGTTACCTCATTAATGAGAAATAAAACTTTGACACTTGCTTACTAAGTATTTACATAAAAATTATGAGTATAAAATCAAGAGAATTATGTTTCAACTGTGGAAAAGGATGTAAATTTTATTAGAATGTCCTAAACCATTATGAGACTTTAACTGATCATTCAGGATGTAATGTATTCTGTACTCCAAATAAATTACTCATCAACTCAGAAGCCATGAAGTTGGAACTTTTGCTTCAGGCAAAGTGGAGTAACAAGAACCTAACAAACTCTTTCTCTAAAACACATACACATACACAACCTAAAAAATAAATGGGAAAACTATGTGAAATTACAATTTTTAGATATTAGACACCAGGCAGCAGAGGACAATGATTTCTGAGAGAGAAGAAACAAATGAGGAGCTCTCTCAGATTGTCTGAGCTTACTGCCTAGAGAGTTTTCAAGACAGTTCGGGGAGGCGATAAACCTGGGAGTCCAGGAGCCAAGGTACCTAGAGTTTCACGAGCAGAGTAGCAGACAAGGATCACAGAGAGAGCTCTAGAGATATGAGAGCATCCTCATTAAGTCCTCAGCTAGGAACTGGTCAGTGTAGACATATTAGGAAACTCCTTGAGGCCAGGGAAAGGATTAGAGGAAATAATACTTGTTGATCAAGCTAGGCTGGAACTAGTTCCTGTTCCTACCAGCCAGAATGGATAAACTAATGTTTCATGATGCATCGGTTAGAAGAATCAGTAGTGAGGAAAAATTGTCCTCAGATTAGAGGCTGCTCTGGTCCCACCCACAAAGCTTAAAAGCAAGCCTGAAAAGAATCCAACTTTTTCTGAGTAATTTAGCTGCATCCCAGGATACGTATCAAGGATATTTTGGGAATATAAAAATAACCAGCACCCACAAGGTAAAATTCACAGTGTGTGGCATCCAATCCAAAATTACCAGGCATGCAAAGAAGCAGAAAGTACAAGCCATAATAAAAAGAAAATAAAGAGAAAAAGCAATCAATATAAACAGATCAAGAAATGGCAAAAGATATTTTAGAATTAGTAGACAAGTGCATGAAAACAGTTATGATAACTCTGTTCCATACATTCAAAAAGGAGGGATTAAGTATGTTTTTTAAAAAGACATGGAATATATTCAAAGCTATGGTTTTTCCAGTAGTCGTGTATGGATGTGAGAGTTATAGTCATATGTGGATGTGAGAGCTAAAGAAGGCTTAGCACCAAAAAATTGATGCTTTTGAACTGTGGTGTTGGAGAAAACTCTTGAGAGTCCCTTGTATAGCAAGGAAATCAAACCAGTCAATCCAAAAGGAAATCAGTCCTGAGTATTCATTGGAAAGACTGATGCTGAAGCAGAAGCTCTAATACTTTGGTCACCTGATGCGTAGAGCTGACTCATTAGAAAAGACTCTGATGCTGGGAGGTATTGGGGGCAGGAGGAGAAGGGGATGACAGAAGATGAGATGGCTGGATGGCATCACCGACTCGATGGACATAAGTTTGAGCAAGCTCTAGAAGATCGTGAAGGACAGGGCCGGCTGGTGTGCTGTAGTCCATGGGATCGCAAAGAGTTGGACACAACTAAGGAACTGAACAGCAATATAAAAATGACCCAAACAGAACTTCTGAATATTAAAACTATAATGTCTGAAATGAAAAATACATTAGGTAGAATTAACAGTGGATTAGGCATTGTAAAAAATAGAATTAATGAGCTTGAAGACATAGCAATAGAAAAACTCCGAAAGAAAAGAAACTGGAAAACAAATGAGCATCAGAAATCTTCTAGCAGCCTAATACACATATAATTGGAGTACTAGAGTCGCTAATAGAAAGTGGGAGGAACAGAAAAATATTTAAAGAAACAATGACTTAAATTTTTTTCAATTTGATGAAAACTATAAACCTACAATCCAAGAAGCTTCAGCTAACCTGGCATAAAGAAAATTTAAAAACAAGAAGAAACCTCCATTAAGGCACAACATAATCAAATTGGTTAGAATCAGAAAGAAATCTTCAATGCAGTGAGAAAAAAAAACACCCTAAAATGCAATATCTCCTCTAGATGGTTTAACGTCCAATTCTCCACATCCTGACCTTGCAAACCATAGGTGGTGGAGCCCAGGACCTCTGCACCTCGGCAACATAAGCTTTCCTTTTCAAGCACAACTCAGAATGCAGACAGTTTCTGATGTGCACTATGAATTTTTCTCTTTGTTGTTTCTCCTTAGCAGGGCAGGAACTAGGGTGAGGCAAGTGAGGCACTCCCTTGAGACACAAATTTTATTGGGATACCAAAAACTCAATAATTCAGACAATGTTTTAATGTAATGTTTTTAAATCAGAATGAATACAAGCAAATCCATGATAAAATATCAAAAGTTTGAATGAAGATGGGACCCCACCAGGTACTTGCATACCTCCATCTCCTCAGTGCCAGCCCTGCTCTTGAAAGAGTCCTGAAATCCTCAGAGAATTTCCATCTCATCGCCCCTCTGCATTACCCATGTTAATTCAGCCCTCTACCCACCCTCCACTCCGATTTCATTTTGGCGCCTAGACAAGAAACCTCTAGAGCCATCCCCAACTTCCTCATTAGTTTCATTTTCTTTGTTTCTCTGCTGCTAGAGACAGAAGAGAATTATCTTCTGCAAGCACAGATTATATTTCTAAAACTTTTGCCTCTGTGTTAGAAAGTATTATCAAGAAATTTCTAACAATACACTCTTATTAATCAACTAGATAAAAGGGAAATAAAAACAGACAAAAAACTTTATTTACTACAAAAAAGTGAACAATGGGAAGGTATTTTGGGGGTGACTTGTTTTTTGGGTTTTTATGTGTTTCTTTGATCAATTAAATGCAATTCATAGAGGATTTTTTTTTTTTTTGCTTTCTCTTTTGTTTTAATAGGGCTTTAATAGGTCTATTGAGTTGCTATGGTTGCAAGTTTGCATTTTCACTAGGAAACGATGTGGATGTGGTCTGAACATTCCTCCCACTTCTCACATCTGCCCACATGCTCCAGACAAGGATTTAGTAACCTGATTTCCAGCGCCAACCTCCTCTGCCACCCCAGTGAGTGCACATTTCTCAGCCCCTTCTCAGAAAATCTTAACTCCTCTGAGATGTGAAGTTAGGCTCTGCCTCCTACTCAAAATGCACATTGCAATCCCCAGAACATTGATCTGCTTCCTTTGTGCAGCTTAATAATCTTTACATATACATGAGATCACTGTGACATGTTTATTTTAATTATGAGCTCTTTTGAAAAGCACTTAGGAATTAGTTTATTTTAGGACCTACTATATAGCACAAGCTGGAATCAAGATTGCTGGGAGAAATATCGATCACCTCAGATATGCAGATGACACCACCCTTATGGCAGAAAGTGAAGAGGAACTAAAAAGCCTCTTGATGAAAGTGAAAGAGGAGAGTGAAAAAGTTGACTTAAAGCTCAACATTCAGAAAACGAAGATCATGGCATCTGGTCCTGTCACTTCATGGGAAATAGATGGGGAAACAGTGCAAACAGTGTCAGACTATTTTTCTGGGCTCCAAAATCATTGCAGATGGTGATTTTAGCCATGAAATTAAAAGATGCTTACTTCTTGGAAAGAAACTTATGACCAACCTAGATAGCATATTGAAAAGCAGAGATATTACTTTGCCAACAAAGGTCTGTCTAGTCAAGGCTATGGTTTTTCCAGTGGTCATGTATGGATGTGAGAGTTGGACTATGAAGAAAGCTGAGTGCCAAAGAACTGATGCTTTTGAACTGCGGTGTTGGAGAAGACTCTTGAGAGTCCCTTGGACTGCAAGGAGATCCAACCAGTCCATCCTAGAGATCGGGCCTGGGTGTTCATTGGAAGGACTGATGCTGAAACTGAAACTCCAATACCAAAAGCCACCTCATGTGAAGAGTTGACTCATTGGAAATGACCCTAATGCTGGGAGGGATTGGGAGCAGGAGGAGAAGGGGACGACAGAGGATGAGATGGCTAGATGGCATCACCGACTCAATGGACATGAGTTTGAATGAACTCCAGCAGTTGGTGATGGACAGGGAGGCCTGGCATGCTGCGATTCATGGAGTCGCAAAGAGTCAGACACGACTGAGCAAGTGAATTGAACTGAACTGATATAGCACAGGGAACTATATTCAGTATCTTGTAATAACCTATAATGAAAAAAAATATATATATATATATATAGCTGAATCAATTTGCTGTGTACCTGAAACTAACACAACATTATAATGACCCAGAGAGGTGGTACGGGGAGGGAGGTGGGAGGGGGGTTCAAGACTGGGAACATGTGTACACCCATGGCCGATTCATGTTGATGTATGGCAAAAACAATACAGTATTGTAAAATACAATAAAAAAATAAAAACAAATAAATAAATCAACTATGCTTCAATAAAACTTTTTTTAAAAAAAGTACATCAACGTTAAAAAAAAACCACATTATTTAAATTTATCTTCTTAACACTAAGAAAAGATATCCATCTTGAAATTTGAGTATTTTTTTAAAGCAACCCTTAAAAGATATTTTTGCAGCCGAAGAATGACCTCTTGATTCTTCTTCCAAGTTTCACACATTCACATAACTTTTCTTTTTTTCTCCTCGCTTTTTCACGTCTTCTCCATTCCTCTCTTTACTGGTTTCTTTTGGAAAATTTATACCCATCATTCAGGTTTGTATGCCTGAAATCTGATTCTTGAATCTGCTCCTTGGAATGTCTTCTAGGTAAACAGGCAGTATAGGCACTCTTAGGATTGGGTTTCCTGAGTACACACCAGCGGCAGCAACTGAAAGTGATGGTCCTCAAGCACTGGAGAACAGCGTTCCCCTTCCTAGTTCAGGCTCTTATCATTTCTAACTGGTCTTCATTTCTGGACACCTCCCCCCCTCTCCTTTCTACCCTTTCTAACTTCTCTCCATATTCTAACCTCTGTGATCTTTCTAGACTGCAATTCTATCATTTGAAATTCTCCTACGGTTCCCCATTGTCATCAAGATGGTTTCCATGCCTTTGTACATGAGGCTTTCTCAGCCTGGTATGCCCTTTCTTCCTCTAGCCCAGCCCAATGGCGTCAAGCTATAATAATATAGTCTCAAGGCTAATCTTTTATCCCAGAAGAGTATATTCTGTCTCAGACCTTTCATTGTCTCTGATCTTTGTAGCCAAGTTTATTTATAACTATGAATTGGAATTCTCGACAGTTGTGGTTTCATGATGTCAGATGCCAGCAGAAAGCTGAACCCTTAAATCAGTAATCCACATGTTTGAAAATATGTGAATGCTTAGCACTGTGTAGCTCTGGTCCAAGAGGAAATGAATAATTAGCCAGTCTTTGGGTTACCACTCTCTGAACTCTCTGAGTACATCTAAATACATCATCTCATTTGCTGACTCTCTCACAATAGCCTCAGCAGCATCACTCACATTCTGGTGCTTTGCACAAGATTCTTCTTATGGGCTGTGGCAGCACAAATTCTGATTGCCTGAGCCATGGATAGGGGTGTAGTGGTTTTAATGTTCTTTGACACATGATCCACTGCCTCCCTGGCACACCTAACGAGTGAGCACAGGGCTGTTGTTGTTTAGTTGCTAAGCCACATCTGACTCTTTGTGACCCCATGGACTGCAGCACACGAGGTTTCCCTGTCTTTCACTATCTCCCAGAGTTTGCTCAAACTCATGTCCATCGAGTTGGTGATGCCATCCAACCGCCTCATCCTCTGTTGCCTCCTTCTCCTCCTGCCCCCAGTCTTTCCCAGCATCAGGGTCTTTTCCAATGAGTCAGCTCTTCACATCAGGTGGCCAAAATATGGGAGCTTCAGCATCAGTCCTTCCAGTGAATATTCAGGGTTTATTTCCTTTAGGATTAACTGTTTGATCTCCTTGCTGTCCAAGGGACTCTCAGGAGTCTTCTCCAGCACCACAATTCAAAAGCATCAATTCTTCAGTGCTCAACCTTCTTTATGGGCCAACTCATATCTGTACAAGGCTACTGGAAAAACCATAGCTTTGACTATACAGACCTTTGTTGGCAAAGTGATGTCTTTTCTTTTTAACATGCTTTCTCAGTTTGTCATAGCTTTTCTTCCAAGGAGCAAGCAAGGAGCAGAGGGCTATTCTAACCCAAATATGTAAGAACTGTGATATAGTGCAAAAAGCACAAGACTATGGGTGACAAGGCCTGAATTTAGACTCTCACTGTTTGTCTCTATCATGAAACCTTAAACAAGTCATTTCCCTTTCTCTGTCTCAATTATCTCATCTTTAAAATTAGTGAGTTGGACAAAAACCAGTATTTCTCCATCTGGCATCCACAGACTGCCTACATCAGAATCACGAGTGATGCCTTTCGGCAATGCAGACAGCTTGAGCCCTTCCCCATCCTACCGAATCACACTCGCGAGGGTGGGAAGCTGAAGGAACTTTAGAGAGGAAGAGAAATCCAAAATCAGCATTGTAATAGCTTTTCAAGTGACTCTTTCTTTTTTTAAGTGACTCTTATACTTAGTAAAATTAGGGATTCACTGAGATAAATGACCAGGTAAGTCATGGTTCCCTACCAGGGTCTTACCATGCAGTGACAGGTTACTATCTGTTGTGAGATGTGTTATAAAGAAAAAAGTTTTATTAATGATTTTTTTAATTATTACTGTTTAGAATATTAGAATGTAAAATTTAGAATGGCATTTGAAATTTAATTATTGGGAATTCAGGGTCATCAATATCAATTGCCCCACTTCCATTCATTTATTTTCTCTTTTATTAAATTGATTAGCAAAGCAGAGCACAAATCTACTCCTAAAACCCCAGAAATAACACATAACCAGCTTCTTAGTTTATACAGTCACAAGCTACTGTAATAGATTTCTTTGGTGCTGGAGATCTGTGCTGTCTGTGTAGTAAGTACTACATCTGGGCTTCCTCAGGGCAGTTTCTATTGGCTGCTGTTTTCCTGTGTAAGGCTTATACTTCCTCGGTTTTTTGTTTTGCACACCTCATAATCTTTTGCTGAAAACTGTACATACATTTTAAATATATAATGCTTTCGAACTGTGGTGTTGGAGAAGACTCTTGAGAGTCCCTTGGACTGCAAGGAGATCCAACCAGTCCATTCTGAAGGAGATCAACCCTGGGATTTCTTTGGAAGGAATGATGCTAAAGCTGAAACTCCAGTACTTTGGCCACCTCATGAGAAGAGCTGACTCATTGGAAAAGACTCTGATGCTGGGAGGGATTGGGGGCAGGAGGAGAAGGGGACGACCAAAGATGGGATGGCTGGATGGCATCACTGACTCGATGGACGTGAGTCTGAGTGAACTCAGGGAGATGGTGATGAACAGGGAGGCCTGGCGTGCTGCGATTCATGGGGTCGCAAAGAGTCGGACACGACTGAGAGACTAAACTGAACTGAACTGAATGCATCAACTCTGAAAGTCAGATTCCTCTATTTTCCCAGGATTTGTTGCTCTTGTTTGGTGACTTTCCTGGACTTATTCTGTGAAGTCTGTAGTCTTTGTCCTGTGCAGCCCCTGGAGTCTATGCTCTGCTAGCTTAGAGGCCAGTTAATACTTGGACAGAGATTTCCTTAAATGTCTTGAACCATTAAGTCCCCAGTTCTTGCCTATGGATTGTGTTTGTTTGGGAGGACAACTTCGATACTCCAGCAGGCCATTTCCAACTCTGCCTTTGCCTTCATTTCCTGATTGCGTGGAGCTTTGAGCTAACCCCAGGGTGAGAGCTTAGGGCCTCGCAGGGTTTCTTTAGCAGGTGCACAGACCTATGTATATGCATGTGGGCTTCTAGATTTCTCAAATATGTCAGAAAGTTTCAAAATCCTCTCTGGACATTTAGTTCACCAGTTTCTCCTCTCCAGTTTTGTGGTCAGTCTCGGAATGCCAGAATCTTGCTGTTCTTACTAAGATTTGGCCATTTTGCTTTAATAAATAGTCCTTAGATTATTACAAGCCTTGAGTTTTCAGAATTCTAAAACAGTTGATTTTGACAGCCCTTCTTACTTATGTAGAAAAGTAGATTTTTGAAGAACTTCACTCCATCATTCATTCAGTACCCCCTCACCCCTGGTTTGTTTTGGGGTTTATTTACCCCCAAATCCCACCCCAACTGTGTGTAAAATAAGCCCAGGATTTCAGGGCAGTTAAGCTCCCAGAAGACCCTCAACAATGGATGACTGGTGCCAGTCCTTCAAATGAATGAATTCTGAGGCATTCTGTCTGATTCTCCCAGGTTCTGGGACAACCATTGCTTAATGCACCCTTTTGTTAGTTCTTCCTCTGTTCCCACCTGATCCTTTCCACTACTTTTTTCCTATTCCAAAGGATCATCTCCCAAATAAACTACCTACACCCCAATTCTTGTCCCAGGCTCTGCTTCAGAGAGGATCCAGACTATAATATCCATGTGTGTGTTGGTTGCTCAGTTGTGTCCGACTCTTTGCCACCCCATGGACTGTAGGCCACCAGACTCCTCTGTCCATGGGATTCTCCAGGCAGGAACACTGGAGCGGGTTGCCATTTCTGTCTCCAATATATCGATGTGGCACGCATGAATTACTGTGTGCTTTGCTTCACTGCAATTTGCTGCGTTTTATCAAATCTGGGTACATTCAATGGAAGTAGCACTCATGTGTATCCCAGCATTAAAGAGGGGTAAGCATTAAGAAGAGCTGTTCTAAAACACAATGATTTCTAGGACAGAAAAGAGCTGCCAGCACATGGATTTAGAAGAACCACAGCAGGATGCCTCCATATGTTACAATCCCTTTGCTCCCTAAACTAGATTCTATCTAAACTAGAAAAGCAGCCATCCTTGCTCTAAATTCATCCTGCAGTTAACTTGAATAAGGTCTGGGCAAGTTCTTTCTTGGCTGAACCCTGAAATAATAACCACAGGACTATGGTAATAATGATCACGATGCTGACAACAACAGAAATAATGGTTACCATTATTGACAGCTGGCCACACCAGGAACTCACCATAACCACTTAAAGCTTAGACTTCTCCAGCTGATAAGAGTTACCACCTGACGGGAACATGTGTCTGAATTGCTGTCCTTTATTCGGTGCCAGAAGGTCATGGTGTTTGTCCAAATCGAATTTGGATTTACATAAAGTACCTGTATCCTCTGACTTTCAAATGTTCTTTTAACTATATAAAATCTCATTTGCAGCATCCTTCCATCTGGAGATTCTTGTTGCTATTCCAAGTGGCCATGGGATGCATTAGCCACTGACACACATGGTTACTGTTACCAGGTACATACAGAAAAACTTGCACTAGCAGTTTCTATTAAGAAGCCTAGCAACAGACTTTGGAAAGATCTGAGAGGTCCGTGTCATCACTTGGCTTGTGAGTAATCATCACCTGGATGATTCTCACACCAGCATGAAGCCTTTCAGCTACCACTGGGCAAGGGGTCTGGCCTGTCTCAGTGGCAGGGTTACTGAAAATACAGGCTGTACTGATTCAGAAACCAAAGGCATCTTTCAATTAAGGATTTGACACAGACAAAAAATACTAGTTTAAGGGTCATTTGTAGAGATGTGGAGGTACCTAGGATCTGTCTTACAGAGTGAAGTAAATCAGAAGGAAGAAAACAAATATCTTATATGAATGCATATATATGGAATCTATAAAAATGGTACAAATGAACCTATTTGCAGGGCAGATATAGAGAATGGGCATGTAGACACAGGGAGGAAGAGGAAGGTGGAATGAATTGGGAGATTAGGATTGACATACAGTACCCTGTGTAAATAAGCTGCTATATAGCACAGAGAGGTTAGCTCAGGGTGCTATGATGACCTAGAGGGGTGGGATGGGGATGATGGTGGGAGGGAGGTCCAAGAGGAGGGGATATATGTATACAGATAGACAAGTCACTTCATTTTACAGCAGAAACTAATACAGCTGTAAAACAATTATACTCCAATTTAAAAATAAACAAATACAATTAAAAAATAAAAAGGCAAAAAAAAGTAGAAAAATACTAAATCTACTTTGTGGGATAAAACATATACAGTTTTATACACTATTCATTAAAAGTGGCATTTAACCCTCTGTGCTACCAATTTCTCCTCAATAGAGGGGGCAAGAATAATAATAAATAATCACAATAACAGCAACAATAAGTTCTATTTTTTGAGTACTTATTATGTGCCAGAAACTTCACATTCATCATCCCTGACCTTCAGAAGTATTCTGTAAGATGGTAAGAAGTACTCCATAGGAACACCGTTTCACATATAAGGAAACTGCCATTCACAGAGACTACCTTGCCTAACTTAGCATATGATATTTGAATGAATGAAATTATTTGTGAAAAGGAAACTGGGACTATTCTAAAGCTGGTCTGGTAAACTTCTACTTCTTTCAGAGGGGCTTCCCAGGTGGCACTAGTGGTAAAGAACCTGCCTGCCAATGCAGGAAACATATGACAGGCAGGCTCAACCTCTAGGTTGGGAAGGTCCCCTGGAGTAGAAAATGGCAACCCTCTCCAGTATTCTTGCCTTGAGAATCCCATGGACAGAGAAGCCTGGCAGGCTACAGTCTACAGGGCTGCAAAAAGTCAGACATGACTGAAGCAACTTAGCACGCGTGCACTACTTTCTTTCATATTAGTTCAGAAATACCATCTCTTTCTTTTGCTTCTCTTCAATAGCTCATGTCAAGTTGAGATTTTCTTGATAGTGGATCCAAAATGCTAATTTCAGAGCCTTCTCATATTTTTCTGTTTGCAATTTCTTATAGTTGTTTGTTGAATACAGAGATTTTTGACCCAACTAAGGACAACTTACTGACAACATAGGTATTTCTGCCCTTATTTAATATTCCACAAATCTATATAATGCCAGAAATAGTGGAAGAATGACTCTAGTAATAACCTCTACAAAATATTTATAAAGGCTTTGTGTCAAAAGTAACGATTGTATTTGAATCGGACAGTATTTTTTAAGGTTTTTAGATTTTTTGTTATTACAATGTTGCAAACTAATTATAAGTTTGATAAAACAGAAAATAGTAGGAAGTACTGCTTATAAATGTGACATCACTTTTGAAAGACAGCCTTTGTTAGCATTGTCTGCACTATCTTTCCCTCCTGTCTCCTTTCTGTGCATGAGTTTTTTGATTTTTTTTTTTTTAGAGAAGGGTATTTCCAGGCTATCATTCTTTGTTTATCTTAACATTTAATCTTGAAAAGGTTTTTGGTCATCTTTTTAAGCATCATTTTAAAGACAGCACATAGAAGATACCCATTGCAGTATTATTTGGGACATAATCTGTATGTCCAGCAATTGGAGAATTTAAAGATATCTACTTGAAAGCATTTACTCCAAATATATTTTAGATGTGTTTCTTTAGGTACAGAAATTATACACATAAGATATTATGTATACATATAAGATATTAAATATATATATATAAATTGTACATATAAGATAGATATCTTAACTTTCACAGGTTTGGTAAAAAAAAAATCCATTTTTTTCCTCACTAATATGTTGCTATTCAACTAACTCATATCCACAACTGTTCAAGCATGCTGCCTTGACCATGAGTAAAAAGGTAGACATTTCTAAGGTGTCTTCCAAACCTAAGACCAACCAAAGAACCAAACTGCTAGTTTTTTCATGCTTACTGCAGTAAGTGAAACAATACAGTTTCAAAGTAATATGAAAACAAAGCTAATTATATCCCTGTACCCCCCCTTCTCCACTTCCACCTCCTGAAGGACTGATTAAAAACAATCTAGTGTCTACCTTTTCCCGTTTTTTCTGGTTCATAATACCAGTCCAAGCAAACATAAAGATATACATTGGAAATTCACACTGAAATATTTCTGGATATAGTTATATGGCATTTGGAATTTGCTTAAAATTATTTATTTGCTTCATTTAAACTGCTTAAGAATTGAATTACACATATAAACACACACACGTACATCCTTTAACATATATAGAATTCTATTTTACATGTTGAACCATTATAGGAAAATTGTCTTTGTTGCGGTTTTGCTTTTTTTTATTTTAACTTCTATCTACCACCTCCATCCCCTCTCCACTCACCCATATACTTCATGTTAGCTACCAACGTATGCTGCTGCTAAGTCACTTCAGTCGTGTCTGACTCTGTGCGACCCCATAGACGGCAGCCAACCAGGCTCCCCCATCCCTGTATCAGTTCAGTTTAGTCCAGTCTCTCAGTCGTGTCTGACTCTTTGCAACCCCATGAATTGCAGCACGCCAGGCCTCCCTGTCCATCACCATCTCCCGGAGTTCACTCAGACCCACATCCATCGAGTCCGTGATGCCATGCAGCCATCTCATCCTCTGTCGTCCCCTTCTCCTCCTGCCCGCAATCCCTCCCAGCCTCAGAGTCTTTTCCAAGGAGTCAACTCTTCGCATCAGGTGGCCAAAGTACTGGAGCTTCAGCTTTAGCATCATTCCTCCCAAAGAAATCCCAGGGTTGATCTCCATCAGAATAGACTGGTTGGATCTCCTTGCAGTCCAAGGGACTCTCAAGAGTCTTCTCCAACACCACAGTTCAAAAGCATCAATTCTTCGGCGCTCAGCCTTCTTCACAGTCCAACTCTCACATCCATACACGACCACAGGAAAAACCATAGCCTTGACTAGATGGACCTTAGTCGGCAAAGTAATGTCTCTGCTTTTGAATATGCTATCTAGGTTGGTCATAACTTTTCTTCCAAGGAGTAAGCGTCTTTTAATTTCATGGCTGCAGTCACCATCTGCAGTGATTTTGGAGCTCAAAAAATTAAAGTCTGACACTGTTTCCACTGTTTCCCCATCTATTTCCCATGAAGTGATGGGACCAGATGCCATGATCTTCATTTTCTGAATGTTGAGCTTTAAGCCAACTTTTTCACTCTCCTCTTTCACTTTCATCAAGAGGCTTTTTAGTTCCTCTTCACTTTCTGCCATAAGGGTGGTGTCCCTGTATATCCCTCTGCAATTTGTATATACTTACAGCTACATATGGGGCTTCCCTGATAGCTCAGCTGGTAAAGAATCTGCCTGCAATACAGGAAACCCCAATTTGATTCCTGGATTGGGAAGATCCCCTGGAGGACGGCATGGCAACCCACTCCAGTATTATTGCCTGGAGAATCCCATGGACAGAGGAGCCTAGCAGGGTACAGTCCATAGGGTCACAAAGAGTCAGACACAACTGAGCAACTAAGCACAGCCCATAGCTATATATAAATATATTTGTTCACATACATATGTGTAAATATTCATAAATTGCCAAATACATAGTAGGTTTTTGGCATTGTTTGCTTTACAAAAATATAGCCATATCATGTTATGTAACTCTATAACTTATTGTCTATGACAACACTCTGTGGCAATCCTTCAGTTCAGTTCAGCCTCTCAGTCGTGTCTGACTCTTTGCAACCCCATGAACTGCAGCACGCCAGGCCTCCCTGTCCATCACCAACTCCTGGAGTCCATCCAAACCCATGTCCATAGAGTCAGTAATGCCATCCAACTATCTCATCCTCTGTCGTCCCCTTCTCCTCCTGCCCTCAGCCTTTCCCAGCATCAGGGACTTTTCCAATGAGTCAGCTCTTCGCATCAGGTGGCCAAAGTATTGGAGCTTCAGCTTCAACATCACTCCCTCCAATGTACACCCAGGACTGATCTCCTTTAGGATGGACTGGTTGGATCTCCTTGCAGTCCAAGGGACTCTCAAGAGTCTTCTCCAATACCACAGTTCAAAAGCATCAATTCTTCTGTGTTCAGCTTTCTTTTTAGTCCAACTCTCACATCCATACATGATCACTGGAAAAACTCTTGACTAGACGGACTTTGTTGGCAAAGTAATGTCTCTACTTTTGAATATGCTGTCTAGGTTGGTCATAACTTTCCTTCCAAGGAGTAAGCGTCTTTTAATTTCATGGCTGCAATCACCATCTGCAGTGATTTTGGAGCCCAAAAAAATAAAGTCATCCACTGTTTCCACTGTTTCCCCATTTTTTGCTATGAAGTGATGGGACCAGATGCCATGATCTTAGCTTTCTAAATGTTGAGCTTTAAGCCAACTTTTTCACTCTCCTCTTTCACTTTCATCAAGAAGCTCTTTAGTTCTCCTTCACTTTCTGCCATAAGGGTGTTGTCCTCTGCATATCTGAGGTTATTGATATTTCTCCCAGCAATCTTGATTCCAGCTTGTGATTCTTCCAGTCCTGCGTTTCTCATGATGTACTCTGCATAAAAGTTAAATAAGTAGGGTGACAATATACAGCCTTGACGTTCTCTTTGGTCGCAATCCTTAGGAGTCAACAAATCGCTTAAATGAAACCATATTCTTTTTTTTTTTTTAACTTTTTATTTTATACTGGAGTATAGTTAATTAACAATGTTGTTATAGTTTCAAGTGTACAACAAAGTGTACCTGAAAGGAAATCACATTCTTTTTAATGCCTGTTTGACAATCCGTGATGCAAATGTGTTCTAACTTATTTATTCGTTTTTTCTACCTATTTGGCATTCATTTTGTTTCTAGTTTTTTGTCACTATAGCAATGTTTCACTAAGCATCTTGCTTTTATCTGCATGAGATAGAGTCCCCACAAGAGGGTGGCTGGGTCAAAGGGCATGTGAATTTTTAAATTATTGCTTGTAATTATCATTGCTATTAGCTTTTAAAAAAACAGACTTCATATATTTGAGTAATCACCTTTCATTGCTGTTTTGCTTATAGTTTTTATTAGAAATGATTAATCAATGTTATCAAATGTCTTTTTAGCATCTATTGATATGATCATATGTTTCATTCTCTCTCAATTTGTTAATGAAATAATTGATGCTGATAGAGTCTTGTTTTAAGTCATTCTTGTATAATCATGGAAGAAATTCTATATGGTTATGGTATATTGCTATTATACATTGCTGGATACTAGTGCTATTTTATTTTATTTTATTTTATTTATTTACTCTATATCTGCTAGTTTGGTCTATAATTTGTTTTTGTTTTGGACTATATCAAGTTTTGGTATTAACATTATCCTGATATCATAAGAATTATTCTATCATTTTCTGTGGCCTAGAATAGCTACATAAAATTGAAAATATCTGTTACTTAAAGGCTACATAGAACTCAGCTATAAAACATCGGGTTCTAAAGCCTTTTTCTTAAATAGTAGATCTGCAATTATCCAGCCTCAATCTTCTATGGCAGCATTCTCTAATTTTATTGATGATAGGAATCAACTGGCATTCTTGATAAATGAAGAAATGACTAGATCTCAACACTGAAGAGTCTGATTCATTGGGCTTGGGATATAGTCAGCTATAGTTTTAGCAAGAATAGGCAATTCTTATCATAATTCTATAGTAATTAGTCAAGTTTTCCAATTAATTTTGGAATTACTTAGATAATTTTATTTTGCTGGGAAATTACCCATGTCTTCTAAGTTTCCAAATTTATTGAGTTATATATGGCATTATCTTACAGATCTTTTAATCTTATACATTGCTGTGGTTACGTTTCCTCTCTGATTCCTAATTTGATGTAGTTTTGCTTTCTTTTTTTTCCTTAGTGAAGTCCTCAAAGAACTTGTCTATTTTATTGAATTTTACAAAGAACTAGCTTTCAGATGTAGTTAGCCTTTGTATCATTTTAAATTTCATTAATTTCAACCTCCTTCCATATTAGTTCTCTCTTAGCTTTCACACATTCAAATAGTCTTTAGTTATCCAGTTTGATTTAACTATATATATATATATATTTATATATTATAAGATCTTTTCCTAACCATTGTTTTCTCCACTAAATGTTTTCCCCTGTCTTGAGGTCTTTGGACTTTTATTTATTATTTGCTTAAAGTCTTGCCTCAAGCAAATTCCTCAGACTTGGCTGGGGTCTGTTCTGATTATTTACTCTGCTCTGTGACCCCTGGAGTGCAGCGCTATTTTCCTTTGTCTAGTCTTGGAGGTACTTTAGGACAGAATCCTGAGAGTAATGGAAGCACAGCAGTTTCTGGCCATGTGGCCCATTGTACTGATGAAAATGTTTTCAGTTCCCTGCTGAGGAATTGGAAGGATGCCTCTTTTCTCTAGGGGCTTCCCATGCTCACTCAGTCTCAGAAGTGGAGAAGATTTGACCTCTTCTTTGGCTTCCTGAGGGCTGAAATGAAAGGCACACTCATGGTAGCCAATGTCAACCTTCTCCTTGGGTGCTCAGGAATGTCCAGGGGCCAACCTCTCTCCAGAAATTGCAGCTTTCAAATCTTTTCCCAGGTTATATCTGAGTTTCCTCTGGCTTTAGGGTGGTGGAGGAAAGGGAAGCGCAGCCCTCCATGTTCTACTTGCCTTCCAGCCCTAGATCCCTATTAGCCCAGAAGAGGCTTTAGGCTGGAGATGTTAGCAATAAACGGGAAGAGAAGATGGGACTTGTTGAGCCATCATCTTCCCATCATGCCCTGTGCCATGCTTAATATATACCTTTATTTTTTCAGTTCTACAAAAATTTAAAGTTATCATTCACAGATATAATATGTGCCCTTCCTTTGAGCAGCTCCCTCACATTACCCAACCCCACCTGGCCCAACTCCACCTCCCTGAAAAGTAGTACTGCTCAGCTGAGGAACCAATAAATCCAATTCCAGGGTACCTGGTCCAGAAATATGGTGGACATTAATCTTTTTTTTTTTTTCCCTGTACAACTTCCTCTGGGAGATAATGCCCCACTGTCTACATCTTGAAGTAAAAGCTAAAAGCCCTGAGAGATAAGGTAAAAGATGTAGATTCTACTAATCAGATGCTGTCATCAGGGACTTTGACTCTCAAGGTGGTGACACAAAGATCTAGAGAAGACTGAGAATTGTACGCATTAACAGAACTAGTGTCATAAATCCGGCGAGGTTGACGTTGGAGGCGGTGAAACCCTGGCCATGTTTACAGCAGTCAACCCTCTCTTGGCTCTGGTTTCTTTTCCAGGCCTAACTCTTTAGACCTCCCATTGATTCTGTGAATTGCCCAACAATCTTTTATCGTATAAGTTATCTGGGGTTGATTTCTGATGCTTACCCCGATGAACAGAGAAAGCCAGAAAACTGCTCTATATTCAAGAACTGATTAGATGGCTCTGCCTCAGACAAGATCAACTTCCTTTTCAAATCCAGGAGGGCATACTACACTTGTAGTTATAACGTTTGCCAGTTCTAAGCAACACCAGCTTCTCATCACCATCCCTTTAAATCCATACCTCCCTGCACCACAAATTCCTATCTTCCAGTAACTAAAACTCTTAAAATGACCAACATTCCTTTCCTAAAATGCAGCCAGATTAGGTCATAGAAGTAAGAAAACCCAACATTTCAAATTACTTTTTTTCTGCTTATATTTTTATTTTAAGATGAGAGTCTTACAATTTTGTAATAACATCCTCTGGGATATCTTTGGCTTTAGTGCTAGAATATACAAAATATTAAGATAATAAAATATCAGGTTGAAACTGGGTAAGGAGGTTATTAGAGGTTATTTGGTAGAATTTTTATTTGGCTCACACAGTTTTTTTCAGATTCACCCGGTTTATTACGACTATAATTCATTTAATCCTGACTTCTGTTTTTTTCCTCCTACATACCTAAGCTAAGAAAACAGCAAATGCCTAGCAAATATTTCAATACCAACAGTGTTGGAAAGTGAGGATATTCAATTTGTTAATTTCTTCCATGAAGTTTCTTACCCTATCTCACCATCTCAGTATAAACTAGAAACTAAAATTGATGAATTTTATTACAGACAGAGTGTATTTGATTTTCTAATTAGTTACGTGCATGTAAGAGACATGGACGAGAGAGCATCCAGTTTTCCATCCATGATGATTTTGACCTTTAATCTCTTCTGGTTTTCAGGGAAATAAATATATAATTAGGGTAAATTTTACCAACTTTTATCTTTGTCAACCTAATGAGACTGTTTTTAAGCTTTCATGTGATAGAAATCTCTGGTTCTGATTCAACTTACTGAAAAAGTAGATATAATGTTTCTTAACACTTACATGATCCCTCTAGTCATATGTTGACTATTTGGACATATGCTAATTATTTGATAATGTCCTAACTTTTATAAATTCTACTCTGCCTCTATAGAGAAGTATCCCAAAGCCTTTACAAGATTAATGCATTCCCGTTGGTGGCTGAGTCTGTGTCATTCAGGGAATTTTGTTGTTGCTGTTCATCTTTTTCATTTTTATCCTTTGGTTCTAAAACTAGATGGTGACCTGTCTTTCTGTTACTCTTATCCTGGCGCTGCACCAAGTACTTAATGAAAATTATCTCATAGGAACCTACAACTCTATAAATAGGAATTATTGCTAGCTTCATTTTATAGATAATGAACTGAAGGTGATCATTAGGTAGATTGCCCAAGGTCACACAGTGAGTCAGTTGAGCTAGAACTGGAATCTTTTTCTAATTTCACCTGTGCTATAACCATGATGAATTTTGCCTCTTTTAATTGAGCTGTATACATCCCATTCCCAACAAAGAGTACAGAAAGCTAAGCTTTCCCCTCTAGTTAATTACTTGGTTGGAAATCAGTCCTGAATGTTCATTGGAAGGACTGATGCTGAAGCTGAAGCTCCAATACTTTGGCCACCTGATGCGACGAGCTGACTCATTTGAAAAGACCCTGATGCTGGGAAAGATTGAGGGCAGGAGGAGAAGGGGATGACAGAGGATGAGATGGTTGGATGGCATCACTGACTCGATGGGCATGGGTTTGGGTGGACTCTGGGTGTTGGTGATGGAAAGGGAGGCATGGCCTGCTGTGGTTCATGGGGTGGCAAAGAATCGGACACGACTGAGTGAACTGAACTGAACTGAACTGTCATTATCTAGGAGAGCTTTCAATCCATCACTGGCCAACTTTCTAATTACTCTTCCAAAGTAAAGCCCAACTTTATCTAAAAACGTTGTATTTAGTAGACAACCAAATGTTCTTCTCCAGTATTTAATTGATTCATGGCTAAGAATCTTATAAAGCAAATCAAGTCAAGGCACCTAAGCACATATTTTATAATCCATTTATGTTGGAGGTTTCTCTAGAAGGTCTAAATTCTTAAAGAGAGATATTCTGTGGATATGTTATTGAGCATTAAATGTTTTGAAAACTAAAATCATTATGGCTATAATTTAAGGTCATGGTTATTTAAATCTAAATTAAATTGCATCAGTTAAAAGTTCAATTTCTCAGTTATACTAGCCATGTTTCAAGGGCTCAATAACCACATATAGCTACTGGCTACAATATCAGGTGACACAGATATAGCATATTTTCATCATTGCAGAAAGTTGGATTGGACAGCTCTGGGTCTAAGGCATACAACTTTGGGATCTTAACAATTGTCTAAGAAAACTGATTGCGTTTCTACAATTTCTTGTTCAATTTCTAAAATGATCTTTTTACAGTTCAGTCACGTGGCTATCCCTCACTGCCTCTATTCTAGGTATTCCTATACACAGCTAAAAATTCTGTTCCTATGAAAGGAGGGGTGGGTAAACATCCATACAACAAAAGTCTCTTTACAGTTCACAAATAAAATTTTCTAGGAAACAGAGAATTTTCTACTTTAACAGTTTTTTCCATCAAAAAATCTGTGAATATAATCTTTTATTTTGAGCATTCAAACCCCCAGAATAATAAGTCAGAAGTCTTTGAAACTATTAAACTATTAAAATTTCAATATTTTTAAAATCATTTTTGCTTTTTGAATTACAGAACAATAGATGGAAAGTTAGCATAATGCTAAGAAACAGACTAAAGAGTAAATTAATGCAACTTTTGTGGTATTTGGTGTGCAAATATTTCCTAATATACTTTCTTATCTTTCAAAACAAGATGTTAAGAAACCAGCTCAGTGTTTTCTATTCCCAAAGCCCATGTATCAACAGCTCTTCATTATTTCAAGTGTTCTGTTACTAAATATTTTCGATTTCTGATTTCAGCTTGATTTTATTCAAGACTGAATTACTAAATTTGGGGTTTGTGTTTTTCCCTTAGTTCTACAATCATCCATTCTTCTGAAAGAAGAATTTGTGTGCTGGAATCAAGCACAAATTTTTTTTTATAAGAACACCCAGAAGCTCTCTCTGCAGACCTATATTCTCCCCTTGCACACAATCTATTTAAATACAGATCTTCAGTGAGTTTCTCCAGTTCCTCACTGCCTTAAAGGCAGTAGCCAGCATGAATTGCTTTCCTTATCCTAGGATGTAACCTAAAATTCACTGCTGTTCAAGAGGTAATATTTGGAAGAACTTCTTCATTGCACTGGATATACTAAACATTTATGCTTAGATTAAATCAAAACTTCAGAAATGTGCAACCTGTGTTTTGCCCTTTACTGAATTAAAGTTATTGATGTGAGTTTTGGCCTCATTGAGCCATAGTCAGATATTAAAATACAGTGTAAAGAAACTTGTCATTGTAGTTACAGTGAAGATGTTAAAGATGATGTCAAAACATCATTCACTGTTTTCCCTATGATCATAAAAAATTGTCTTGTTCCCTCATAAGGAGCAGTAGGTAAAATCCAGGGTAGGTTGAGAGCTGCTCTTAGACCTGGGCCACAGGACAACTGTCAGAATGACTTTTAGCAATGCCTACAGAACATATCTTTCCTTTTCTCCTTTGCCTTTCTCTTCTTTTCTCAGCTATTTGTAAGGCCTCCTCAGACAACCATTTTGCCTTTTCGCATTTCTTTTTCTTGGGGATGGTCTTGATCACTGCCCCCTGTACAATGTCACGAACCTCCATCCATAGTACTTCAGGCACTCTGTCTATCAGATCGACTCCCTTGAATCTCTTTGTCACTTCCACTGTATAATTGTAAGGGATTTGATTTAGGTCATACCTCAATGGTCTAGTGGTTTTCCCTCCTTTCTTCAATTCAAGTCTGAATTTGGCAATAAGGAGTTCATGATCTGAGCCACAGTCAGCTCCCAGTCTTGTTTTTGCTGACTGTAGAGAGCCTCTCCATCTTTGGCTGCACAGAATATATTCAATCTGATGCCAGTATTGACCATATGGTGATTTCCATGTATAGAGTCTTCTCTTGTGTTGTTGAAAGAGGGTGTCTGCTATGATCAGTGCGTTCTGTTGGCAAAACTCTATTAGCCTTTGCCATGCTTCATTCTGTACTCTAAGACCAAATTTGCCTGTTACTGCAGGTATTTCTTGACTTTCTACTTTTGCATTCCAGTCCCCTCTAATGAAAAGGACATCTTTTTTGGATGTTAGTTCTAGAAGGTCTTGTAGGTCTTCATAGAACCATTCAACTTCAGCTTCTTCAGTATTACTGGATGGGGCATAGACTTGGATTACCATGATATTGAATGGTTTGCCTTGGAAACGAAGAGAGATCATTCTGTCATTTTTGAGACTGCATCCAAGTATTGCATTTTGGATTCTTCTGTTGACCATGATGGCTACTCCATTTCTTCTAAGGGAATCTTGCCCACAGTAGTAGATATAATGGTCATCTCAGTTAAATTCACCCATTCTGGTCCATTTTAGTTTGCTGATTCGTAAAATGTCAACGTTCACTCTTGCCATCTCCTGTTTGACCACTTACAATTTGCCTTGATTCATGGACCTAACATTCCAGGTTCCTATGCAATATTTCTCTTTACAGCTTCGGACTTTACTTCCATCACCAGTCACATCCATAGCTGGGTGTTGTTTTGGCTTTGGCACTGTCTCTTCATTCTTTCTGGAGTTATTTCTCCACTGTTCTCCAGTAGCATATTGGGCACCTACCAACCTAGGGAGTTCATCTTTCAGTGTCTTATCTTTTTGCCTTTTCATACTCTTCATGGGGTTCTCAAGGCAAGAATACTGAAGTGGTTTGTCATTCCCTTCTCCAGTGCACCATGAAGCAAAAGGCAAAGGAGAAAAGGAAAGATACATCCATTTGAATGCAGAGCTCCAAAGAATAGAACGAGAGATAAGAAAGCATTCCTTAGTGATCAATGCAAATAAATAGAGGAAAACAACAGAATGGAAAAGACTAGAAATCTCTTCAAGAAAATTAGAGATACCAAGGGAACATTTCATGCAAAGATGGGCTCAATAAAGGACAGAAATGGTATGGACCTAACAGAAGCAGAAGATATTAAGAAGAGGTGGCACAGAAGAACTGCACAAAAAAGATCTTCACAACTCAGATAATCATGATGGTGTGATCACCCAGACATCCTGAAATGCAAAGTCAAGTGGGCCTTAGGAAGCATCACTATGAACAAAACTAGTGGAGGTGATGGAATTCCAGTTGATCTATTTCAAATTCTAAAAGATGATGCTGTGAAAGTGCTGCACTCAATATGCCAACAAATTTGGAAAACTCAACAGTGGCCACAGGACTGGAAAATGTCAGTTTTCATTCTAATCCCAAAGAAAGGCAATGCCAAAGAATGCTCAAACTACTGCACAATTGCACTCATCTCACACGCTAGCAAAGTAATGCTCAAAATTTTCCAAGCCAGTCTTCAGCAGTATGTGAACCATGAACTTCCAGATGTTCAAGCTGGTTTTAGAAAAGGCAGAGGAACCAGAGATCAAATTGCCAACATCCACTGGATCATGGAAAAAGCAAGAGAGTTCCAGAAAAACATCTATTTCTGCTTTATTGACTATGCTAAAGCCTTTGACTGTGCAGATCACAACAACTGTGGAAAATGGGAATATCAGACCAGCTGACCTACCTCTTGAGAAATCTGTATGCAGGTCAAGAAGCAACCGTTAGAACTAGACATGGAACAACAGACTATTTCCAAATTGGGAAAGAAGTACATCAACGCTGTATATTGTCACCCTGCTTATTTAATTTATATGCAGAGTACATCATGTGAAATGCTGGACTGGATGAAGCACGAGCTGGAATCAAGATTGCCAGGAGAAATATCAAGAACCTCCCAGATGATACCACCCTTATGGCAGAAAGCTAAGAAGAACTAAAGAGTCTCTTGACGAAAATGAAAGAAGAGAGTTCAAAATTTGGCTTAAAACTCAACATTCAGAAAGTAAGATCGTGGCACCTGGTCCCATCACTTCATGGCAAATAGATGGGGAAACAATGGAAACAGTGACAGACTTTGTTTTTCTTTTTTCTTTCTTTCTTTCTTTTTTTTTTTTTTTTTTTTTTTTTGAGCTTCAAAATCATTGCAGACGATGACTGTACCCATGAAATTATAAGACGCTTGCTCCTTGGAAGAAAAGTTATGATGACCCTAAAGAGCATATTAAAACCAAGAGACATTACTTTGCCAACAAAGGCCCATCTAGTCAAAGCTATGGTTTTCCCAGTAGTCATGTATGGATGTGAGAGTTGGACTGTAAAGAAAGCTGAGAGGTGAAAAATTGATGCTCTTGAACTGTGGTGTTGGAGAAGACTCTTGAGAGTCACTTGGACAGAAAGGAGATCCAACCAGTCAATCCTAAAGGAGATCAGTCCTGAATATTCATTGGAAGGACTGATGCTGAAGCTGAAACTCCAATACTTTGGCCACCTGATGTGAAAAACTGACTCATTTGCAAAGTCCCTGGTGCTGGGAAAGATTGAAGGTGGGAGGAGAAGGGGCCAACAGAAAATGAGATGATTGGATGGCATCACCGACTCAATGGACATGAGTTTGAGTAAATTCTGGGAGTTGGTGATGGACAGGGTGGCCTGGCGTGTTACAGTCCATGGAGTCACAAAGAGTTGGACATGACTGAGTGACTGCACCGATGCTAATGCTGACAGAACGTATGTTTGGGCATCATAGCATTTACCCCTACAGTAAAGCCCAGAACATGACTCCCTAAGTAAACTTTAGAAATTACATTTGTGGAAAGAGTTCCAAGCATGTTTTGGGGACAGAAGAGAGATTCACATCAAGACCCGAAGTAAACATATACTCACAACCGTTGAGATACTCAGAGCAGAAATAGGAGCTCAATTGCTTTTTGCTTTTAACAAGAGCTAAATCTGCAACCTGGGTAATGAAAATAAGAGAATCTTGATTTGGACTATATATAAAAGGAGAAAGGGATACCAATGATCACTATAATAGTAACAGTAATTACCTCCTAGAGGTGTAAAAGCTAAATAAGGTAATACATGTAAAGCCTTTGCCTAACACATGGGAAATCTTGTGTAAATACTATTATTATTATTATTTGTGAGGTTTAAGTTTGCCTTTAGCATCAGCCAAAATAAATTAGACTTAATATGTCATTCAAAGGATCAAAGCATTTAGTTTAGCAAATAAGAGGAAAGAAGAGAAGGAGAGAAGAAAGGAGGAGAGAGGGATGAAGAAAGAAAATGAAGAAGGAAATAAAGAAACAAAATTCAGAGCCTTAATTTGAGTCTAAAGATTATCTTTTGTGGTCTGGCATTTGTTATGAGTTAATCTAAAACTGTGCTATATAACTCCACTAAATTCAGTCAAAATATATATACTTTTTAAACCAATGTTTCCCAATCAGAGGGCAGAAAACTCCTAAAGATCTTGGGGAATTACGTCCATGGGTGCATAAATCTATAGATACAGGTATTATCACTTTTCTCTTTATGTAGCATCAATAAAAAATGCTGCTGATAATTATATTCATATAAATTCAAGTAGATTTCATTCAAAGGCTTCTTAAAACAAGCTTTCTTCGAAGTGTTACCAAATTCTTAGAGGCTTCTTGTTATTATCTCCTTAAGTGAAAGTTACTGTTCTGTGGGAACAGTAATAAAGGGTACATGATATACATATACATATATATATCACTGCACTGGGTGATATGTATATCCTGGGTCTTTGTTGAAGCACACAGTCTTCTCTAGTTGTGCTGTACAGACTTAGTTACCCCACAGTATGTGGGATCTTGGCTCCCAACCAGGGATCGAACCCACATCCCCTGCATTGGAAGGCAGACTCAACCACTGAACCATCAGGGAAGACCCAAGGTACATGATATTTTTAAAAGAGATTCATACGTCTAGTTCCAATAATGTCAGGCTAGATTTTTAGATCAAGCCTTTTACTGAAAATAAATAAAGGTATGTAGCTATCATTTTTATAAACTTTCTTAATGGACTCTTTTGGCAGTTGGGATGCAAAAATGAATAGATTATGGTCCCCATATTCAAAGAATTTATAAAGAATGTACAAAACAGGAACAATCAGTTGAAGAGGCAATGCAGAAAAAAACCAAAGTGGAGTAAGTTTCATCTGTAAAGGCTTTCTGAATTTTGGGCTATTCTTGGAGGGTGTGAGTTGCCAGCATGATGTGGGGAAAGCATTCCAAGCGGAAAGCACAAGCAATTTTCCAGAGGAAGGAATCTAAGTCCTGTGTGCAGACAGCAAAATAATGAACTTGGCTAAAGGACCCTCATGATCTCGAATGGAAAGATCAAGTTTCTGTTAAAAATGATATATCTGACACTTCCATGTGATCTAGCACATAGGGTTTAGCACAGGCCATTTTCGCAGTAAGTAATGAATACACGCTTGTCGATTGATTGATTGATTGATTTAACCTGACTCCAAGGCAACATATTTTATCCAGAACTTAGGCAGGAGGAGAAGGGGACAACAGAGGATGAGATGGTTGGATGGCATCACCAACTTGATGGACATGAGTTTGAGAAAGCTCCAGGAGTTGGGGATGGACAGGGAAGCCTACCGTGCTGCAGTACATGGGGGTCACAAAGAGTCGGACACAACCGAGTGGCTGAACTGAACTGAACTACTCTAATAAGAAATAAAGCCAGAGAGAAATGAGGGGGTTGAAGGGATGAATCATCATGTGGGGAGAAAATCACTGGCCACCAATTCTGAGAAACTAGGCAACCGAAACTAAACACTACACTACTTGAGCAAACTCTTCCTGGTATTCCTGTTTACTTGAGCCTGTCAAGTAAAGGCTAGGAGATATACAAAGAAATTCCCCCGAGATTCTGAAGCAGAAAGATATGAGTGACTCCAGTCAAGATAACCTTCTGCTATTTCACGTTTTCAGTTCTTTGGTCTGCTTAAATGACTTGCATGCCTCTCCTCTCAACAGGGTTCTTTCCTAAATGACAGCAAAGGGTGATGGGGCACTTTCATTATCTGAACAGGTTTCTGGAGAACCCACCTCTTTTCCTTTATTCAGTCAAACCATTCAGGGTCATACGATAAACCAACAATGTACTTACCATTAATCTTTAGATTCACCATGGAAATATTTAGATTTTTCTCATCAGTCTCTGCGACTCTGCATCAAGTAGGATTTTTGAAGGAGACTTCCCTGGTGGCTCAGAGGTTAAAGCATCTGCCTACAATGTGGGAGACCTGGGTTTGATCCCTGGGTTGGGAAGATCCCCTGGAGAAGGAAATGGCAACCCACTCCAGTATTCTTGCCTGGAGAATCCCATGAACAGAGGAGCCTGGTGGGCTATAGTCCACGGGGTCACAAAGAGTCAGACATGACTGAGCGACTTCACTTCACTCAAATGAATAAGCTAATAACACAACTAGTGACAACAATGGCTTTAGCAACCCAATTTTAGCAACCCATCTTGATCCTTGCTTTCCTGCAAAAATTCACAGTTCCTAAGAATATCAGTTCCAATACTCACACTATAGTGTGTAATACACATTTTAAATCTCACAGCATGACTAGTGCCATGGCTATAGAGACCATTTTTCTTCCCTTGGTCATAAAGACAGAACTTCTGTGTTGTAATAGAAAATGGAAATGTCTCAGAAAGAATGGCCTCTGGAGGTTATCAAAATTGCTAGTTTAGCTTTAAGATTCGACTCTTTTCCCTCGAATATACACCAGGGTACCATGAATGGTTATAGGGTTTTCCATACTAAGGAAAATTTCCAAGTTTGCAGATTGAAAACCTCCATTGAAACAAATGCATTATGTCACTTGAAGTAAGAGCATCTGTAAATACTTTACAAAGTAATGTCCTTTGTTCAGCAGAGGAAAGCCAGATGATGCAATAGCTAGCTTCCAGCTGCACTTCCCTCTTCTGGAAACTCAGCTTCTTTTAGTGCCATTTGAAAGACTCCTGACCACTTACTGTGCCATTTTGATGATGTGCTTAAACTCCATTCTTCATCTGATCACTTCTGAGGAAGAGGGAATAGACATTGCATGAGAATGCATGTGTGCAAAGCATCAGCATGATGGTTATCTTTCTCTTGGGCATTATTTTTAAACACAAACAGTGCTGAAGGAAGAGGGAAATCAGTCAGAGACCTTGGGGGATTCGTAGTGAAGGAAATCCTTCCACAGGATGTAGTTATACATCCCATAGAAAGTACATAAACAGCATTATAAGCTGGATATGGTTGTGATTTGTCTGAAGTTTATTTTCCAAGCTTTTAAAACCATTCAATGCTTTAGTGTGCCAAAACAGATGAACTAATAGGTTGGCTGCCCGCTTTTAGGAGGTCAAAAGACAAGCAGGGAAAAATCCCCGAACAGAACATAACGGAAATATTTTAGTTGATTTAAACATATTCTTAGCACTTAGAATCGATAATATCAACAGGGCCAGATGCTAAGGGGTAAATAATGAAAATCAGAGGGTTGAACTGAAACAGCTGGTTAATCAGCCATCTAATAGAGGAGGGGGCAGAAGTGGCCCATTTAATTGTTTTCGGTTGTGAAGAATAAAACAAATGCAATGACAATGCTAAGATTTTTAACTTTACAACTTGGTATGTGGTCTGAATCCAAAGGACTGGGTTTTTCCTTATTTTCTATAACTTTGCCCCAAAATCAATGTCTTGTGCTGTGGTATAATGAAAAAATTTGTTTAGAGATTTGTGACTTGGAATGTTGGATGCCATGATCAACTCAACAGACATGAGTTTGAGCAAACTCCTGGAGATAATGAAGGATGGAGAAGCCTGGCATGCTGCAGTCCATAGTGTCACAAAGAGCTGGACATGACTAAGTGATGGAACAACAACAAGAAAATGACTTGGAAATCTCTTATGTGAACCTAAATTTACCTTCAAAGCTGTCATGTTCTAACACCTTGTTGTTGGGCTATAGATTAGACTCTCTCAAGGAGTCAAGGGTCTTTTCCTCTCCCATGCAGGTTCTCTGACCTGCACACCATCTTGTGAACCAATGTCAAGTCTCCCAAATTTAACCATTCTTTGACCCAAAGAGCCAAGTCAGGTTTTGTTTGTTTTGTTTCTGTTTTTAAAACCTGGACCAGCCTGTGTCGGCAGCCGTAGAGGAAGTTGAAGGAACTCTCTGATCTTGCCCCCAACTTCCCGCTCATCACCATCACCCGTGTCTCCTCCGGGTCATGATGATCACTGGCATGTTGTGACTTCTCAGATGGAGAAAGAACTTCAAAGCATGAATTCTTTCCATGGGGATGCAGCCTATAAATGTCTGTGTTTCATAAATGAGCGACAGAAAACCTGCAACCGTTTGAGGATACACGTAACATTCCTGGGACCCTGGATGTAACACCAACCTCACTTAATTCTGAAAGTGGAATGATATGGTAGACTCTTTGCTTTGACTAATTCATGGCAGATACTCTAAGGAGACATCTAATATAATATGCCATGAAATATTATACACCATGAAATATTTCCTGTGGCTGCTTGATTCTGTAAATGGGATAGTACATGTAGTACATTTTGCCTGGCCCACATCAGACCTTGGAACTTTCTCCTTGCAGCTGAACTTCAACTCCACAGAGGCTGTGAAATGCCTCCAGTTAATTTCTCATTCACTGAAAACAGATCTTGATCCAGCACCTGCCCCCAATCCACTTACGTCATCCCATCTGTGTTTCTCAAAATCACATCCACAGACAACCTCCATCTCAAAAACTCGGTGGAGTGAGGGTTAAAAGGGCAGATTTCTGGGTCCTGTCCCAGACTAACTGAATCCACAGCTCTGGGAAAAAGGCCTAAGAATCCACCTTCTTATCAGGCGCCCAAGGTGATTCAGTGAAGTTTGAGAATTCCTGATATAGAGCTTCATGGTTCTAGCCCTCCGTTAACTTAGATCCTTGAAAAATAATTTTTTGCTCTCTATCAACAAAACCTGTTGCCAAAAAATTACTTTATCATTACATCTTAAAGTTATGCCCTCTATATTTATTGATGGCTGAATAAGCCATCCAAGGGTTTGTTTCAATATCCTCTATACTGCTGAAATTAAGATTCTGTTCACTGTAAATCTTTGTGTTCTCTACAAGGACTCCATGCCATTCATTGGTGGTTTCATTTGGTTTCGGGGGGGGGGGGGGGGCGGCGGAAATCTATCTGCTGATGGATTTGCTTCCTGTTGTCAGAAAATGAAAAATATACAACACTGTGTTTCTCTTGTAGCTTTAGCAACTGGAAATCTTATAGCAATTTTCTTGCCCAAGTGTGGCAATCTGTTCAACATTGTGGTTTATATATATTTACTCTTTCTCCTCCTTGCAGGTGAACTGTTTTGTTTTACATTTAAATGACATATTGTTGTGGTCTGTCATGACCTCTGAACCACTGACAAAGGATATAAATTTTTAAAACTAGACAGTGTACATTTTTCTCCCCAGTTCAATTCTTGGCATGAAGCAATTTCTGAATGGCCACCTGGATCAAGATGAAAAACTTGCTTGTTATAACATGCAGGATTAGTAACACTGCATTCTGTCCAGTTGAGTCTCTCAATTAGACTGCATACTGGGTCCAGTGTTTTGCATATCTACTTTTATAAATACAAGCCAGAGACAGGAAGTTATCATGCATTTCCAATGCATATAGAGTATATTCTTTCTCTGCAGGCTATGAATCTCTGAAGCAACAAAAGTGTCTCCATGGCTACCTGACAGAATTACTAAGGCTGCCAGAGCCTGCTGCTATTTGGCTGTGAACTAAATTAATCACGGGAGTCAGCACAGGATAGATAATTCGCATCTCCAAACCCTGCAGGGGGAGATGTTGAGCATCCAGTGAATGCCCAGAAACATTTTTGACCGTGGCTCTATCAAGATTAGCTTTGGCCACGGAGCATACCTGACTAATGGATTGAGCTATTGCTCTTCTGAATCTGCCACCACATTCCTGTCCAGGACACACTTCCCGTACGCTGCACTGAGCCAGTGACTGCACAACGGCTTGTGGATGCAGACCCATTCCTGCAGACATGAAGCTCTTTTTTTGGTCATTTATTTATTTATTAATGTTTAATTGGAGGATAACTGCTTTAAAATGTTGTATTGACTTCTGCCATAGAACAACATCAATCAGCTATAAACATGAACATATATACATATATATGAAAGTGTTAGTCTCTCGGTTGTGTCCGACCCCTTGGATTGTAGCCTGCCAGGCTCCTCTGTCTATGGAATTTCCCAGGTAAGAATACTGGAGTGAGTTGCCATTCCCCTTTCCAGGGGATCTTCCCGACCCAGGGATGAAACCCGGGTCTTCTACATTGCAGGCAGATTCTTTATTGTCTGAACCATCAGGGAAGCCCCAAAAGAAGGCAGACAGACACCAAGTGTAATGCTAATGCTGTGGCTAATCCCCTCCCTCTTGAGCCTCTCTCCTACCTCCCCCCATCCTGCCCCTCTAGGTCATCACAGAGGGCCAGGCTGGGCTCCCTGTGCTACATAGCAGCTTCCCACTAGCTAGCTATTTTACACCTGGTAGTGTGTATATGTTAATATCACTTTCCCAATTCGTCTCACCATCTCCTTCCCCTGCTGTGTCCACAAGTCCATTCTTAACATCTGTGTCTCCATTCCTTCCCTGCAAATAGGTTCATTAGTACTGTTTTTCTAGGTTCCATATATATACTTTAATATATACTATATTTATTGTTCTCTTTCTGACTTACTTCACTCTGAATAACAGGCTCTAGGTTCATCCGCCTCACTACAACTGACTCAAATTCATTCCTTTTTATGGCTAATATACCATCACATATATATATATGTATGTATATATATACATACATGTATATATACACAGACACCACAATTTCCCCTTCATGGATCATAGCCTTGTCGTGATGAAGGGGCTTACATAACTCAAAACACCCTGCTTATTTAACTTACATGCAGAGTGTATCATGCAAAATGCTGGGCTGGATGAATAACAAGCTTGCTGGGTAAAATATCAACAAACTCAGATATGCAGATGATACCAGTCTGATGGCAGAAAGTGAAGAGGAACTGAAGAGCCTCTTGATGAGGGTGAAAGAGGAGACTGAAAAAATCTGGCTTAAAACTCAATATCCAAAAAACTAAGATCATGGCATCTGGTCCCATCACTTCATGGCAAATAGATGGGGGAAAAGTGGAAACAGTGACAGATTTTATTTTCTTGGGCTCCAAAATCACTGAGGACAGTAACTGTAGCCATGAAATTAAAAGATGCTTGCTCTTTGGAAGAAAAGCTATGACAAACCTCAGTTCAGTTCAGTTCAGTCGCTCAGTCGTGTCCGACTCTTTGCAACCCCATGAATTGCAGCACGCCAGGCCTTCCTGTCCATCACCAACTCCTGGAGTTCACTCAAACTCACATCCATCGAATTGGTGATGCCATCCAGCCATCTCATCCTCTGTCACGCCTTCTCCTCCTGCCCCCAATCTCTCCCAGCATCAGAGTATTCCCAGTAAGTCAACTCTTCACATGAGGTGGCCAAAGTACTGGAGTTTCAGCTTTAGCATCAGTCCTTCCAAAGAACACCCAGGGCTAATCTCCTTCAGAATGGACTGGTTGGATCTCCTTGCAGTCCAAAGGACTCTCAAGAGTCTTCTCCAACACCACAGTTCAAAAGCATCAATTCTTTGGCACTCAGCTTTTTTCACGGTCCAACTCTCACATCCATACATGACCACTGGAAAAACCATAGCCTTGACTAGACAGACCTTTCTTGGCAAAGTAATGTCTCTGCTTCTCAATATGCTATCTAGGTTGGTCATAACTTTTCTTCCAAGGAGTAAGCGTCTTTTAATTTCATGGCTGCAATCACCATCTGCAGTGATTTTGGAGCCCAAAACAATAAAGTCTGACACTGTTTTCACTGTTGCCCCATCTACTTCCCATGAAGTGATGGGACCAGATGCCATGATCTTAGTTTTCTGAATGTTGAGCTTTAAGCCAACTTTTTCACTCTCCTCTTTCACTTTCATCAAGAGGCTTTAGTTCCTCTTCACTTTTTGCCATAAGGGTGGTGTCATCTGCATATCTGAGGTTATTGATATTTCTCCCGGCAATCTTGATTCCAGCTTGTGCTTCTTCCAGCCCAGTGTTTCTCATGACAAACCTAGACAGCATATTCAAAAGCAGAGATATTACTTTACCAACAAAGGTCCTTCTAGTTAAAGCTATAGTTTTTCCAGTAGTCATGTATAGATGTGCGAGTTGGACCATAAAGAAGACTGAGTGCCGAAGAATTGATGCTCTCGAATTGTGGTGCTGGAGAAGACTCTTGAGAGCCCCTTGGACTTCAAGGAGATATAATCAGTCCATCCTAAAGGAAATCAACCCTGAATATTCACTGGAAGGACTGATGGTGAAGCTCCAATGTTTTGGCCACCTGATGCAAAGAGCTGACTCATTGGAAAAGACCCTGATGCTGGGAAAGATTGAAGGAAAAGCAGAAGAGTGCAGCAGAGGATGAGATGGTTAGATAGCTTCACTGACTTAATGGACATAAATTTGGACAAACCCCAAGACACAGTATAGGACAGGGGAGCCTGGCATGCTGCGGTCCATGGGGTCACAAAGAGTTGGGCACGACTCAATGACTGAACAACAGTCACAATTTCTTTAGCCATTTATCTGTCTCATCTAGGTTGAGACACAGAACTTTTTAAAGTGAAGTACTTTGGTTCAAGGAGTTCTCATCAGTTGGGACAAACTTTTCCAGAATTGAATTGTGGTCTGACACACTTTATGCATGTTGCCGCTTCCTTCTCTCTCTTTCAGAGAAGTGGGAGCTTTATTTCCCCACTGCCTCTGTATATCTTCCCCAGTGGCTCAGATGGTAAAGCATCTGCCTACAATGCAGGAGATCCAGGTTCAATCCCTGGGTTAGGAAGATCTCCTGGAGAAGGAAATGGCAACCCACTCCAGTATTCTTGCCTGGAAAATCCCATGGATGAAGGAGCCTGGTAGGCTAAAGCCCATGGGGTTGCAAAGAATCAGACATGACTGAGCTACTTCACTTTCACTTTTCTGCATGTCCCTTCCTTTTTTTTCCTTCACAGGTATTTCCCCAATCAATCTAGTGCATGTTAGAAAAAACAGAAGATTCAGTTTGATACTGGCTAAATCCTATCATATGGGAATTGGCAACCACATCCTTAAGGCAAAGTTTGAGGTGGACAAGCAGTAGATTTTAACTCTACTTCCCTCTATGATTCCTCAGTTTCCTCAGCACCCTCCAACACAAAAGCACTAGTTACTTAACAGCTCCTCAATGCTCCCAAAAGCTTTTCATACATTCCTATCATGAATGCCTTCCATGTCTATCCATTTTAGACTCAACAAAGAAATCCTCTTTAAAGGATCCCTGCTGACTGCTATCCACAGTACCTGATACAAAGATGTTAGGTCCCTAACAATGGTATGGCATAGGGTTTAAGTACACAGGCTTTGGGTCAGAAAGACAGGATTTAAATCTTGACTCTGCTCCTTACCAACTGTGTGTCACTTGGGCAAGTTACTTAACCACTCTGTGACTTGGTTCCCCATCTGAAAAGTAAGGATATTTATAATAGTACTACCTCAAGAGTTGTTGAGATTGAGGTTGATATGATTAAATGATTAAGAATTCAGTACAGGGAGATGCTGGGGCTTCCCAGGTGGTGCTAATGGTAAAGAATTCACCTACCAATGCAGGAGATATAACAGACGCAGGTTCGATCCCTGGGTCTGGAAGATCCCCCAAAGGAGGGCACAGCAACCCACTGCAGTAGTCTTGCCTGGAGATTCCTATGGATAGAGGAGCCTGGTGGGCTACAGTCAATAGGGTCGCAAAGAGTCAGACACAACTGAAGCAACTTAGCACACTTGCACACAGGGAGATGTTAATCAAAAAGTACAAACTTCTGGTTATAAGATAAATAAGTTCTGGGCGTCTAGTATACCCTAGAGTGATTATAGCTAATAACACGGTATTATACTACTTAAAAGATGGTAAGAGAATGGATCTTAAACATTCTCACCACACCAAAAAAATAGTGATTATATGACATGATGGTGGTGTTAGCTAAAAGTATGGTGTAAAGGGTAAAAGTCATGCACACCTTTGGTGAAATTTATTCCTAGGTATTTAATGTATTTTGATGCTTTCGTAAATGGTATCTTTTTTACTTTATTCTGTTTCTCGCTGGTATATAAAAATACATTAGATTATATATATATATATATCCCTTGTATATAAAGATCTTGCTAAATTCATACATTAATAGAGTTTGTAGATTCTTTTGGACTATCTGAATATGCAACCATGTCTTCTGTTAATAATGACAATTTTTTTCTTTCTTTGCACTGCTTATGCCTATCTTTATTGCATTTTATCTTTTAGTTTTAAATCCAAAATTCCAGTGGGTTGAGGTAATTTCAAATCATGATTTTATAATCCAGAATGTTAGCTGCTTCCCCAACAATTTCTCAGATTTGCAAATGACAAGCATGCATTTTATGTGATCATTCAAATCAGTGTCCAAAAATAATTTTTTAACAAGAAAAAACTGATGAAGGCATGGAGAATGCCCCCAGAAGACTTGTTTTTAAGTTGAAACTAATCATTAACTAGTATTCTTTGGAGGCAAGTATTCACCTATGATTTGATTCATGTATACACTTCTCCGCTCTCATCCATTTCTTCACTAGAATATCCCAAGATATTTTGTCAGACTTTACTTGAAATGCATATACACCTTGGGCCAACAATTCTCTTTATCTTCAGACTGAAGATCCTATGTAAAATGTATAGAGTTTATTTATTCCTTTCTCTTAGTGAACCTATGCTGGCTTTTTAGCAAAATAACTTCTTTTTAAGTAATCATAAAATATCTGCTTAACAATTCATTCTGTCATTTTGGGGAGAGGCTATGGATATGAATTTTCTGGAAGCCACTTTTCTGTCCTTTTGGGGGACAACTGTTCATCTCTAGATTTCTGTCATGCCTCCTATCCACCACAATTTTTAAGAATTATTAACAATAATTCCTAGAGTGCTAATGCAAATGATTTCAGTTCCATGGATCACAATCTGTATGTGTCTGAGAATGTAAATGTCCTGAAAGCAGAAAGGAAATGTCTTACTATAGCCTCACTTTTTGCATCTGTCAGAGTCATGGCAGAACACAGAATCCCCTCCTCACTCCCAGAGGAAGAGACTTTAATAGAAAGACTACTTACAGGGAGGTGAGCAGGGTTAAGGAAACAAACATGGATGGTAAAGGACCAGAAATGATGGAAAGCTGGTAAGACCTTGAATCAATCAAGGGACCAGCAAGAAACAGATGACTAGAATAATGGCCCAGTGACATCTGGCCACTTTCTCATCCTCCATCCTTTGGATGTGGACTTTTAAACTCCAAGCTCACCAGCAAGCCCTCCTTGCAACTTCACTGGTGCTGTTAGTTGCTTCTGTGTTTTCCTTACTGTAATCATTTTATATCATTTTGTCAACATTTCCTTTTAAGGGATAGCCATCCACTTCGAATCCTCTCTCTCCTTTTGGAATCTCTGACCATGAGAAAAACCTCTGAAATATTTGAAGTCAGTTTATGTAACACAGACTAAGCCTGATATTGTCTTCATTGACTATTTTATGAGCTCTAAAATGGGTATAGTCACATTTTTTTCCCCCAATGTTGGCTTAACTTTCACTGTAACTATTTTTTCATTGCTATTTAATTACTCCAGAGTTATGGTTCTCCTTATTGTGTACTCTTTATCCTGAAGGATTGGGTCACCAGGAATTTATGTTTAGAAAAATAACATATCAATTGTTTCTTTTAGGATTTTGAGACTAATATCCATGTCTCTCAATTTTATGCTATTTTGTGCTTAAAATACACCAACTTAATATATGCTGTGCCGTGCTTGGTTGCTCAGTCATATCTGACTCTTTGTGACCACATGGACTGTAGCCTGCCAGGCTCTTCTGACCATGGGATTCTCCAGGCAAGAATACTGGAGTGGGTGGCCATGCTGTCCTCCAGGGGATCCTCCCAACTTAATCTATACACGATAATAAATATCAACATAATAAACATACTGATGTAGAGTCCTCAAGCCACAGTGGTTCATCAGGGAGTCCCATATTTTCTAAAAAAGCCTGCATTACTATTCTCACCCTGTTTAGTCATCTGCAGGGAGCAGCTCATTGGAAATTTAGGCCTTTGTGTGAATGCTGTTGAATCCAATAAGAGGACAGCTGAGTGCATAGCCAAGCATGCTCCTTGAAGCAGGATAGCTGAGTGACTTGTTTTCTTGGTCATCACAGCCACATTAATAGACTAAGACTAGAAAAGCTATACCATTAGCTTTAAATGATAAAGGGGTAAAAAAGCTTATTTTAGTTCAATGTCTATTTGTGATTTTAAAAGAATCCTTAGTTGAATGGATACAAAAACAAGACCCCTATATATGTTGTCTACAAGAGACCCACCTCGAAACAAGGGACACATACAGACCGAAAGTGAAGGGCTGGAAAAAGACATTCCACACAAATAGAGACCAAAAGAAAGCAGGAGTAGCAATACTCATATCAGATAAAATAGACTTTAAAACAAAGGCTGTGAAAAGAGACAAAGAAGGACACTACATAATGATCAAAGGATCAATCCAAGAAGAAGATATAACAATTATAAATATATATGCACCCAATATAGGAGCACCGCAATATGTAAGACAAATGCTAATAAGTATGAAAGGGGAAATTAACAATAACACAATAATAGTAGGAGACTTTAATACCCCACTCACACCTGTGGATAGATCAACTAAACAGAAAATTAACAAGAAAACACAAACTTTAAATGATACAATAGACCAGTCAGACCTAATTGATATCTATAGGACATTTTACCCCAAAACAGTGAATTTCACCTTTTCCTCAAGTGCACATGGAAACTTCTCCAGGATTGATCACATCCTGGGCCATAAATCTAGCCTTGGTAAATTAAAAAAAACTGAAATCATTCCAAGCATCTTTTCTGACCACAATGCAGTAAGATTAGATGTCAATTACAGGACAAAAACTGTGGAGGCTGAACAACACACTGCCGAATATCAACAAATTCAGCAACAATGTAATATCAACAAATCACAGAAGAAATCAAAATATGCATAGAAACGAATGAAAGTGAAAACACAACCCAAAACCTATGGAACAATGTAAAAGCAGTGCTAAGGGGAAGGTTCATAGCAATACAGACTTACCTCAAGAAACAAGAAAAAAATCAAATAGATAACCTTGCTGTACACCTAAAGCAACTAGAAAAGGAAGAAATGAAGAACCCCAGGAAAGAAATCTTAAAAATTAGGGCAGAAATAAATGCAAAAGAAACAAAAGAGACCAGAGCAAAAATCAACAAAGCCAAAAGCTGGTTCTTTCAGAAGATAAATAAAATTGACAAACCATTAGCCAGACTCATCAAGAAACAAAGGGAGAAAAATCAAATCAACAAAATTAGAAATGAAAATGGAGAGATCACAACAGACAACACAGAAATACAAAGGATCATAAGAGACTACTATCAGCAACTATATGCCAATAAAATGGACAACTTGGAAGAAATGGACAAATTCTTAGAAATGTACAACTTTCCAAAACTGAACCAGGAATAAATAGAAAATCTTAACAGACCCATCACAAGCATGGAAATTGAAACTGTAATCAGAATTCTTCCAGCAAACAAAAGCCCAGGACCAGATTGCTTCACAGCTGAATTCTACCAAAAATTTAGAGAAGAGCTAATACCTAACCTACTTAAACTCTTCCAGAAAATTGTAAGGAAGGCAAACTTCCAAACTCATTCTATGAGGCCACCATCACCCTAATACCATAACCTGACAAAGATGCCTCAGAAAAAGAAAACTACAGGCCAATATCACTGATGAACATAGATGCAAAAATCCTTAACAAAATTCTAGCAAAAAAAAAAATCCAACAACATATTAAAAAGATCATACATCATGACCAAGTGGGTTTTATCCCAGGGATGCAAGGATTCTTCAATATCTGCAAATCAATCAATGTAATACACCACATTAACAAATTGAAAAATAAAAGCCATATGATTATCTCAATAGATGCAGAGAAAGCCTTTGACAAAATTCAATATCCGTTTATGATTAAAAAAAAAACCCCTCCAGAAAGCAGGAATAGAAGGAGCATATCTCAACATAATAAAAGCTATATATGACAAACCCACAGCAAACATTATCATCAATGGTGAAAAATTGAAAACATTTCCCCTAAAGTCAGGAACAAGACAAGGGTGCCCACTCTCACCACTACTATTTAACATAGTTTTGGAAGTTTTGGCCACAGCAATCAGAGCAGAAAAAGAAATAAAAGGAATCCGATTGGAAAAGAAGAAGTAAAACTCTCACTGTTTGCAGATGACATGACCCTCTACATAGAAAACCCTAAAAACTCCACCAGAAAATTACTAGAGCTAATCAATGAATATAGCAAAGTTGCAGGATATAAAATCAACACACAGAAATCCCTTGCATTCCTATACACTAACAATGAGAAAACAGAAAGAGAAATTAGGGAAACAATTCCATTCACCATTGCAACAAAAAGAACAAAATACTTAGGAATATATCTACCTAAAGAAACAAAAGACCTATATATAGAAAACTATAAAACACTGGTGAAAGAAATCAAAGAGGACACAAATAGATGGAGAAATATACCATGTTCATGGATCAGAAGAATCAATATAGTGAAAATGAGTATACTACCCAAAGCAATCTATGGATTCAATGCAATCCCTATCAAGCTACCAACGGTATTTTTCACAGAACTAGAACAAATAATTTTACAATTTGTATGGAAATACAAAAACCTCGAATAGCCAAAGCAATCTTGGGAAAGAAGAATGGAACTGGAGGAATCAACCTGCCTGACTTCAGGCTCTACTACAAAGCTACAGTCATCAAGACAGAATGGTACTGGCACAAAGACAGAAATATAGATCAATGGAACAAAGTAGAAAGCCCAGAGATAAATCCAAGCATCTATGGAGATCTTGGGCTTCCCTGGTGGCTCAGAGGTTAAAGCGTCTGCCTCCAATGCGGGAGACCTGGGTTCAATCCCTGGGTTGGGAAGATCCCCTGGAGAAGGAAATGGTAACCCACTCCAGTATTCTTGCCTGGAGAATCCCATGGACAGAGGAGTCTGCCAGGCTACAGTCCACGGGGTCTTTAAGAGTCGGACACGACTAAGCAACTTCACTTCATGGAGACCTTATCTTTGACAAAGGGGGCAAGACTATACAATGGAGAAAAGACAATCTCTTTAATAAGTGGTACTGGGAAAACTGGTCAACTGCTTGTAAAAGAATGAAACTAGAACACTTTCTAACACCATACACAAAAATAAACTCAAAATGGATTAAAGATATAAATGTAAGACTAGAAACTATAACACTGCTAGAAGAAAACATAGGCAAACACTCTCTGACATAAATCACAGCAGAATCCTCTATGACCCACCTCCCAGAATACCAGAAATAAAAGCAAAAATAAACAAATGGGACCTAATTAAAATTAAAAGCTTCTGCACAACAAAGGAAACTATAAGCAAGGTGAAAAGACAGCCTTCAGAATGGGAGAAAATAATAGCAAACAAAGCAGCTGACAACGAACTAATCTCAAAAATACACAAGCAACTCCTCTAGTGCAATTCCAGAAAAATAAGGGACCCAGTGAAAAAATGGGCCAAAGAACTAAATAGACATTTCTCCAAAGAAGACATACAGATGGCTAACAAACACATGAAAAGATGCTCAACATCACTCATTATCAGAGAAAAGCAAATCAAAATCACAATGAGGTACCATTTCACACCAGTCAGAATGGTTGCGATCCAAAAGTCCACAAGAAATAAATGCTGGAAAGGGTCTGGAGAAAAGGGAACACTCTTACACTGTTGGTGGGAATGCAAACTAGTACAGCCACTATGGAGAATAGTGTGGAGATTCCTTAAAAAACTGGAAATAGTACTGCCATATGACCCAGCAATCCCACTGCTGGGCATACACACCAAGGAAACCAGAACTGAAAGAGACACGTGTACTTCAATGTTCATCACAGCACTGTTTATAATAGCCAGGACATGGAAGCAACCTAGATGTCCATCAGCAGATAAATGGATAAGAAAGCTGTGGTACATATACACAATGGAATATTACTCAGCCAGTAAAAAGAATACATTTGAATCAGTTCTAATAAGGTGGATGAAACTGGAGCCTATTATACAGAGTGAAGTAAGCCAGAAAGAAAAACACCAATACAGTATGCTGCTGCTAAGTTGCTTCAGTCGTGTCTGACTCTGTGCGACCCCATAGACAGCAGCCTGCCAGGCTCCCTGGTCCCTGGGATTCTCCAGGCAAGAATACTGGAGTGGATTGCCATTTTCTTCTCCAATGCATGAAAGTGAAAAGTGAAAGTGAAGTCGCTCAGTCATGTCTGACTCTTAGCAACCCCATGGACTGCGGCCCACCAGGCTCCTCCATCCATGGGATTTTCTAGGCAAGAGTACTGGAGTGGGGTGCCATTGCCTTCTCTGCAATACAGTATACTAACTCATATATATGGAATTTAGAAAGATGGAAACAATAACCCTGTATGCGAGATAGCAAAAGAGACACAGATGTATAGAACAGTCTTTTGTACTCTGTGGAAGAGGGTGAGGGTGGGATGATTTGGGAGAATAGAATTAAAACATGCATATTATCATATGTGAAACAAATTGCCAGTCCAGGTTCAATGCATGAGACAGGGTGCTCCGGGGTGGTGCACTGGGATGACCCAGAGGGATGGGATGGGGAGGGAGGTGGGAGGGGGCATTCAAGATGAGGAACACATGTACACCCATGGCAGATTCATGTCAATGTATGACAAAACCAATACAATATTGTAAAGTAATTAGCCTCCAATTAAAATAAATACATTTATATTAAAAAACAAAACAAAAAACAAAATAAATAAATAAAAGAATCCTTAGCAAATAAAATTAGAAGTGAACATACTTAACTGGTAAACAGCAGCAAAACAAAACAAAACTAGAGCAAATTTCAAACTTAATGGTGATGAAATCATTCCTTTTTAGATAAAAACCAACATAGGGATATCTACTCTCACCACTTCTATTCAGCATTGTATTGAAGCTCTTAGTTATTACAGTGAAAAGCAGGGAAAAGAAGTAAAATGCATTAGCGTTGGAAAGGAAGCCATCATTATTCACGTGTGTCTATATAACATATATAAAACAAAATAATAGCCAGAAAATTATAAGAATTACAAAGAGGGTTGGGTAAGTTGTTTGGATATAAGATCAGTGAATAAAAGTTGATTACATTACTGTATATCAGTAATAAAACATCAGAAAAATATATCTATAATAAAGGTTTATATCTCCTTTAAGTTATTATATTGACTATTTTCTCTAGATTTATTCCTGGATACATTTTATTTTTTAAAATGGTATATTTTAGGAAACTTACTATTATAAATATGCTAATTCTCCCCAAACTGACCTTTAAATTCAATGAAACTGCAATCCAATTCCCAGCAAGATTTCTCATAAACTTGACAAACTAAAATTAATATAGAAGACCAAATAGCTAAGGTACCGCTGATGAAGAAGGTCAGAAAGCAAGATTATAGAGCCATTATCATTAGGGGCGGGTAGTTTTAGCTCATCAAAATAGACAACTGGACAATTGGAGCAAAGTAGAGAGCCCATAAATAGATCCATACCCATATGGAAGCCTGATGAAAAGGCAGCGCTGAATATCAGTATAATAATCCTGGGACAAATGGGATCTATTCAGAAGAAAATAAGATTGTATCCCAGCCTCATGCTATTTTCAAAAATCAATTTCAAATCAATTGTGAACTTAAATGTAAAAAGCAAAATTTAAGAACTTTTAGAAGAAAATATATTTGTGATCTCAGGTGAGAGAAAATTTTTTTAAATGAGAAAAAGAAAACACAAAACTGAAGGGAAAGACTTATAAACATAAGTAATCCATTTTATCTTAGCCAAATTTATAAGGAGACACCATAAAAATCAGGTAGAGGTAAGCTACAAGATGATGGGAGAATATATTTATAGCACACATAAATAACAGAGAACTGGGATTCAGAAAATATAAAGAATTTTTTTTAGATAAATGAGAAAACAACCCTCCAAATTTTTTTAATGGAGCTATTTCACAGAAGGAAAACCAGAAATGGTCCCCCAAATCGAAGAAAATGTGCTCAGTTGTAATCTGAAAAATACAAGTAAAACACATTAAAATACTATTTTATACCCATAAGACTAGCAAAAATTAAATGACAATGGTGTTGGCCATGGTATGGAGAAACTGAAGTCCTAAACATTGCTGATGGGAATGAAAATTGGCACAATAACTGGAAACATATACCACTATATGAAGAAAATTAGTATAACCAGTAACACAAGAATTCCTCTCCTAGGTGTATATATTTTTGGAAGAAAATCTTACATGCACACACAAAAAGATAATAGCCTTATCCTTAAAATGGGAGGGGAGGAACTCAGAAAACAACTTAAATGAGAGACTGGGCTGATAAATCGTCAAGACAATAGAAAAAATTGTAATTTAGTGAAAATGAATAGCATAAAAATGGAGAAATATCTCGTCTAATAATGAGCAAATTGAACTATGAAACATACAACATGATTCTAAATAAAGGCCAAAAACATAAAAAATTTAAAAATATATTGTTCAAAGAGGCATACATACATGATAAAATTAAAACAAAACAAGAATATGACAAAAACACAAGCCAATATTGTTCTCTGGCAAGGAGAGACAGAGGTAGAAGAGGAGGGATACAGGAAGCTTCCAGAATACTGGTCATGTTCTAGTTCTTATTCTAGGACAGCTACACACAGGTCTTCTTTGTATATTTTAGTTTGAACCACAAGTATTGTGACCCAGAAGTATGTGCCTGCAGCCAGGCTGGAATTAAATGCCAGGTGGAGCGCATGTCCTTTCCATGTGGCTGCTCCCTGGATGGCTGTGGCAACATGGCTGGGCAACACGGATTGAATTGAATCCAGTACGGGTCTGGACTCATTACCTCCACACCATCATGAAGCTGGAGCTGGAGAACAAGCGGCAGGTGAGCCGCCCGCCAGCCCCAGACGAGGAGCCCTCTCCCACCACCAGCTGCAGCCTGGCAGCAGCACAGGGTGCGGAAACACAAGACTTCCAGGAGTTCATTACTGAGAACCAGACGGCGGTGATGCACCTGCAGAGCGCAGAGGAACTGGAGCAGCTCAAGGCGGAGGAGGACTCCAGCGGCTCCAGTACCAGCCTGGACTCCCTCATCGAGAGCCTGGAAGTGTGCATCCCACGTGTCTGTATATACGCAGACACACACATACTGCATTTACATTATTTGAACACTTTTGTAAGTATGATGTATTTCACAGTAAATACAACACTTAAATAAGACAGGGACTTCCCTGGAAGTTCAGTGGTTAAGACCTCCCCTCCAATACAGGAGGTATGGGTTCAATCCTTGGTCAGGGAACTAAGATCCCACATGCCTCGTGGCCAAAAAAAAAAAAAAAAAAACAGAAGCAATATTGTAACAAATTCAATGAAGACTTTTAAAATGAAAAAAAGAAACACTTGAAGGTTTTTGCCCCTTCAATCTTCTTTCAAAATATTACACAGGCATGGTTCAAGAAATGAAGCAAATAACATAAAACTTGGAGACAACAGCCATGTGCTAAACATGGTGGCACAGGAGGATAGAAGAAGCCTCGTTTTGAACACGTGGTTGGGCTCCTGTACCATCCCTGCACAGCCTAGGAAACTTCTGATGATGGGAGCAATTTGTTATTGAAGCAGGACTGTCTTTCACTCACAACTGAATGAAATCTTAGGAGATAGAGTATTAATGAAACTCTGAGAATTTCAGTGCCTACTAGAGTCTTCAGTCTGGATGCTCTGATCACATTCATGTCAAATAAAATTTTTTTTTAAATAAAAAATTAAATAAATAAATAAATAAATAAAGTTTTCAGTCATATTCCCAATAGCAGAGGAAAAAATGCTTTAAAGGGAACTACATTACTACATTTAGTATTATAATACTAAATACATATATACATAATATATAATATTAAAAAATTGATCAGACTGACTTCATATGATGCCTTTTACATATTATTATTAAATTATATTCAAATTCAAAAAAAAATGTGATATATGGGCTTTCCAGGTGGCTCAGTGGTAAAGAATCCACCTGCCGTTGTAGGATACATGGGTTCAATCCCTGGGTTGGGAAGATCCCCTGGAGAAGGACGTGGCAACCCACTTCAGTATTCTTGCCTGGGAAATTCCACAGACAGAAGAAACTGGTGGGCTACAGTCCATGGGATCGCAAAAAAACTGGACACAACTTAGCACCTAAACAACAACCACATTCTTGTATCAAATCTGACAGCACACACAAATTACAACATATCCCCAGTTTCTCTTCCCCAAGTTCCATTTTAACCCAAACTTTCTAATTCAACCACTTGTCTAATTAACTGTGTCTCTATTGGTATAGTTCATTATACTCCTGAATGTTATTACATATAGTCCATGCAAATGCTGAAAATTCAGAAAAACTCAGCAAAGCTTGTATAGAATACATTTTAGAATATTATCTTCAAACTATCTCCTAGGAAAGACCTCCATAAAGTGGTTTTTATATGTATAAAGATGATATTTTTAAAGATCTCCTTACCTGAGGCAGGAAAAACGTGTGGCTTCTGGGCTTAGTGTGACCTGAATTTCTCTCCTCCATTATTCATAAGTCTTTTCCTTTTTATGCTTGTTTTTTGATTCATACTATGAAAATTCCTCCCACCCTTGAATTCAATAGGTTGACCTAAAAAAGTATGTTTCTTGACTCATGAAGATCTCATACTCTTAACTTATCATGCCTAACACAGCTATAGAAAGACATATTCACATTTGCACACACACAGAGGCACATGCATATGTATTAAAGATTAAACTTTTGATTCTTGAGAACAGTATTATGCAATTTTAAATTTCACATACCATTAAGAATTCTTGTTAAAAATGTTTGGCTCTGACCATTCAGAAATCCTACTGGAACCTAACAAACATTACTGTCCTTGTTTCAGCCATCATCTAATTACGGTACGGTGGTAGAGAACCCTCCTGCCAATGCAGGAAACCCTACTGGAAACTAACAAACATTACTGTCCTTGTTTTAGCCATCATCAAATTACGGTACGGTGGTAGAGAACCCTCAGGTGATGTAAGAGAGGCAGACTGGATCCCTGTGTTGGGAAGATCCCCTGGAGAAGGGAATAGCAACCCACTCCAGTATTCTCTGTTTTTCACTCCAGTATTCTTGCCTGGAGAATCCCATGGATAGAGGAGCCTGGTGGACTACAGTCCATGGGATCCCAAACAGTTGAACACAACTGAAGTGACTTAGCACATACAATTACCGAATATAGGAATAAGACAGTCTGCAATTCAGCAGCAGTTCTTGGCATGTTCTTTCTTCCCAATGACTAAACTGTTAAGATTTTAAAATTTAAGATTGATTAATTCAAATCATAATAAGCATGGAGTCATTATGGAATCCATGTTAATGTGCGTGAGTCACTCAGTTGTGTCTGACTCTTTGTGACCCCTGAAGATTGTAGCCCACCAGGCTCCTCTGTCCATAGAATTCTCCAGTCAAGAATACTGGAGTAGGTTGCCGTTTCCTTCTCCAGGAGATCTTCCTGACCCAGGGATCAAACCCGCGTGTCCTGCACTGCAGAATTTTTTCCCATCTGAGAGTTTAAGAAATTGTCTTAAATTAAGAGAAGAGTAGGCTGGGCTGCTCCGGAAGGGCTGACCAAAGGATGCAGAGTCTGCCCATCTTCAATATCTCTTCTCTCCTTAAACTATTAAACACTTTGGTCTTCTTCAAAGCAATTCCCCAAAGGTGGATCCTGACCTGAGAAGGACAAGAAATCTCTAGCTGGGAGTGTTGATCATCCAAAGAGAGACTGGGCTGTTCACTGATATATATGTAGTTACACACTTCTCTCTCCTATCTCTCATCAATCTCCACCCAAATCAGTTACATTTGTTTAATCAGGTTAGTAGATTCACAAGAAACATTTTCAATAGCATGGCCAATATGGGCTTATCATTTAGATGCAGAAGACTAGGGTTCAGCCCTTTTCTCATCTGCGTGTGTTACCATGACAATTTCTTAAACACTCTATGCCTTGGTTTCCTGGGCTTCCCAGGTGGTGCTGGTGGTAAAGAACCCACCTGCCAATGCAGGAGACATAAGAGGCCTGGGTCAGGAAGATCCCCTGGAGAAGAGAATGGCAACTCACTCCAGTATTCTTGCTTGAAGAATCCCATGGACAGAGGAATCTGGCAGGCTATAGTCCATAGCATCACAAAGAGTCAGACAACTGAAGCGACTTAGCGTGAATGCCTTAGTTTCCTCACCTATAAAATCAAAACAACAACGTCTACCTCAGCGTGTTTCCATGAAGATCAACAGGGAAAGTGTATGTGACAGCATTTCACAAACTGAAAATGCAATATGACATCATTATTATTATTATTATTATTATTATTATATTAATTATCAGCTTCAAATAGAGTAAGACTAGCAACCTTCTAAAGAGGTCAAGGGTAGAACCAAAGAGAGTCCCAGACCAAAATCCCCGAATACGGTACAGAACACTAGTTCCATGAGTTATTAATAGATATTGTGTATGTGTGTGTGTTTTAAGTAAAAGAATCAAAATTAGATAGGAAATACTTGTTTAAAAGATAAATCAGGGTTTTTTTTTTAATTACAGGACTTCTCAGAACCTTTAATATGCAATGTACACAGTGATGCTCTGAAAGAAATATCATCTGTAGTGTTTACTCCCAATTTTTGCACCCTCCCCATTTTCTTTTTGCAAAATGCAAACTTTAGGAAGTACAATTTTATCTTTTGCCCACTCTCTTCCATGTCTGCACTCCTATTTTCTTTTTTTATTTTTATTTTATTTCAAATATAAATTTATTTATTTTAATTGAAGGTTAATTACTTTACAATATTGTATTGGTTTTGCCCTACATCAACAGGTATCCACCACAGGTATACACGTGTTCCCCATCCTGAACCCCCCTCCCACCTCCCTCCCCATACCATCCCTCTGGTTCATCCCAGTGCATCAGCCCCAAGCATCCTGTGTCCTGCATTGAACCTAGACTGGTGGTTCATTTCTTACATGATATTATACATGCTTCAATGCCATTCTCCCAGATCATCCCACCCTCTCCCTCTCCCACAGAGTTCAACAGTCTGTTCTATACATCTGTGTCTCTTTTGCTGTCTTGCATACAGGGTTATCGTTACCATCTTTCTAAATTCCATATATATGTGTTATTATACTGTATTGGTGCTTTTCTTTCTGATTTACTTCACTCTGTATAATAGGCTCCAGTTTCATCCACCTCATTAGAACTGATTCAAATGTATTCTTTTTACTGGCTGAGTAATACTCCATTGTGTATATGTACCACAGCTTTCTTATCCATTTGTCTGCCAATGGACATCTAGGTTGTTTCCACGTCCTAGCTATTATAAACAGTGCTGCGATGAACATTGGGGTACACGTGTCTCTTTCAGTTCTTGTTTCCTCAGTGTGTATGCCCAGCAGTGGGATTGCTGGGTCATATGGCAGTTCTATTTCCAGTTTTTTAAGGAATCTCCACACTGTTCTCCATAGTGGCTGTACTAGTTTGCATTCCCACCAACAGTGTAAGAGGGTTCCCTTTTCTCCACACCCTCTCCAGCATTTATTGCTTGTAGACTTCTGGAATCCAGCCATTCTGACTAGTGTGAAATGGTACCTCATTGTGGTCTTGATTTGCATTTCTCTGATAATGAGTAATGTTGAGCATCTTTTCATGTGTTTGTTAGCCATCTGTATGTCTTCTTTGGAGAAATGTCTGTTTAGTTCTTTGGCCCATTTTTTCATTGGGTCCCTTATTTTTCTGGAATTGAGCTGCAGGAGTTGCTTGTGTATTTTTGAGATTAGTTGTTTGTCAGTTGCTTCTTTTGCTATTATTTTCTCCCATTCCAAGGGCTGTCTTTTCACCTTGCTTATAGTTTCCTTTGTTGTGCAGAAGCTTTTAATTTTAATTAGGTCCCATTTGTTTATTTTTGCTTTTATTTCTGGTATTCTGGGAGGTGGGTCATAGAGGATCCTGCTGTGATGTATGTTGGAGAGTGTTTTGCCTATGTTCTCCTCTAGGAGTTTTATAGTTTCTGGTCTTATGTTTAGATCTTTAATCCATTTTGAGTTTATTTTTGTGTATGGTGTTAGAAAGTGTTCTAGTTTCATTCTTTTACCAGTGGTTGACCAGTTTTCCCAGCACCACTTGTTAAAGAGATTATCTTTAATCCATTGTATATTCTTGCCTCCTTTTGTCGAAGATAAGGTGTCCACAGGTGTGTGAATTTATCTCTGGGCTTTCTATTTTGTTCCATTGATCTATATTTCTGTCTTTGTGCACTCCTATTTTCTGTTTCTTAACTATTAGAGCACTTGATCTAATTTCTGTTTTGTTGGATTTCTGTTAGCAGGTGGAGAATAACAGGTTTTTCCAAAACAGTGTTTTATTGGAGCAAAAACCCCATGGCTAAGCCCACTCTATATAATACAGTTACAGGAACTCAAGGGAACAAAATATTAACAGGAAACCAAAGCCATCAAAAACATGAATTGTACTGTAGCAATACTTACCCCTCTCTGACCTACAAAGCAGGTTTTTGTAAAGGTAATTAATCAACCATCACTATTTATACTTAATTATTCTTTCTTATGAAGCAATACTATTATATGAAATCTTCACATGTCTCTTTATGCTAGATTTTTAAGACCTACCATCTCAGCTACATGTTTTCAAGTTCCATGGTAATTTTAGGAGCTTGTACTCTTTGACATGGAGCTCTTACAGGCACTGGTTTTACACTAATATAAAAACAGAGTGCAGAGTAAGTTTTTTCACATGGCATATTTTAGGACTTAGCATAGCCTAAGTGACACTCACTTCCTTATTTGGGGCATGAAAAGGTTCTAGCGCACTGTCAAAGTCATCAACTTGCTGTACTCTCTGCATGCACTCATATCTGCCTGAAGCACACACCTTCCTCTTCTCTCAAATGTTTTCACATCTATGAGTCAGATCTCAAGTTCTTGGGCCAAACTCAACTCCCCTACCCCTCTTTTTTTCCTTTTGTATCATATTTAGTATTACTTATAATCCTTCCCAAACACCCAGAGGCCACCCAGGTGTGGAGTGTCTCTGATCGTGGCAGTTGTCTTTCTAAACTTCACCTACACCTCCCCCAGTGCGACCCCCACACTCCCACAGACCCTCATGGCTCATTTTCTCCACTCCCTTTAGGGCAGCCAGACACAAGCTCCACCTAATTTATAAATGACTACATCTGCAAAAGTCTGTCTAGAGTCAGAAAACAACTTGGGTTTGATTTGAGTGTGAAAACCAATGTACTCACTTGTTTGTTAAAAGATTTATGAAGCTGCATTAATCATTTCAATTTCTGGACCCCCCTACATCCCCTAAAAAAGAAGGAAAAAACAAGTGGGAAGGAAACCTACAGTATTGTTTCATCTCCTTTTGCTACCATGCCTTGACACAAAAGTTCACAGACTTGTAGAATCTCTGAATGAGAAGGTCAAGATGGTTTAAGCACCTAACCCATGATGAGATCAACATGTGTACTAGTGAAAAGAAAGTAGGCCTTAAAGCCACACAAAATGGGTTGGCTTTGCTGCTTCCTAGTCAAATGGCCTTAGACAAGTTACTTAACTTCCCTGAGTCTCAACTTCCTCAAATGAAAAATGAAGAAAGTAATGTGCAAAGGTTATAAGGAAAATATGAGGTTACATACTTGAGATGCTTAAAGTTGTGCCAAACACCAAACAAATGGTAGCTATGATCTCATTTATTTAGCTATTTAATTTCTACGTATTTGATAAATGATCATCCTGCTGTCTTAACTTCAGGGATGAGAAACTCTGTGCTTCCTTAGTCAGCCCATTCCATCTTTGGAAAGTCCTCCAAGAAATACAAAGTAGCTCCTTATTGTTGGGATTGCCAAATTCCCAAGGAAGAAGAGATTGGGGTAAATGGTAGAGAGGGCTACATTAAAGAATAGCAGAGGAGGCTGTGGATTCAGATTGATCAGAAAAGAAAAAAATTCAGGCTCAGTCAGGTCAGCGTGTTCATTAACTCTCCTATTTGTGCATGCTGAGACACTGCAATCATGTCTGACTTTGTGTGACCCCATGGACCACCAGGCTTCTTGGTCCATGAGACTCTCCTGACAAGAATACCGGAGCGGGTTGCCATGCCCCTTTCCAGCTCTCCTACACATGTATGCGTACCTATCTCTCAAGCCCCAAAGACTTGTTCAAAGAAAGTTCACTCTCCAGCCGTTTCTGTGTGGATGGATTGGAGGGGGAAAGGCAGCTTCAATTAAAGCTGTTTAGTCACTCAGTTGTGTTCAACTCTCCGTGGCCCCATGGACTGTAGCCCACCAGGCTCCTCTGTCCATGGGATTTTCCAGGCAATAATACTGGAGTGGGTTGTCATTCCCTCCTCCAGGGGATCTTCCCAACCCAGGGATCAAACCTACATCTTTCATGCTCCTGCATTGGCAGGTGGATTCTTCCCCGCTAGCGCCACCTGAGAAGCCTCAGCAAGGAATCATTATTTCCCATACTGCCATCTGAGGAAGTTTTGAAGGCATTTGGGAGATACTAGCTATTTGTCCCTCTTACAAGGCATGAGTTGTTAGCCAAAGCTCTGATGTCAAATAGGTGAATACTTATTTGAAGTCATTAGTAAGATCAGGCGACTTCCCCTATCGCTTTGGCTTGGAGTAAGGAATTTGAGGACCTTGCATCCTGGTCCCACATAATAAGCAGATTACCTCTCCTGAGCCCAACCAAACCACCACATTCTTGCTTTAAATAACATATATCTTTTGCCATTTTGGAATGAAAGGGACAGAAGCTTCAATAATCTTTCTGAATTTAAGTTGATTCCTCTAGGATTTCAACTCATTGGTCCTCATTCTATTTAGCCCCTGGGTCACACGCACAAAAACGTCGAAACTGCTTGGCAAAGCTCATTCTCTAGGTAAGTGGGGGAAATTATCATTCTTGCCTAAGAACAATTACAAATTACTACAAGACATGGGCCTTGATGGTTCTCAACAAGTTGAAAGAAAAAGACCATGTAAAGCAAAATGATTAAAAATGTGGCTCTGGAAAGATTAAAACTTTAATCTTTAATTTAAAAGATTAAATGATTAAAAACTCTGGCTCTGAGTTTGAATCCTTGACAAGTCATTTGGATTCTCTAAGTCTTAGTTTCATTGACTATAAAATAAACAAAATACTCTAATAACAAAGCCAAGTGCATAGATGAGTTGCAATGATTGGATAAAACCCTGTGTGTAATGCACATGTTATGGCGCTTCTTTAAACATGGACCATAATATTATGATGGAAGCTTCAAATGTTTGCTTCTTGAATGCCAGGATATGAAAGCTATACTTATATACATGGCATTTGAAAGGAATTTAGAATTTATAGGAGCTTCTGAATGCCAGTGAAGGGTTTCCAGCCAACACTGACTTTTATGTTGTCTTTTGACATCTCTCCCTCCAAGGTTTAAGGCATGGAGAGTGTTAAAATGATCTTACACAGCAAATTAGTATCACCAAGTTAAGTCCTCTGACTCCAAATTCTATGACCTATCCACTTTGCTTGTTTCATGGCACTGTTGTTGATTTGGGATATAGCTATTTAAAAATTCTTTCCCCCTCCTTCCATCTTGAGCTAGGGACTAATTCTCCTGCTTTTGAATATGAGTTGGTCTTAGTGACTCAATTCTAACTTCTAAGGCAAACTACTTCTGTCTGGATCTCTCAAAGGATCCTTGCCCTTAAATCCCAACTGCCATACTATTAGGAAGCCCAGGGCTGCTGGAGAGGCTCTACATAGGCCAACAGCCTCCAGCTAACAGCATTCTCTGAAACCCCAACTGGAAGCCAACATCAGCTGCCAGATTCTACAAAGAAGCTTTCAAGATGGCCCCAGAGACCCAAGAGAAGATTATTAAACTGAACCTAGTCAATCCTCAAACTGTAAGACACAGTAATAATATATTGTTGTTGTTGTGTGCCACTAAGTCTGGGATGGTTTGTTACACATCAACAGTTATGTAGGTAACAGAATGGAAACAGTGGTGCAGAGGGAGGGGACGGCACTCACGCCTTCGGGTACCATTTGTAGATGTAGGCAAAAGCCCTCACAAAGCCAACTGATCCCATGAAGGGAAGGCTCCACTGCTCTTCCCACACATAAAAGAAATATAATGCAAGCTCTGATGGTTTGTCTTTGCCCCTGTAATATCAAATCACCCTGTGCGCTTTGCACCCAGAGAAGAATAGAAGAGCTTGCTTTGCAGGAAGCAAATCCCCCACAGTCCATTCATTGCCTAGTGCAGCAAAAAAATAAAAAAGAGTTGAGAGCAAATGAATGCAATGGCCTTTACCCACACGCTAAAAGTAATGATGCTCACTGCACCCTGCATATATGTGTATGGATAAGAAGGAGACCAGCAACCCTCTCCAGGCCAAGATTCTTGTTCCTCCCTCCCTACTGTCTCACCTTCTCTAACTCTACCACCCCACCTCAGTGCTCAAGAGTCTTTTTCCATCTGTTATTTTCTCTTATTCTTTCAGCTTTCATTTCTCTGTTTCTACTAGACGCCCCCTGTCCTTAGACAGCTTAAATATTTGCCTTCTAACATCAGCAAAACTTTCCTTCACCTTATCATTTTCCTCTTGCTCTCCAATCAACAAATACTTGTAAGCCTAGCATGGCCTCCATTATTGCATCGTGTGCTAGACTTTGGAAATACCACCAAGGAGTTCCCAGACCAATAAAGGTGCCAAGAAGCTTCTCTTCACAAAAAAATGTCTTGCCATAAGTTCTGCTCTTTTGACCTCCTGTTCTTCATTGTCTGATCACAATTTTCCCTGCTAGGACCTCACTTCTAGTCTCACTATCCCACTGAAACCAGTCTTGCCAAGGTCTTAGTTGCTAATTACAAGAGCTGACTCATCGCTCATCTCACTTACCTACAGTGTTGAGCACACTCTCAGATTTAGGATTTTCTTCTTTTTTTTCTTCTTTACATTGAACTACATGAAGTAACAGTTTCAGTAAATCAAAAACAGTCAAATAGTCAGGATTTGGGGGAAAGAAAGGATGAGTAGGTGGACCATGTGAATTTTTTAGGGACATGAAACTATCCATATATTATAATGATGCATGTGTTCAGTCATGTCTGACTGTTTGCAGCCTCATGGACTATCGCCCACCAGGCTCTTCTGTCCTGGAATTTTCCAGGCAAGAATACTGGAGTAGTTGCATTTCCTGCTCCAGGGGATCTTCCCAACCCCAGGATCAAACCTATGTCTCTTGCATCTCTCCTGTCTTGGCAAGTGAATTCTTTACCACTGGCGCCACCTGGGAAGCCCAATGTTGCATACATATCACTATTTATTTGTCAAAAATCTGTGGAAAGTATAAAAGCAAGAGTGAACTCTAATATGAACTATGGATTTGGCTGGTAATGATGTGTCAGTGATGGTTCATTGATTGCAATAAACGTACCACTCTGGAGGGAGAAGCTGACGATGCAATAAGCTGTATGGGGTGAGGTAAAGCAGGGGTGGGGAGAATTTATGAGAACTTCCTGTACTTTTACTCAATTTTGCATTAAATTTAACAGTGCTTTTCAAAGTGAGTCTATTAATTTTTCTTAATAAAAGGTCAAATGTCAGCAGTTTTACGTGGTTCAACCTAACAGTTCTACTTGCTTCCTCTGGTTTCTCCTGCTAGGTCGTTTTAGGCTTACCTCCCTCAGTTCCTGTCTTAGCTGTTGGTGTTCCCCAGGGTTCCGTATTTTCATCTCACTATGAAAACCCCCACGGGAAAAAGAATTCTGCCCTGAGAATTCTGCATATCGGGCTCCAGAAAATGCTCTTCCACATCTCTTGACCTATGACCTCAAAATACTGGGCAACTGCCCTCCAAATGCCATAAATTCTGTAGTTTGCCCCTCTGCCAATCTCAATCAGAAGTTTGGGGAGGACCGAGAGCCGGAAACTTTTCATCAAAGGAAAGGGAAAAGTAGCCTTTTAAATTCTTCCTCTCAGATAGCATGAATGCAATGGATTCTTTTACGAGAAGATATCACTTCCCACTACTGCTAAACATCCTTTTTCTTGTTTCTCTTTGGGCTCCAATTTGCAGTTCCAGAGGGTCTCACAAAGTAGCACAGTGTTTGCTACAGTTTCACATGATATTTTGGACCATTTTGCAATATAAAGCCATTTAAATGATCTAAAATATGTAAATCTGTAAACCTAGAGAGCATACACGAAAGCTGATGCTGGGTGTTTACTATCACAGGTTTGGTTTCCTGGGACCAAACTCTGAGAGCCTGAAATTTATTAGAGTTTTTACAAGGAAAAAATGCTCAGTGGGAAAGAGCAGTGAAGGAAGCAGGATGGGGCCCAGGGAGAAATTGAACTGTGGAGCAGTCACTGTTAAAACAGAGCCGTGGTCAATACTATCACAAGTTTCAGAACACTGGGGGCTGGTCCTTTAGCATTATCCCAATGGTGGTACTGCCAAACCGACCTAGCACTGAATAAAGTCTGCTCCCAGGGAGAAGGCATAACTCAGGGTGAGTCAGGTCCTTGCAGGAGAGAGCAGTTCTTGGAGAGGGGACCATCAGAAGCAAACACAGCAAGCTGCAGAAATAAGGCCTCAGTCCTGCATGGAGTCTGGATGGCACCTCTTTGTGTCCATCATGTTGACATGGCAACTAAATGGAAGTTAGATGGAAGAACTGCAAATTCTGATCTATTTAAATGTTTAAATTTAAAAGTTTTTGTGATAAAAGTCATGTAATATAAAACATACTATTTTAGCCATATTTAGCTGTACAATTCAAAGGCACTAAGTATATTCATACTGCTGTGCAATTCTCACTACTGTCCATCTCCTGAATTTTTCACCCTCCTAAACTGAAACTCTGTCCCCATGAAACACCAAGTCCCCAGTTCCCCTTTTCACCACTCCCCTGACCCCTGACATCTACCAGTGTACTTCTGATGCTATCAGTTTGGCAAGTCTATGTATCTCATATAAGTGAGAAGCAAACACTATTGTCTGCACCTAATGTATATGGGAATACATTTTTAAGGTTAACTTAATATATGTCCTGGAGGAGGGCATGGCAACCCACTCGAGTATTCTTGCCTGAAAAACCCCACGGACAGAGGAGCCTGGCCAGCTACAGTTTATGGGGTTGCAAAGAGTCAGACATGACTGAGCAACTAAGCACAGCATAGCACAGTATATGTCCTAGAAACAGATTTGTTTCCCTATGCTGTATAGGAGGTTCTCATTAGTTATCTATTTTATACAAAGTATATGTGTGTGTGTGTGTGTGTGTGTGTGTGTTATATATACATGTTTATTTAAATCTTCAAAAAATTAAACAATTTTAGCTTTATTTTGTTCTTTTTTTTTTTAATTGTAAAAGGAAAGTCTATGAAAGTGACACTAACAGGGTTGAAAATAAAAATGTATACAAGCCAGAATTTTGGCCAAAAATACAAAAGTCACATATGTCTCACTGTTTATATTTGGCACTGTGAGTTGTGAGTTCAAATGCACGGAAAATAATGACATTCTTTGGAAAAACTCAAAGATTATACACAGTGTTTTATGGATCTTCTAAAACAGAGAAAGTGAAAGTCTCTCAGTTGTGTCCAACTCTTTGCAACTCCAGGCTAGAATACTGGCATGGGTAGCTGGTCCCTTCTCCAGGGGATCTTCTCAACCCAGATCTCCTGCTTGGCAGGTAGATTCTTTACCACTGAGACACGTGGGAAGCCCTCCTGGAAAGGAGAAGGGGATGACAGAGGATGAGATGGTTGGATGGCATCACTGATTTGATGGACAACCTCTGGGAACTGGTGATGGACAGGCAAGCCTGGCGTGCTGTAGTCCATGGGTTTGAAAAGAGTTGGACATGACTGAGTGACTAAATTGAACTTATAAGAGAGAAATCTTGATGAAATACATAGCAAATTCAACCTTATAACTGCTTTGAGTATATGATGAGAATGGCAACTAAATACTATTAATATTGTACTGAAGCAAATAGACTTAGATAAGTCTCAAATAGATAACACATTAGAAGAATTATGTGAAACAATAGAAGATCCTCAAGTAAAGAGCAAATTGTGGTCTTTGTTAGAAAATGAAATTAATTCTGTACTTGTTCTGGTTATTTGGCATGAAATATTGCCTATCATTTATTACAAAAATAAAGAAATCTAAATGTGGATGTTTTATTTTTAAAACTAATTTAAAGTATTTTCATTTTAGAGTAAATTATTTTCCTAGATGAAAAGAATGCAAATGTGAAAAAAGAGGCATTTTAACAAAATATAAAGAAACTAGAACAAAAAGCAAAACTGTTTGCATGGACATGAAGGAAAAGATTCACATATAAATAATCCTGAAGCTAAATTCTCTAGGGACTATTTTCTGGCCATTTGAGATAAAGACACAATCTCAGTTGAGACTAAGAATGACAATGAACACAGATAAGCTGTTTCATTTAATCAGAACCCCAAGGAAAATGAGTTTTGCCTGGGGATCCACTACGAGTAGCTAAGAGAGACTGAAAAGATGAGGGTGCCAGGCCTGTATACTGACTGTGACTTTCTGATAAGATTATATTAGGAGAAAAATGGAGATAGATTCTGCCACTTGGAAAAAAAAATTATAATTGGAGGACTTCCCTGATGGTCCAGTGATTAAGAATCCACCTACCAGTGCAGGGGACCTGGGTTTGTTTCCTGGTGAAAGAACTAAGATCCCACAGGCCTTGGGGCACCTAAGCCTGTGCACCATGGCTACAGAAGCCCACGTGCCCTAGAGCCAATGCTCTGCAACAAGAGAAACAACCACAACGAGAAGCCTGTGCACAGCAACTAAAGAGTAGCCCCCAGTAGCCTTGCAACTAGAGAAAACCCACTCACAGCAGCAAAGAGCCTGCAAGCCACAGTGAAGACTCAGTGAAACCACTAAAAAATGAAAAAGGAAAGAAAAGTTTAAGCCACTGATCTAGATTAACAATGTGATTTTTTATTTTATATTTTCATACATTTTTAATTTTAAAATCTAATATATTTTTAAAAATATTTATTATTTTATACTTTCTAAGGCCTGTCTTTCCTACTTATTTAATAAATTATTAAATTTAAAAGTTATAGGAAACTTTAGCTTTATTCCAATAAACCTGATTGACAAATATCAAACATAAAATATTTATATCTATAAGACTTAGGAATGTGATGATGGGAGAAAAGCCAAAACAATGGCATTTATTTGGGGGAAATTATCCTGGAAGAGTTATAACAAAAAATTTGAAAACTCATAGGAATTAAATTTGAGGTTATTTGGTCTAGCCCCTTCACCTACTGATAACCATGAAACAAGAGAAGACTGCCATTAAGTGAAAAATTTCAGGGACATCCTAAGAGGAAATCCCAATCCTGATACTCTCCAGGTCACAAAAATTTGTTTTCCTCTGAAATCTGAACCAGGAAGTTTCTTCTCACATTACTCCTAAAAGACAACCCCACCAGATGAATGTCAAGAAAAACCAACCAATTGAATTAAACTCTGTAGAAATGCAGGAAAGAAAAGACTATAGAGAAGGGCCCCCAGAGAGAAATTGTTATGGTATGCCATGGTTTTTTTTAACTATTGTTCATCCTGGATCATTCCTGTTTTGAGATAAGGATCTAACCTATTCCATAAAGAACTCAGAAATCAAGCTTCAGAAAGTCAAGCATTCTATTAGGACTTCAATAGCCCTTCAGTTTCAGTTCAGTTCAGTTCAGTCGCTCAGTTGTGTCCGACTCTTTGCAACCCCATGAATCGCAGCACACCAGGCCTCCCTGTCCATCACCAACTTCCGGAGTTCACTCAGATTCACGGCCATCGAGTCAGTGATGCCATCCAGCCATCTCATCCTCTGTCGTCCCCTTCTCCTCCTGCCCCCAATCCCTCCCAGCATCAGAGTCTTTTCCAGTGAGTCAACTCTTTGCATGAGGTGGCCAAAGTACTGGAGTTTCAGCTTTAGCATCATTCCTTCCAAAGAAATCCCAGGGCTGATCTCCTTCAGAATGGACTGGTTGGATCTCCTTGCAGTCCAAGGGACTCTCAAGAGTCTTCTCCAACACCACAGTTCAAAAGCATCAATTCTTCAGCGTTCAGCTTTCTTCACAGTCCAGCTCTCACATCCATATATGACCACTGGAAAAACCATAGTCTTGACTAGACCTTAGATGTTGTCATTACAGAAAAGTGCCCTTTTCAGGTGGGCATAGCTCTTCTAGGGGAGTAGCTTATTTTGTTGTCCTTCAGTTGCTAAGTAGTGTCCAACTCTTTGTAACCCCACGGACTGCAGCATGCCAGGCTTCCCTGTCCTTCACCATCTCCCAGAGTTTGCCCAAACCCAGGTCCACTGAGTCAGTGATGCCATCCAACCATCTCATCCTCTGTCATCCCCTTCTCCTCCTGACTTCAATCTTTTCCAGCATCAGGGGCTTTTCTAATGAGTCTGCTCTTCACATCAGGTGGCCAAGGGATTGGAGCTTCAGTTTTAGCATCAGTCCTTCCGATTGATATTTGAGGTTGATTTCCTTTAGGACTGACTGCTTTGATCAGATCCTGACTGTGTCTTAGCCTCCTCATCCCTTTGGCTAGAGTCCTCGCACAGGGCATACAGCACATAAGAGTTCACAGTGGCTCTGCATGCTGGAGAAGAAAACTCTTGGAATTCCTGCGGCTATTCACCCAGACCCAGAACTTGAATGCCATGTACGAAGTGAGGATAAATCCATTCTACCAGAATCTGTTTTCATTGCTGGCATCCTTGACTGTTGGCAGTCATCTTAATCATCTGACCTTTTAGAGGCGATTTCCTCATCTTGGCTGGATAGCTCAGGCTAAATGCTACATTTGGCCCTATTTTTAAATTGCCCAGATGGTGTGAATGGGTGTGTGGCTCAGGGTCCACACACAGGCTGGGGCTACTTCCAAGGACTCTTTGTACCTTGGGTGTAACCAGCAGCTGTAGACAGAAGGGAATGGAGGTGAGGGAACGGTAAGGGTCAGGTCAGGGCCTTTCTTATCTGAGTACAAGTGATTTCACCAGTTACTTGGGAAATGCTGAGTCTCAGTTTGAATTTCAGAGGGATCACTCTTAGTCACCCATTAAATGGCAGCCAAGTGCAGACTGAAAGAATGTGATGGACAGAAAATAGGAGGCCAATGTTTTGCCAGCTGCTTCTGATCTCTGTCATTCCCCCACCCCCCGAGTTGGATTTGAGGGGGCTGGGTGTGGATGAATTCACAGGAAAATGGTCCTTCCTTTTCATTACATAAGACACAGGCCATTTTTTGCCCCTTCGTGCTGTGACTCAAAATGTACTTTGTTTCCCTGGAGATTAAACTGACGTGATGCTGAGAAAAGAAGAGAAAGAGCAAACAGGACTAGAGAGAAGAGGAACCACAATTCCTGAGATTGGTAAGCTTTTAGCCGTAATGTCCAGGGCCACTATCATCCCGAACTGGCTTCTCTCCCTGTTTATTTATAATTTCCCATCTCTATCAAAAGTGATTTTCCCTCAAAGGAAGTTTCTTCTTCTTCTTCCACTGATCCACGTCCTTGTTTCAAAACAGATACTTACCATTCACCACTCCCAAGTTCACACATATCCAAACTAACTCCTTCCAGCTCCAAAAGTATGGAGAGTGACTGGAACTCAAAGACAAGCTTGTAGCTAAAATTATGGCTTGGATCCAAGTCCAGAGCCAGCAAAGGCCAAATCCAGCCCACCATCTGCCTCTGAGCAGCCCCTGAGCTAAGAGTTGGTTTTACATTATGAGTGGCTGGGGGTGGGGGAGGGCGGACTCAAAAGAATATTAATATTGTGTGATGTGCAAAAGTTACATGGAATTCAAATATCCACAAATAAAGATGAGAACACAGACATGTTCACTAGTTTCCATATTGTCTGTGGCTGCCTTTGGACTCCAGTGGCAGAACTGACTGCAAGAGACAGTATGATCACAAATTTTAAAATATTTGCTATCGGGCCATTTCCAGGAAAAAAATTTGTCAATCCTGAGCTAAGATGTGAAACATGTTTGAGATGGGAAATAAGAACATCTCAAAAAAATGTTTCAAGCAAACCCCAGATCAAATAGCCACATTCAGGTCTGAACACATAATTAAGAATAAGTGGTATTATCCTGATTAGGGTATTTTTAAAAAGAAGAGACATACAACATCTACACTCTGTACTTGGTGAGCATCGAGATAGTAACACTGTGTTGCCTGCTGCCACGTGCCCATCCTAGCCTACTTCTTAGAGCTGGGCAAGGGCTCATTAAATAGTTATAAAGTGGATGGGAAAAAAAGAGAAGAGGAAGAGACATAGAACAAGTGAAACAACAGTTGCATGGGGTTGGGAATACAAAGGGGACCCCAAGAAAACCTCAGATTTGTCTACCTTCATGGAATATGTCACAGGTTCTTGAAAGTTAGCAAGAATGCACATTTTGGAAGCTAACATATCAAATGCTAAGTGTGTGCCCAGGAGACCAAGATATGACTAAGTAACCATGGTAACTGCCATGACGCCTACTCAAGCCCACCTTGTCCCACCCCCTTCCTCAGTCACCAGACACTCATCTATTTAGTCCAGAGACTAAATTCAGACTTGGAGATTAGCAAGGGGAAGGAAGTCAAATCTGACGCTCACGAAATAAACAGCACCACTTGTCGCTGTTGATCTTTGATTAACTGGCTCTTCTTTCCGAACCAAGGCCTTTCTTTCTCTCTCTCTCTTTCTCTGTGCTTGCAGGTGACACCCACACATATCCTTCAGTGTTGGCAGAGATGCTCACTCAGATAACAACTGGAGTTCATGCTGCACATTTTCATCGTCGTGTGTCATCATCACCAAGCAAAACCACAACTATAGGAAAACAAAGCTGTTTGCTGCTCTTCTGTCTCAACTGACATTTCCACCTAGCTCTCACAATTTGTTCTTTGGAGCCAGAGGAGTGTTTCAATCTGCCACTGAGATAGCTCTGCCCGTTGAAGTGTAAGTAGAATCCAATCCACCCTTACGCAAAAATAAATTCACCTTTCTGTGACATTTTGTCCCCTCAAATTCCCAGCATTCCAAAACTTTTCACCGAGTTTACACAGGCAAATAAGATAAGGAAATGGACTTAGGAAGCACACATTCTGGCCTTTAGAGTGGCCTCAATAATGAGATTAGCTCAAAACAGATGACATATTCTTGGATCACCCATATTTCATCCTTAGTGTTTTTCAAGCATGGAGTCCAGTGTCTGTACTCTGAAAGGAACAAAAGTCACCCTGAGGAAGTGAGTTCCACTTTGCCCTGGACAGTGGCCTGGATCTCTAAGCGCTGAGAGCCTGGGAATCTTCAATGAGAAAGCCACACATTCCTTTGGGATGCCAAATCTGAGAACCACCCACTGAGATTCATTCCAGAAGAGCTAAACTTCTGAGCACCACTGTTGAAAAGCTAAGAGCTGGTGCCTCAGCTAAAGAGACACAGACAACATGACCAACTAGTTTCTGGTAACTCCCAGATCATCCCATTTACTACTGCTTAAGTTGGTGGTCAAGCCACCAGAGAAGCCCAGGGTAGGGGTTAGGGCCCCTATTATGATTGATCCAGAAGTTTCTTTGATTTTTTTCTCACTCATCTATTATCTCTGTTCCACACAAGGAGAGGAGAAAGTGTTCTGCTTTAAAAGGAATCAATCTCTCTTATCAGACTGGATTTTAAAAAGTGAATTCAGGGCTGTGGCACACTGGTCTCTTAGTGACATAGTTAGAACAAGGTGGGAGGTCTGTTAGGTAAAGTCATAAAAAGTTTGCAATTTATTTCATTTTGTACTTGAGTTACAAAGGGCTGAAACCTTTTCACAGAACCAGATTATGCTATTTTTATTAGCCCAGTAAAGGAATATTTATTAAGTCTATTCATTTAATGCCTGATTTTCTTTTACCAACTTATCCTTTTCTGGTTGATTTGGTCTGAGTTACTAGCTAAGTTGAACCTTTCTTGGAGTAGGAGATTTTGGTTATCTTTAAGTTTAATGAGCTCCATTTCCACAAAGAAAATAGTCCATTTGGAGATGAAGTCATAGCACACCCAGGCCACACTCAAAGCACAATTTGCAATCAAGTAGTGGTAGCTGTTACATGAAGTAATAGCTTGTGTCTCTTGTGCAAGGGCCTTTCCCTACCCCCAAGAGGGTAGCACTGTGTGTGGTGATTAATATACCTATTCGAATTTTTCAACTTGCTCCAAATGCCACAATTTTGTTTATTTTTCTACTTTTAAACTATTGCATGCCATTAGCCTGTTCAGTTAAGACAAGAGTATGACAGGAGAAGAAGCTTAAACTGTCTGTCCTCAGCATCCTTGAGTTCTTTTAGAATCATAGCCAGGCAAGGCATTTATAGAATTTAGTGGGTCAAGAAAAAAGGAAAAGAAAGAGCAGCGATTTTGTAGTAGGATGAGATTTTAACAGCAAAGCCAACATTTTCAGATTATTTATACTGAATGCATGTTTAAAACATAGTCAATACTCCATTAAGAGATGATTTGGAGACTTCAATGAGAAATCGACTTAATCTCTAACTTAGCGTGACTTTTTAAGATGACTCTAACAGTATTGGTTTTTCTCACTGCACAAATATTTCTAAAATGTAAATGAACTTATAGCTATCAGGTTTTCTTTCACCCGGTTTGGCTGTGTATATGTTTTACTTCCTGTCTCATGAATAAAGTAGATTTTTGAGCTTACTAATAGGAAAGTGGAAAACAGAACTGGCTCTATTCTTCTCAGAGTCTGATTACTTTCTTTAGACTGGCCGTTAATTTATGAAGGCTGCTGAAATTCATTCATTCGGTCAATCAATATTGGTTAAACACCAGGCTCTGTTCTGGGCACTGGAGGTATGACAACAAACAAAGCAGTCAAAGCACCATCCCTCTTAGATCTAGTTTGGGGAAATAGGCAGGAAACAAATAAGTTTAAAAATCATGTGTAAGAAATTGTGAAACGCTATGGGAAAAAAACAAGCAAGAAAAGCAGGTGTTTCTTGGAGGGATTTCACAATGGTAGAAAGTGACTCTTGAGCAGGGACCTGAAGAAAAGGAAGGAGGAAGCCAGGTAGATATCTGGGGAAGACGTTTCAGACAGAGGAAACAATATGTGTAAAGGCCCTGAGGCTGGAACGTGTCTGTGATATTTGAGGAGGAGTGCATCAGAAAGTATACATATACTTATAAGAAAGAGATTTCCTGAGCCTCAAGTGCCCTTGCAGACACCAAGCCCTGTATAGTAACAAGTCTACAGCAGTGATGCCCTTGGTTCCAGGTTCATCACTGCCACCATCTCAACCTCCAGCATGCAGTTAAATTTAGCACTGTGGAGTCAGTCCCCAGGCCTGCCATGGTTCCTGTACAGCAGTACAGAAGGCTGAGATGAGGGATCTGATATCCATTTAACCACCAAGATCCCCATTAAATTAACCATGAGAACTAGTGGCTCAGTTAGTTAACCTGAGGAACAGACAGAATCAAGGCTGAAGTTTGATCTTTCTGATTCAGCGTTTACATCACATAGAATGCACAGGTAAGCCCTGCCTGACATCTCAGAGACATAAACTATTGCTCTGATGAGAAGCTGTGACTAAAGCCATGCAAATAATCCAAAAGTGTACTTCCCTTTGAAGTAAAACTAATATTTAAAAGTCTGGATTTTTTTAAAGGTTAAACTGGAGATTTACTAGAAGGGTTTATCCCATACTTTTTTTAAATAACAGATTTTCTCCAGATTCATCACAAAGTAAAGCATACCTGCTCTACCCAGTTAAAGCACAAATTTTAAAAAAAACCACATGGTAGTTCAGTAGTTTTATCACTGAACGCAGAACATCATGTACACTAAGTCTCTTTAAATTGGCATGTTCATCCCCAAATAAGTGAGCTCACAATCAAAAATTACAGAAACATTGTTAATTATAAGACTCTTACAAAAATAGTAGCAAATGGCATTGTTTTCTTCACAACTGCCATATCTGAAACTGTAAAAGCCTTGCTCCAACCACTGTTTTTAAACCATTTCTTGGTTCATAGTAATAGTGAAAACGGACTTCCCTGTTAACATTTCTACTCTGGTTCTGTTCAGAGTGAGTAAGAGAAATCTAAAGTATGATTCATCTTCAGTAGACCTATTTTTCCCATCAGAAAATAAAACCATGTATTACCAAAGAGCAAATCTTTCCATTTTTTAATTTATTTTTTGCCATTGCCCTTTCTAAAAATTCTCTAGCTCTGTCCTTTTCTAATTCAATCTGATAACTTGGATTAAGGAACTCTGTATGCCAAGAGCCTGGCAGTGTGTCACGTGTGTCACATAAATTCAACAGTTCTTCATCACCCAAGTACCGCTAGGTTTGACCTTCTTTGAAAATAATTTAACTCATGGAATGGAAACCCATTTTGAAATCAACCAAAGTAGAATATCCTCTGTCTGGAATTATAAGATTTCTATTCTTCCATATGTTACCAAAAAAAGTTAGAGGAGACCTCTTTATATACATAAAAGTGGGAAGCAGAACGCTGTACATTTTTATTACAAGCTAAAGTATTTTGAAACAGGGAATGCGAGGGAGTTTAGAGGCTCTCAAATTTTGTAGCACCTCATCCCTGGGTAGTGGGTTTAAATTTGTGTTATAACAGTCTCTTCTTTCTCAGGTCATTGCCCGGCTTAATTTTTATACATAGGTTATCTACACGACAATAATAATAATAGCTAACATATGTCAGGCATGGTACTACGTGTCAGGGACAAGCAGGAAAAAAAAAAGACGAACTTGGGACATGCCCTCATGGAAATGATAGTATAAAAACAAACTTTTTTGATCATTATCTTCATTTTATAGTTGGGGAATCAGAGTTTTAGAAAGGCAGGGACTCTCCTGAGGCCAACTAGCGATAGAACTTGAACCAGGTCTGCTGCTGCTGCTAAGTCGCTTCAGTCGTGTCCAACTCTGTGACCCCATGGACTGCCAGGCTCCTCCATCCATGGGATTTTCCAGGCAAGAATACTGGAGTGGGTTGCCACTGCCTTCTCCGTGAACCAGGTCTACCTGCCTCTAAAACCTAGACTTCTCCAACATCTGAATGAATCAAAGCACTGAACAAATTATAACGGCAACAGTAAAGCTGTTCTTCAAGGTCCCCAGACATACTCCAGTTGACCCAAACTGGAACCAGAAAAATATCCATAGTGTGTCCAGGGTCTGGCCTTGCAGAGTGTCTTGAGAACTTTGATGCTATCTCAAAAGCATCAAATATTTTTCCATGTTGAAGGATCTCCAGGGTAAACAGGCAGCCGAACCACAGATTTCTGGAGCTCTGAGCCCTAAAGCCAAAAAATCCCAGAAAGGAGCTCTCATCATGGCTCTTTCTGCCTGCTGTTTCTGGAAAACTCCCACCAAATGCTGGCCATCCCTTCAGCACATGGCAAGAATTGTGTCATTCCCTTCTGTTCTCCCTCCTTCAGAGGTTTCTCAGGACTCATCCCTCCTGTTCTAATGGACGCTAACATCCTTCTTTCACAGTATCTTTACTTCTCTCTCTGGATACGCCCTCTGCATCCCACCTTAGATTTCATGCAAACAATAAAGAAACCAACTGTGCAGATCTAAAATACATGAAACAGAAGAGGCCCCTGTATGATTGGACTGAAATGAGCGGCTGAATAAATAGCCCTTCATCATATTCAAATAATTTTTGACCTAAAGCGACCTTATTTCCTGACACATTCTTCCTTGGTGTGGGAGGACTACTTTATTCTTTCAAAATCATATTGTGAAGACTACATTGAGTTCCCATCATAGGGAGTAAGGAAAGCAAGTTGGTTTGCCTCCCATGACTCTAAAGAAAATCTCTTGGTCAAAATGACCAAATAGGACCAGAATTCAAAAAGATTATCTACATCTTTACAAACTAAAACAGCATTAAATAGGAACTAAGTGGCTCATTTCGTGAGTGAGAGACAGTGTTTTAATGGTTTTAAAAATGTTTACGTCTCACCACTCCCTCCCCATTTCTAACCTATCCCCACCTTAAATCCCCATTTTTCCAAAGGGAGTGATTTCCTAACTTCTTCTCCATCTAAAACGTCTTTCAATATCACACTTCGCTTGACCACAACGTGTGTGTGAGTTAGAAAGGAGTGGAACTGGAGGCAGATTTCAAGGCTTAACAGAACGCACTCACTTTTGGTTTTCTACCCTAACCTCTCAATCCAGTCAATAAATACACGGTGAGTTTGAATTTGGACTGTGGCACTAGGAGATAGAGTCTGCCACAGTAGTCTTCCTTCACTTCATCTCAGAGTCTCAAAATGACGTTCTTCGGTCTAGTCATTCAAGAAAATTTGGCATCAGTGGCCTAACAGGAGGCCACGGTGGCTGGCTGAAGACAAGGCAGGCCTTTCCTATCCAGAGCAGTGGTGTTGAGCAGGTGAAGAGGGGCCAGCCGGCTTGCATCTGGATAGGCGTCCGTGTCAGGAGCGGTAGGCCGCGAAGTCTCGTGTTGGCGCATAGGGCTGGTAGTGCCTTCGGGTGGGCCCTGGCCTGCGGGGGGTCATGTTCATGTAGTCGCTCTGATGCATCCTGTTTCTCTTACTCTTCATCTGTGAAAAAAAAAAAAAGACGTGTCATTGTGCAGGGGGTAGGACACAGAGAGAGGTGTCTGGGGAGGAGTTCTACGATTTGGGGACAACCACTCAGAGCATGGCCAGTCAAATGAAGCCATGAATTCACTGAGCACCTTGGAGTTCGATGGTTAATCCAACCCGACTACTTTGGACTCTTCCAAATTAACTTGAAAATTTTGAATCGAAGAAAGTGTTTTAGAGAAAGGCACCCCTGTTATTCTCAATGCAGCCATGTGGATGAATTCCAAAAGCATGTCTAATTAACATATCAACCGTTGATATGTGAATATTCTTAAAGGTCCTTCCTCCTTTGAAAAGGTTAAGCATCCCCATGGCAATCTTCTTACGTTAACCATTTGCTTAAATAAGCCATTTTTCCCCATAATTAACCAGAGGAACTTCAGCCCTCCAGAGTCTGGAATAGTCACAAATATATAGCAGTGGAGTCCAAATTAATTGAGTGTTACATTCTAGGCAACTAGTTACATTCCTGTTCCTTTATGTGTATGTACATTTCCATTCGGGTTTCCCTGGTGACTCAGGTGGTAAAGAATCCACCTGCAATGTGGGAGACCTGGGTTCAATCCCTGGGTTTGGAAGATCCCCTGGAGGAGGGCATGGCAACCCACTCCATTAAAGACAATGGCATCATTCATCTCCATTCCTCAGACTCAGCTCCCTCTGGATGAATTTCTACCAGGGCTGAGGGAAAGAAGGGTGATACTAACCCTGGAACAAGAGCTATATACACCATGAACCTTAGCAAAGTTTTGACTGAGGGTTAAGAACATCTTTTCTGGATCAATGTGCTGGTAAAATTTACTTGTTTCATAAAAGACCCATAAAAATTCTAAAAATAGAAAGCCATCCAGATTTCTGGATTTAGAGTTCTCTAAAATGAAAAAAAAAATGTCTATTTCTTGGCATATAGGCCTGATGCAAAGGTGAATACGTTGGACAGGAATGTCATGAACACCTGAATAAGTAAGCAAAAGACTGGCCTTGTTTCCATGCACTCCTACCTGAGCCCTTCCCATCTTCTTTGTGAAAGGGCCATGAGTTAAGTGCTGAAAGTTGGCAAAACACTTGTTTTCAGGCCTCATCTTTTGAATTCTCAGCTGCATTCTAGATGATCCATTATTCTCTCCTTTCTGAAACGCTCTGTTTTGCCTTCTGTGAGATGGTACTTCCAGGTTTCATCCTACCTTGAAGAAGGATGGCCACTGTCTCCTTGCCTCCTTTGCAAACTCATTCTTCCTTAACTAGACATTCAGTGTTAGAGTTCCTCACGGTCCTAGGCATTCTCCTCTACTCATCCTCTCTCCTAGGCAACTTCATGCATATTCACAGCTTCAGTTATCACCTATTTCACCTGAATTTATATCTCTGGATTAGACCTCAAAGGTGCTTTAAACTCAACATGTTCAAAGGCATGAAGGCTGGTCCCCTCTAGTGTTTCTCATCCCAATGAGTGACACTATCCTACATATAGTTGCCCAAGCTAGACCTCCTAAGCTTCATCCTTGATACCTCCAGTTCCCTTATCCCCTGTCCCAGGGGACATCTGACAACATCTGAAGACATTCTGGGTTGTCACAACTAGGATGAGTGCTACTGGTCTCTAGTGGGTCGAGGCCAATGATGCTGCTCAACATCCTACATTGTACAAGGCAGCTCCTGACGACAAAGTCTTACCCAGCTCAAAATGTCAGTAGTGCCAAGACCAAGAAATCCTGGTCTGAAGAGTCTGATCATGAAAAAGAAAGGAATGAAAAGGAAGCAATGGATACAAATACATCATCAAGTTAGAGTGAGTTTTGTTAGACTGTTTGGGTCCTCCTTCTTGCTCATACTCAGAGATGACTGATGATCGGAGCCCGGGTGACCAGAAGGATAGTGTTCCATCCACAGGTATAAGGCAAGAAGAGAGGTGAAGTAGGTTTGAGAGTGGCTCTCAATTCAGTTTCGGTTATTTGGGATTTGAGATGATGGATGGATTATCTAGCTGGAAATAAGAAGAGGACAGCATTAAATAGACATAACTGGGGGATTCATTCAGAGAGAGATAGCTATGGAAACCAAGCGTGTGAGGGAAGTTGCCCTTGAAACATCTTGGTTCTACATCCTTTTGATAAATAAAAGACTAGAGTCCTCTTGAGCACAGGGTTATGGCAGGGAAGGAATGACACAAGAACTGCCCTGAAATAAATGTGAAAGGCTGCTGCTGATATCGTGGGAGGCAGGATAATACTTAGTAAGTTAGTACTTACTCTAACTCTGAGGACTCCTCTTGCCAGACTTTTAAGGACAGTTTTTGCCTCTGGACACTCAAATTAAACTATAGCCAATTAGAAGGACCCCCATAATGAAGATGTCTTGATTCTGAAGTTCTCTGGAGTGCACCAAAATTATGAAAAATCTGCTGCAGTCTGCTCCCATGCTTACCCTCTTGCTGTTATCAGATAGAAGATTTAGTCATTTTCACCCTAACTGTAAATACAACAGTGGGGTAGAAATGACACATGCATGGCTGGGAACAGTAAACAGAACCCACAGTGTCCATGAGCATGTAGCATATGTATATGTGTGTGCAGAGCACTCACTTTACATGCCTGGGTGACTAAGTCATTCAACCCTTCACCATTCAATCTATGCCACAGGCGTGTGATTTTTATTTCAGAACCACTCCTCCCTTTCTCTTCCTCCTACCCCATCCTTACCCATTCATTTCTTGGAAGCAGCAGAAAGACACAGGTAAACATAAGACAATATATTTAAAAGACATGGTCTTCAAGACCCCACTGGAGGGACTTCCCTGGTGGCCCAGTGGTTAAGAATCCACGTTGCAATTCAGGGGATACAGGTTTGATCCCTGGTCAGGGACTGAAGATTCCACATACTGCTGAGCAACTAAGCCCAGGTGCAGCAAGTACTGAAGCCCAAACTACAGGTCCATGTGCCACAATGTAAGATCCCACATGATGCAACTGAGACCTGTTGCAGCCAAATTAATTTGTTATTAATAATTGATTTTTAAAAGCATATCCACTGGATTTAAAGACAGATACTACCGTACACACACTCCCCATAGTGTGATTTATAGAGGAGAAAACTGTTTTTTAAGTGTTCCTTTAGACTAAGAAGGAGAGTGGGCTTACCAGCTCCATGGAGCAAATGGAGGATTGAGTGAGGGTGACAGGTGCTGGTCTGTGGCCGCCTGGCAGAGGAGAGCTCTTTGTTTACTCGAATGTCAGCAACAGGTCAAGAACTGAGATAGCATCTGCAGCTGCTCCCAAAAACCCACTCAGCCTAGAACTGCTTAAGGCAGTACATCACAGGTCCTCAGGAAGTTCCGGAAAACAGCAGCTTACACCAAGGCACAGTGCAGACCAGCCAAAAATAGGATCCTAGAAAAGTACCCCCGAAATGGCTAAACTCTAGGGATCCCTAATGATCTGCCTGCCTATCTCAGTAAAGTGCTGGTTGCTTGAACAGTAACAGTATTGGACGAGCTCAGGTAAAAATCCTGTGTTATTCAATGAAATATGCATATATATTTATTCTGTCCCCTTTTGGTCAGAGAGTACAAACACCTATGTTTGAGATGAGAATAAAGGGTACTTCTTATTGAGTAACCTCATTAACCACAAGAGGCCACAGAAGAAGATAAGGTATACCAAGCACTGAGACTTCCCAATTTTCAGGGAGCTCATGAGACAGAAAGAGACCAGAGCAGGTTTGCTCAAGACAAAGCAAGATGAACCTCACTAGGAGTTAGTGTTAGTCAGTCATGTCCGACTCTATGTAATCCCATGGACTGTAGCCCATCAGGTTCCTCTGTCCATGGAATTCTCCAGGCAAGAACACTGGACTGGGTAGCCATTCCCTTTTCCAGGGGATCCTCCTGACCCAGAGATCAAACCCAGGTCTCCCACACTGCAGGCAGATTCTTTATCATCTGAGCCACCAGGGAAGCCCTAGGAATTAGTAGCGCTGCCAAAGAAAAATGTATTGCATTATGATATTTCCGAGTTGAAAATCTACTTTTTAAACTCATTAAAAATGAGAAGCCACTTTTGTCCCTTTGGGTAATTCGAGCCACTTAGTATATTAGTTATATAATATATAATTAAATTATAGTTATATAATATATAACCAGTTATATATTATAGTTATATAATAACTGATACTCTAGTGCATATTGACAATACATTTTAAATGGTGAGTAATACCCTTCTGGCCTCAAAAAGTTAAAACAGTTTCCAAAATTACTTTTCACAAAGCTAGGAAAGTACATTGACCTAGGTCAGCATGGTACAGGGGAGTACCTGTCCTAAAATGTACCCCCAAAAGACACTGCGCCTGGATTTTAATTAAGAAGTTGTTATTCTAAGGGGATCAAGATAAAAACAGGAACTGAGTTTCTAAATTATATCATTGACAAACTCCACAGAGGTTCAAAAATAGAAGGTATCTTGGATGAAGATAGCAAGATCCACAAAGATGAAGGGACTCAACTAACATCAGAGAAAGAACTTGGGCAATATTTTACTACATAAAAGGCCCCCATCAGGGCTGGGCAACTTGCAGAAGGCAAGGCAGGCACATTCTCAAGATAATATCTGGTATAAAGGATTTCCAGGAACAAGCAGCCACTTTGGTGCTTACAGATCTTGCTGGAGGTACAGATTAGGCAACAGGCTGCCTGACAAATGTCCATCTGTCCCTTGGTCTCCCCAAACGGGAGAAGCATGCGGGAAACAAGGGAGAGGCAAACTTTGGCCATAGACCAACAAGAGTTTAAAAGGATTACAGGCTGAATTCATCCTGGGCATGACTGTGAACCCAACTGCCCTCCCCCTCCACTCATGCCCTGCCCAGCACCAAGGCAATAGTAAATAGGATGGCTTCAACATGACATGACTCCCAGAAATCACTGATTCATGTACAAATCAGATGTATGGACTGTGCCTTCAAGAAGAGTATGGTGCTCCAAGCATACTCATTTAAGTCCTTAGTTTGGCCTCTCTAGGGGTTATCAATTCATAGGTATTCTATAAACACTAAACTAAGTGTATTTAATACCAGAGGGATGGTGAATATCCAGAGGAATAGTCTTTATCCTTGAGGAACATACATCTCTTGTTGAGGAAATGATTCATGCATGCATCTAACTACTAGAAAAAAAAATTCAAAGACAATATGGAATGAATGCCATCCTGTGTACATAAGAACAGCAAGCTTCTGAGTAAGAAAAAGGAAAGAAAATAAGGAGGTCCCTGATTCACAGTATATATGGTTATCAATATGTGTTCAAACCTAGGCCGAAACTTCAATACTGAAGAAGATAGAGAAAAACACTATAAGTTAATTGTGTGAACAATTGCAAAACTTTGTAAACTCCAATTCAGCAGTGAGAGCTCAGAACAGTCTAACTCCCATTATAGTTTCATAATGACAGCACCATACTTGGCCTCACAAAATTTAACTGCTTCAGAAGAGATAAAAATATGACTCAGATAAACAGACCTAGTTTCTTTGCTAGGTTTGAATGTGTAATTTCAGTAGTCAAATTTCTCATGATTTTTGACCATGAACAAAAATTGTTCATTGGCTTCAGTTGCTTAGATTCCCAAGTCACTTATGTTTTTATACATATTTTATATGTCATAATGATATTGCAAAATGGCAAGAAGAAAACTAACTTTCTACCTTAATTTGTCCCCCACCCTAATTTGCCTGTTTAGCTTCTTACTTTCCTAGCCACCTAATCAATGGCTTCTGGAACATAAAACTCACATCAGATTTTTATTTCAGGTAAAACTGAATAGTCTAAAAGAGAATCTAGCAGGGAAACCTACTCAAACCTAGCAGAGAAAAAGAAAATAATCACATGTTAAATGGAAAATAAGCCACATAGGCAAAATTCTTGAATATGTCCAATTGCTTATGCAATAGAAAAGTTACATGAAAGCAATGCTGTTTCTCTTACCCAGCAGTTAGAAAGAGCCACTGTTACTAGCAAGCTATAGAAAACTAGCACTCCGTTTACCACCACCAAGGTCCAAAATGGCTTAGAAGACTCAGGAGACTGGGGAGATGGACAAAGATGTTTCTCTGAAAAACAGAATAGAGTAGATTAAATGATATGGGAATGGCATTTGAGTACGTTTCCTTCCTTCTTCCCAGGGCAGAATGTGAGAGGAAACAAAATACGCAAAATATCACTAGCTTAACATATGTAGACCTCCTCTCTGGTTTTCCTCTTTGAGAGTTAGCCAACCCCCACCACTGATCATGACCTAGTTTTCAAGACTGTAGTTGAAAACTGTTACTTGAGAGCAGACATTGGCCAAGTGGTACATTACCTTTCACATGGATAATGGTGCCATTACTCTTCTCATTGTCTATGTAAGGAGGAGGATAAAGAACCTCAAGTTTGCAGAAATAAATATCTGTTTGGTTGACATACAGATCCTGGAGGTAGAAAGTCACTGTTTCATTGCCTACTTTCACGGTGCAGTTGAATTCCTTATTTGTTGACTGAAGTGGATGGGAGTGGT